>NC_136527.1:5493772-5638772 GCF_053919585.1 Euprymna scolopes
GTTTTATTCTATTCTTTAACATTATTAATATTATCCACCTGATTTGTTTTATTCTATTCTTTAACATTATTAATATTATCCACCATGATTTGTTTTATTCTATTCTTTAACATTATTAATATTATCCACCATGATTTGTTTTATTCTATTCTTTAACATTATTAATATTATCCACCATGATTTGTTTTATTCTATTCTTTAACATTATTAATATTATCCACCATGATTTGTTTTATACTATTCTTTAACATTATTAATATTATCCACCATGATTTGTTTTATAATATTCTTTAACATTATTAATATTATCCACCATGATTTGTTTTATTCTATTCTTTAACATTATTAATATTATCCACCATGATTTGTTTTATTCTATTCTTTAACATTATTAATATTATCCACCATGATTTGTTTTATTCTATTCTTTAACATTATTATTAATATTATCCACCATGATTTGTTTTATTCTATTCTTTAACATTATTATTAATATTATCCACCATGATTTGTTTTATTCTATTCTTTAACATTATTATTAATATTATCCACCATGATTTGTTTTATTCTATTTTATAACATTATTATTAATATTATCCACCATGATTTGTTTTATTCTATTCTATAACATTATTATTAATATTATCCACCATGATTTGTTTTATTCTATTCTTTAACATTATTATTAATATTATCCACCATGATTTGTTTTATTCTATTCTTTAACATTATTATTAATATTATCCACCATGATTTGTTTTATTCTATTCTTTAACATTATTATTAATATTATCCACCATGATTTGTTTTATAATATTTTATAACATTATTATTAATATTATCCACCATGATTTGTTTTATAATATTTTATAACATTATTATTAATATTATCCACCATGATTTGTTTTATTCTATTCTTTAACATTATTATTAATATTATCCACCATGATTTGTTTTATAATATTCTTTAACATTATTAATATTATCCACCATGATTTGTTTTATTCTATTCTTTAACATTATTATTAATATTATCCACCATGATTTGTTTTATAATATTCTTTAACATTATTATTAATATTATCCACCATGATTTGTTTTATAATATTTTATAACATTATTATTAATATTATCCACCATGATTTGTTTTATAATATTCTTTAACATTATTATTAATATTATCCACCATGATTTGTTTTATTCTATTCTTTAACATTATTATTAATATTATCCACCATTATTTGTTTTATAATATTTTATAACATTATTATTAATATTATCCACCATGATTTGTTTTATTCTATTCTATAACATTATTATTAATATTATCCACCATGATTTGTTTTATAATATTCTTTAACATTATTATTAATATTATCCACCATGATTTGTTTTATAATATTCTTTAACATTATTATTAATATTATCCACCATGATTTGTTTTATTCTATTCTATAACATTATTATTAATATTATCCACCATGATTTGTTTTATTCTATTCTATAACATTATTATTAATATTATCCACCATGATTTGTTTTATAATATTTTATAACATTATTATTAATATTATCCACCATGATTTGTTTTATAATATTTTTAACATTATTAATATTATCCACCATGATTTGTTTTATTCTATTCTTTAACATTATTATTAATATTATCCACCATGATTTGTTTTATTCTATTCTTTAACATTATTATTAATATTATCCACCATGATTTGTTTTATAATATTTTATAACATTATTATTAATATTATCCACCATGATTTGTTTTATAATATTTTTTAACATTATTAATATTATCCACCATGATTTGTTTTATTCTATTCTTTAACATTATTATTAATATTATCCACCATGATTTGTTTTATAATATTCTTTAACATTATTATTAATATTATCCACCATGATTTGTTTTATAATATTTTATAACATTTTTATTAATATTATCCACCATGATTTGTTTTATAATATTCTTTAACATTATTATTAATATTATCCACCATGATTTGTTTTATTCTATTCTTTAACATTATTATTAATATTATCCACCATGATTTGTTTTATAATATTTTATAACATTATTATTAATATTATCCACCATGATTTGTTTTATAATATTTTATAACATTATTATTAATATTATCCACCATGATTTGTTTTATTCTATTCTTTAACATTATTATTAATATTATCCACCATGATTTGTTTTATAATATTTTATAACATTATTATTAATATTATCCACCATGATTTGTTTTATAATATTTTATAACATTATTATTAATATTATCCACCATGATTTGTTTTATAATATTTTATAACATTATTATTAATATTATCCACCATGATTTGTTTTATTCTATTCTTTAACATTATTATTAATATTATCCACCATGATTTGTTTTATAATATTTTATAACATTATTATTAATATTATCCACCATGATTTGTTTTATAATATTTTATAACATTATTATTAATATTATCCACCATGATTTGTTTTATTCTATTCTTTAACATTATTATTAATATTATCCACCATGATTTGTTTTATAATATTTTATAACATTATTATTAATATTATCCACCATGATTTGTTTTATAATATTTTATAACATTATTATTAATATTATCCACCATGATTTGTTTTATAATATTTTATAACATTATTATTAATATTATCCACCATGATTTGTTTTATAATATTTTTTAACATTATTAATATTATCCACCATGATTTGTTTTATTCTATTCTTTAACATTATTATTAATATTATCCACCATGATTTGTTTTATAATATTCTTTAACATTATTATTAATATTATCCACCATGATTTGTTTTATAATATTTTATAACATTATTATTAATATTATCCACCATGATTTGTTTTATAATATTTTTTAACATTATTAATATTATCCACCATGATTTGTTTTATTCTATTCTTTAACATTATTATTAATATTATCCACCATGATTTGTTTTATAATATTCTTTAACATTATTATTAATATTATCCACCATGATTTGTTTTATAATATTTTATAACATTATTATTAATATTATCCACCATGATTTGTTTTATAATATTTTTTAACATTATTATTAATATTATCCACCATGATTTGTTTTATTCTATTCTTTAACATTATTATTAATATTATCCACCATGATTTGTTTTATAATATTCTTTAACATTATTATTAATATTATCCACCATGATTTGTTTTATTCTATTCTTTAACATTATTATTAATATTATCCACCATGATTTGTTTTATAATATTCTATAACATTATTATTAATATTATCCACCATGATTTGTTTTATAATATTTTATAACATTATTATTAATATTATCCACCATGATTTGTTTTATAATATTCTTTAACATTATTATTAATATTATCCACCATGATTTGTTTTATAATATTCTATAACATTATTATTAATATTATCCACCATGATTTGTTTTATTCTATTCTTTAACATTATTATTAATATTATCCACCATGATTTGTTTTATAATATTTTATAACATTATTATTAATATTATCCACCATGATTTGTTTTATAATATTCTTTAACATTATTATTAATATTATCCACCATGATTTGTTTTATAATATTTTATAACATTATTATTAATATTATCCACCATGATTTGTTTTATTCTATTCTTTAACATTATTATTAATATTATCCACCATGATTTGTTTTATTCTATTCTTTAACATTATTATTAATATTATCCACCATGATTTGTTTTATTCTATTCTTTAACATTATTATTAATATTATCCACCATGATTTGTTTTATTCTATTCTTTAACATTATTATTAATATTATCCACCATGATTTGTTTTATAATATTCTATAACATTATTATTAATATTATCCACCATGATTTGTTTTATTCTATTCTTTAACATTATTATTAATATTATCCACCATGATTTGTTTTATAATATTTTATAACATTATTATTAATATTATCCACCATGATTTGTTTTATTCTATTCTTTAACATTATTATTAATATTATCCACCATGATTTGTTTTATAATATTCTTTAACATTATTATTAATATTATCCACCATGATTTGTTTTATAATATTCTTTAACATTATTATTAATATTATCCACCATGATTTGTTTTATTCTATTCTTTAACATTATTATTAATATTATCCACCATGATTTGTTTTATAATATTTTATAACATTATTATTAATATTATCCACCATGATTTGTTTTATTCTATTCTATAACATTATTATTAATATTATCCACCATGATTTGTTTTATAATATTTTATAACATTATTATTAATATTATCCACCATGATTTGTTTTATAATATTCTTTAACATTATTATTAATATTATCCACCATGATTTGTTTTATAATATTCTTTAACATTATTATTAATATTATCCACCATGATTTGTTTTATAATATTCTATAACATTATTATTAATATTATCCACCATGATTTGTTTTATTCTATTCTTTAACATTATTATTAATATTATCCACCATGATTTGTTTTATAATATTCTATAACATTATTATTAATATTATCCACCATGATTTGTTTTATTCTATTCTTTAACATTATTATTAATATTATCCACCATGATTTGTTTTATTCTATTCTTTAACATTATTATTAATATTATCCACCATGATTTGTTTTATAATATTCTATAACATTATTATTAATATTATCCACCATGATTTGTTTTATTCTATTCTTTAACATTATTATTAATATTATCCACCATGATTTGTTTTATAATATTTTATAACATTATTATTAATATTATCCACCATGATTTGTTTTATAATATTCTTTAACATTATTATTAATATTATCCACCATGATTTGTTTTATTCTATTCTTTAACATTATTATTAATATTATCCACCATGATTTGTTTTATAATATTCTTTAACATTATTATTAATATTATCCACCATGATTTGTTTTATAATATTCTTTAACATTATTATTAATATTATCCACCATGATTTGTTTTATTCTATTCTTTAACATTATTATTAATATTATCCACCATGATTTGTTTTATTCTATTCTTTAACATTATTATTAATATTATCCACCATGATTTGTTTTATTCTATTCTTTAACATTATTATTAATATTATTCACCATGATTTGTTTTATTCTATTCTATAACATTATTATTAATATTATCCACCATGATTTGTTTTATAATATTTTATAACATTATTATTAATATTATCCACCATGATTTGTTTTATTCTATTCTTTAACATTATTATTAATATTATCCACCATGATTTGTTTTATAATATTTTATAACATTATTATTAATATTATCCACCATGATTTGTTTTATTCTATTCTTTAACATTATTAATATTATCCACCATGATTTGTTTTATAATATTCTTTAACATTATTAATATTATCCACCATGATTTGTTTTATTCTATTCTTTAACATTATTAATATTATCCACCATGATTTGTTTTATAATATTCTTTAACATTATTATTAATATTATCCACCATGATTTGTTTTATTCTATTCTTTAACATTATTATTAATATTATCCACCATGATTTGTTTTATAATATTCTTTAACATTATTATTAATATTATCCACCATGATTTGTTTTATTCTATTCTATAACATTATTATTAATATTATCCACCATGATTTGTTTTATTCTATTCTTTAACATTATTATTAATATTATCCACCATGATTTGTTTTATAATATTCTTTAACATTATTATTAATATTATCCACCATGATTTGTTTTATAATATTCTTTAACATTATTATTAATATTATCCACCATGATTTGTTTTATAATATTTTATAACATTATTATTAATATTATCCACCATGATTTGTTTTATTCTATTCTTTAACATTATTAATATTATCCACCATGATTTGTTTTATAATATTCTTTAACATTATTAATATTATCCACCATGATTTGTTTTATTCTATTCTTTAACATTATTAATATTATCCACCATGATTTGTTTTATAATATTCTTTAACATTATTATTAATATTATCCACCATGATTTGTTTTATTCTATTCTTTAACATTATTATTAATATTATCCACCATGATTTGTTTTATAATATTCTTTAACATTATTATTAATATTATCCACCATGATTTGTTTTATTCTATTCTATAACATTATTATTAATATTATCCACCATGATTTGTTTTATTCTATTCTTTAACATTATTATTAATATTATCCACCATGATTTGTTTTATAATATTCTTTAACATTATTATTAATATTATCCACCATGATTTGTTTTATAATATTCTTTAACATTATTATTAATATTATCCACCATGATTTGTTTTATTCTATTCTTTAACATTATTATTAATATTATCCACCATGATTTGTTTTATAATATTCTTTAACATTATTATTAATATTATCCACCATGATTTGTTTTATAATATTCTTTAACATTATTATTAATATTATCCACCATGATTTGTTTTATAATATTCTATAACATTATTATTAATATTATCCACCATGATTTGTTTTATTCTATTCTATAACATTATGATTAATATTATCCACCATGATTTGTTTTATAATATTTTATAACATTATTATTAATATTATCCACCATGATTTGTTTTATAATATTCTTTAACATTATTATTAATATTATCCACCATGATTTGTTTTATTCTATTCTTTAACATTATTATTAATATTATCCACCATGATTTGTTTTATTCTATTTTATAACATTATTATTAATATTATCCACCATGATTTGTTTTATAATATTTTATAACATTATTATTAATATTATCCACCATGATTTGTTTTATAATATTTTATAACATTATTATTAATATTATCCACCATGATTTGTTTTATTCTATTCTTTAACATTATTATTAATATTATCCACCATGATTTGTTTTATTCTATTTTATAACATTATTATTAATATTATCCACCATGATTTGTTTTATAATATTCTTTAACATTATTATTAATATTATCCACCATGATTTGTTTTATAATATTTTATAACATTATTATTAATATTATCAACCATGATTTGTTTTATTCTATTCTTTAACATTATTATTAATATTATCCACCATGATTTGTTTTATAATATTTTATAACATTATTATTAATATTATCCACCATGATTTGTTTTATAATATTTTATAACATTATTATTAATATTATCCACCATGATTTGTTTTATTCTATTCTTTAACATTATTATTAATATTATCCACCATGATTTGTTTTATAATATTCTATAACATTATTATTAATATTATCCACCATGATTTGTTTTATTCTATTCTTTAACATTATTATTAATATTATCCACCATGATTTGTTTTATAATATTTTATAACATTATTATTAATATTATCCACCATGATTTGTTTTATAATATTTTATAACATTATTATTAATATTATCCACCATGATTTGTTTTATTCTATTCTTTAACATTATTATTAATATTATCCACCATGATTTGTTTTATAATATTTTATAACATTATTATTAATATTATCCACCATGATTTGTTTTATAATATTTTATAACATTATTATTAATATTATCCACCATGATTTGTTTTATAATATTTTATAACATTATTATTAATATTATCCACCATGATTTGTTTTATAATATTTTATAACATTATTATTAATATTATCCACCATGATTTGTTTTATTCTATTCTTTAACATTATTATTAATATTATCCACCATGATTTGTTTTATAATATTTTATAACATTATTATTAATATTATCCACCATGATTTGTTTTATTCTATTCTTTAACATTATTAATAATATTATCCAGCATGATTTGTTTTATTCTATTCTTTAACATTATTATTAATATTATCCACCATGATTTGTTTTATTCTATTCTATAACATTATTATTAATATTATCCACCATGATTTGTTTTATTCTATTCTTTAACATTATTATTAATATTATCCACCATGATTTGTTTTATAATATTCTATAACATTATTATTAATATTATCCACCATGATTTGTTTTATTCTATTCTTTAACATTATTATTAATATTATCCACCATGATTTGTTTTATTCTATTCTTTAACATTATTATTAATATTATCCACCATGATTTGTTTTATAATATTTTATAACATTATTATTAATATTATCCACCATGATTTGTTTTATTCTATTCTTTAACATTATTATTAATATTATCCACCATGATTTGTTTTATAATATTCTATAACATTATTATTAATATTATCCACCATGATTTGTTTTATTCTATTCTTTAACATTATTATTAATATTATCCACCATGATTTGTTTTATAATATTTTATAACATTATTATTAATATTATCCACCATGATTTGTTTTATTCTATTCTTTAACATTATTATTAATATTATCCACCATGATTTGTTTTATAATATTTTATAACATTATTATTAATATTATCCACCATGATTTGTTTTATTCTATTCTTTAACATTATTATTATTATTCACCATGATTTGTTTTATAATATTTTATAACATTATTATTAATATTATCCACCATGATTTGTTTTATTATATTCTTTAACATTATTATTAATATTATCCACCATGATTTGTTTTATAATATTTTATAACATTATTATTAATATTATCCACCATGATTTGTTTTATTCTATTCTATAACATTATTATTAATATTATCCACCATGATTTGTTTTATAATATTTTATAACATTATTATTAATATTATCCACCATGATTTGTTTTATTCTATTCTTTAACATTATTATTAATATTATCCACCATGATTTGTTTTATAATATTCTATAACATTATTATTAATATTATCCACCATGATTTGTTTTATTCTATTCTTTAACATTATTATTAATATTATCCACCAGGATTTGTTTTATAATATTTTATAACATTATTATTAATATTATCCACCATGATTTGTTTTATTCTATTCTTTAACATTATTATTAATATTATCCACCATGATTTGTTTTATTCTATTCTTTAACATTATTATTAATATTATCCACCATGATTTGTTTTATAATATTCTATAACATTATTATTAATATTATCCACCATGATTTGTTTTATAATATTCTATAACATTATTATTAATATTATCCACCATGATTTGTTTTATTCTATTCTTTAACATTATTATTAATATTATCCACCATGATTTGTTTTATAATATTCTTTAACATTATTATTAATATTATCCACCATGATTTGTTTTATTCTATTCTTTAACATTATTATTAATATTATCCACCATGATTTGTTTTATTCTATTCTTTAACATTATTATTAATATTATCCACCATGATTTGTTTTATTCTATTCTATAACATTATTATTAATATTATCCACCATGATTTGTTTTATTCTATTCTTTAACATTATTATTAATATTATCCACCATGATTTGTTTTATTCTATTCTTTAACATTATTATTAATATTATCCACCATGATTTGTTTTATAATATTTTATAACATTATTATTAATATTATCCACCATGATTTGTTTTATTCTATTCTTTAACATTATTATTAATATTATCCACCATGATTTGTTTTATTCTATTCTATAACATTATTATTAATATTATCCACCATGATTTGTTTTATTCTATTCTATAACATTATTATTAATATTATCCACCATGATTTGTTTTATTCTATTCTTTAACATTATTATTAATATTATCCACCATGATTTGTTTTATAATATTTTATAACATTATTATTAATATTATCCACCATGATTTGTTTTATTCTATTCTTTAACATTATTATTAATATTATCCACCATGATTTGTTTTATAATATTTTATAACATTATTATTAATATTATCCACCATGATTTGTTTTATTCTATTCTTTAACATTATTATTAATATTATCCACCATGATTTGTTTTATAATATTCTTTAACATTATTATTAATATTATCCACCATGATTTGTTTTATAATATTCTTTAACATTATTAATATTATCCACCATGATTTGTTTTATTCTATTCTTTAACATTATTATTAATATTATCCACCATGATTTGTTTTATAATATTCTATAACATTATTATTAATATTATCCACCATGATTTGTTTTATTCTATTCTTTAACATTATTATTAATATTATCCACCATGATTTGTTTTATTCAATTCTTTAACATTATTATTAATATTATCCACCATGATTTGTTTTATTCTATTCTTTAACATTATGATTAATATTATCCACCATGATTTGTTTTATTCTATTCTTTAACATTATTATTAATATTATCCACCATGATTTGTTTTATTCTATTCTATAACATTATTATTAATATTATCCACCATGATTTGTTTTATTCTATTCTATAACATTATTATTAATATTATCCACCATGATTTGTTTTATAATATTTTATAACATTATTATTAATATTATCCACCATGATTTGTTTTATTCTATTCTTTAACATTATTATTAATATTATCCACCATGATTTGTTTTATAATATTTTATAACATTATTATTAATATTATCCACCATGATTTGTTTTATTCTATTCTATAACATTATTATTAATATTATCCACCATGATTTGTTTTATAATATTTTATAACATTATTATTAATATTATCCACCATGATTTGTTTTATTCTATTCTTTAACATTATTATTAATATTATCCACCATGATTTGTTTTATAATATTCTATAACATTATTATTAATATTATCCACCATGATTTGTTTTATTCTATTCTATAACATTATTATTAATATTATCCACCATGATTTGTTTTATTCTATTCTTTAACATTATTATTAATATTATCCACCATGATTTGTTTTATAATATTTTATAACATTATTATTAATATTATCCACCATGATTTGTTTTATTCTATTCTTTAACATTATTATTAATATTATCCACCATGATTTGTTTTATAATATTTTATAACATTATTATTAATATTATCCACCATGATTTGTTTTATTCTATTCTTTAACATTATTATTAATATTATCCACCATGATTTGTTTTATAATATTCTATAACATTATTATTAATATTATCCACCATGATTTGTTTTATTCTATTCTATAACATTATTATTAATATTATCCACCATGATTTGTTTTATTCTATTCTTTAACATTATTATTAATATTATCCACCATGATTTGTTTTATAATATTTTATAACATTATTATTAATATTATCCACCATGATTTGTTTTATTCTATTCTTTAACATTATTATTAATATTATCCACCATGATTTGTTTTATTCTATTCTTTAACATTATTATTAATATTATCCACCATGATTTGTTTTATTCTATTCTATAACATTATTATTAATATTATCCACCATGATTTGTTTTATAATATTTTATAACATTATTATTAATATTATCCACCATGATTTGTTTTATTCTATTCTTTAACATTATTATTAATATTATCCACCATGATTTGTTTTATAATATTTTATAACATTATTATTAATATTATCCACCATGATTTGTTTTATAATATTCTATAACATTATTATTAATATTATCCACCATGATTTGTTTTATAATATTCTTTAACATTATTATTAATATTATCCACCATGATTTGTTTTATTCTATTCTTTAACATTATTATTAATATTATCCACCATGATTTGTTTTATTCTATTCTATAACATTATTATTAATATTATCCACCATGATTTGTTTTATAATATTTTATAACATTATTATTAATATTATCCACCATGATTTGTTTTATTCTATTCTTTAACATTATTATTAATATTATCCACCATGATTTGTTTTATAATATTCTTTAACATTATTATTAATATTATCCACCATGATTTGTTTTATAATATTCTATAACATTATTATTAATATTATCCACCATGATTTGTTTTATAATATTCTTTAACATTATTATTAATATTATCCACCATGATTTGTTTTATTCTATTCTTTAACATTATTATTAATATTATCCACCATGATTTGTTTTATTCTATTCTATAACATTATTATTAATATTATCCACCATGATTTGTTTTATTCTATTTTATAACATTTTTATTAATATTATCCACCATGATTTGTTTTATAATATTTTATAACATTATTAATATTATCCACCATGATTTGTTTTATTCTATTCTATAACATTATTATTAATATTATCCACCATGATTTGTTTTATTCTATTCTTTAACATTATTATTAATATTATCCACCATGATTTGTTTTATTCTATTCTTTAACATTATTATTAATATTATCCACCATGATTTGTTTTATGATATTTTATAACATTATTATTAATATTATCCACCATGATTTGTTTTATAATATTTTATAACATTATTATTAATATTATCCACCATGATTTGTTTTATTCTATTCTATAACATTATTATTAATATTATCCACCATGATTTGTTTTATAATATTTTATAACATTATTATTAATATTATCCACCATGATTTGTTTTATTCTATTCTTTAACATTATTATTAATATTATCCACCATGATTTGTTTTATTCTATTCTATAACATTATTATTAATATTATCCACCATGATTTGTTTTATAATATTTTATAACATTATTATTAATATTATCCACCATGATTTGTTTTATTCTATTCTTTAACATTATTATTAATATTATCCACCATGATTTGTTTTATTCTATTCTATAACATTATTATTAATATTATCCACCATGATTTGTTTTATAATATTTTATAACATTATTATTAATATTATCCACCATGATTTGTTTTATTCTATTCTATAACATTATTATTAATATTATCCACCATGATTTGTTTTATAATATTCTATAACATTATTATTAATATTATCCACCATGATTTGTTTTATAATATTTTATAACATTATTATTAATATTATCCACCATGATTTGTTTTATTCTATTCTTTAACATTATTATTAATATTATCCACCATGATTTGTTTTATTCTATTCTATAACATTATTATTAATATTATCCACCATGATTTGTTTTATAATATTTTATAACATTATTATTAATATTATCCACCATGATTTGTTTTATTCTATTCTTTAACATTATTATTAATATTATCCACCATGATTTGTTTTATTCTATTCTATAACATTATTATTAATATTATCCACCATGATTTGTTTTATAATATTTTATAACATTATTATTAATATTATCCACCATGATTTGTTTTATTCTATTCTATAACATTATTATTAATATTATCCACCATGATTTGTTTTATAATATTCTATAACATTATTATTAATATTATCCACCATGATTTGTTTTATAATATTTTATAACATTATTATTAATATTATCCACCATGATTTGTTTTATAATATTTTATAACATTATTATTAATATTATCCACCATGATTTGTTTTATTCTATTCTTTAACATTATTATTAATATTATCCACCATGATTTGTTTTATTCTATTCTATAACATTATTATTAATATTATCCACCATGATTTGTTTTATTATATTTTATAACATTATTATTAATATTATCCACCATGATTTGTTTTATAATATTTTATAACATTATTATTAATATTATCCACCATGATTTGTTTTATTCTATTCTTTAACATTATTATTAATATTATCCACCATGATTTGTTTTATTCTATTCTATAACATTATTATTAATATTATCCACCATGATTTGTTTTATAATATTTTATAACATTATTATTAATATTATCCACCATGATTTGTTTTATAATATTTTATAACATTATTATTAATATTATCCACCATGATTTGTTTTATTCTATTCTTTAACATTATTATTAATATTATCCACCATGATTTGTTTTATTCTATTCTATAACATTATTATTAATATTATCCACCATGATTTGTTTTATTATATTTTATAACATTATTATTAATATTATCCACCATGATTTGTTTTATAATATTTTATAACATTATTATTAATATTATCCACCATGATTTGTTTTATTCTATTCTTTAACATTATTATTAATATTATCCACCATGATTTGTTTTATTCTATTCTATAACATTATTATTAATATTATCCACCATGATTTGTTTTATTATATTTTATAACATTATTATTAATATTATCCACCATGATTTGTTTTATTCTATTCTTTAACATTATTAATATTATCCACCATGATTTGTTTTATTATATTTTATAACATTATTATTAATATTATCCACCATGATTTGTTTTATTCTATTCTTTAACATTATTATTAATATTATCCACCATGATTTGTTTTATAATATTTTATAACATTATTATTAATATTATCCACCATGATTTGTTTTATTCTATTCTTTAACATTATTATTAATATTATCCACCATGATTTGTTTTATTCTATTCTTTAACATTATTATTAATATTATCCACCATGATTTGTTTTATTCTATTCTATAACATTATTATTAATATTATCCACCATGATTTGTTTTATAATATTTTATAACATTATTATTAATATTATCCACCATGATTTGTTGTATTCTATTTTATAACATTATTATTAATATTATCCACCATGATTTGTTTTATTATATTTTATAACATTATTATTAATATTATCCACCATGATTTGTTTTATTCTATTCTTTAACATTATTATTAATATTATCCACCATGATTTGTTTTATAATATTCTTTAACATTATTATTAATATTATCCACCATGATTTGTTTTATTCTATTCTATAACATTATGATTAATATTATCCACCATGATTTGTTTTATTCTATTTTATAACATTATTATTAATATTATCCACCATGATTTGTTTTATTCTATTCTTTAACATTATTATTAATATTATCCACCATGATTTGTTTTATTATATTTTATAACATTATTATTAATATTATCCACCATGATTTGTTTTATTCTATTCTTTAACATTATGATTAATATTATCCACCATGATTTGTTTTATTCTATTCTTTAACATTATTATTAATATTATCCACCATGATTTGTTTTATAATATTCTTTAACATTATTATTAATATTATCCACCATGATTTGTTTTATTCTATTCTTTAACATTATTAATATTATCCACCATGATTTGTTTTATAATATTTTATAACATTATTATTAATATTATCCACCATGATTTGTTTTATTCTATTCTTTAACATTATTAATATTATCCACCATGATTTGTTTTATAATATTTTATAACATTATTATTAATATTATCCACCATGATTTGTTTTATAATATTTTATAACATTATTATTAATATTATCCACCATGATTTGTTTTATTCTATTCTTTAACATTATTATTAATATTATCCACCATGATTTGTTTTATAATATTTTATAACATTATTATTAATATTATCCACCATGATTTGTTTTATTCTATTCTTTAACATTATTATTAATATTATCCACCATGATTTGTTTTATAATATTTTATAACATTATTATTAATATTATCCACCATGATTTGTTTTATAATATTTTATAACATTATTATTAATATTATCCACCATGATTTGTTTTATTCTATTCTTTAACATTATTATTAATATTATCCACCATGATTTGTTTTATAATATTTTATAACATTATTATTAATATTATCCACCATGATTTGTTTTATTCTATTCTTTAACATTATTATTAATATTATCCACCATGATTTGTTTTATAATATTTTATAACATTATTATTAATATTATCCACCATGATTTGTTTTATAATATTTTATAACATTATTATTAATATTATCCACCATGATTTGTTTTATTCTATTCTTTAACATTATTATTAATATTATCCACCATGATTTGTTTTATAATATTTTATAACATTATTATTAATATTATCCACCATGATTTGTTTTATAATATTTTATAACATTATTATTAATATTATCCACCATGATTTGTTTTATTCTATTCTTTAACATTATTAATATTATCCACCATGATTTGTTTTATTATATTTTATAACATTATTATTAATATTATCCACCATGATTTGTTTTATTCTATTCTTTAACATTATTAATATTATCCACCATGATTTGTTTTATTATATTTTATAACATTATTATTAATATTATCCACCATGATTTGTTTTATTCTATTCTTTAACATTATTATTAATATTATCCACCATGATTTGTTTTATAATATTTTATAACATTATTATTAATATTATCCACCATGATTTGTTTTATTCTATTCTTTAACATTATTATTAATATTATCCACCATGATTTGTTGTATTCTATTTTATAACATTATTATTAATATTATCCACCATGATTTGTTTTATTATATTTTATAACATTATTATTAATATTATCCACCATGATTTGTTTTATTCTATTCTTTAACATTATTATTAATATTATCCACCATGATTTGTTTTATAATATTCTTTAACATTATTATTAATATTATCCACCATGATTTGTTTTATAATATTTTATAACATTATTATTAATATTATCCACCATGATTTGTTTTATTCTATTCTTTAACATTATTATTAATATTATCCACCATGATTTGTTTTATAATATTTTATAACATTATTATTAATATTATCCACCATGATTTGTTTTATAATATTTTATAACATTATTATTAATATTATCCACCATGATTTGTTTTATTCTATTCTTTAACATTATTAATATTATCCACCATGATTTGTTTTATAATATTCTATAACATTATTATTAATATTATCCACCATGATTTGTTTTATTCTATTCTTTAACATTATTATTAATATTATCCACCATGATTTGTTTTATTCTATTCTTTAACATTATTATTAATATTATCCACCATGATTTGTTTTATAATATTTTATAACATTATTATTAATATTATCCACCATGATTTGTTTTATTCTATTCTATAACATTATTATTAATATTATCCACCATGATTTGTTTTATAATATTTTATAACATTATTATTAATATTATCCACCATGATTTGTTTTATAATATTCTATAACATTATTATTAATATTATCCACCATGATTTGTTTTATTCTATTCTTTAACATTATTATTAATATTATCCACCATGATTTGTTTTATAATATTTTATAACATTATTATTAATATTATCCACCATGATTTGTTTTATTCTATTCTATAACATTATTATTAATATTATCCACCATGATTTGTTTTATTCTATTCTTTAACATTATTATTAATATTATCCACCATGATTTGTTTTATAATATTTTATAACATTATTATTAATATTATCCACCATGATTTGTTTTATAATATTCTATAACATTATTATTAATATTATCCACCATGATTTGTTTTATTCTATTCTTTAACATTATTATTAATATTATCCACCATGATTTGTTTTATAATATTTTATAACATTATTATTAATATTATCCACCATGATTTGTTTTATAATATTCTTTAACATTATTATTAATATTATCCACCATGATTTGTTTTATAATATTCTATAACATTATTATTAATATTATCCACCATGATTTGTTTTATTCTATTCTTTAACATTATTATTAATATTATCCACCATGATTTGTTTTATAATATTTTATAACATTATTATTAATATTATCCACCATGATTTGTTTTATAATATTTTATAACATTATTATTAATATTATCCACCATGATTTGTTTTATAATATTTTATAACATTATTATTAATATTATCCACCATGATTTGTTTTATTCTATTCTTTAACATTATTATTAATATTATCCACCATGATTTGTTTTATAATATTTTATAACATTATTATTAATATTATCCACCATGATTTGTTTTATAATATTCTATAACATTATTATTAATATTATCCACCATGATTTGTTTTATTCTATTCTTTAACATTATTATTAATATTATCCACCATGATTTGTTTTATAATATTTTATAACATTATTATTAATATTATCCACCATGATTTGTTTTATAATATTCTATAACATTATTATTAATATTATCCACCATGATTTGTTTTATAATATTTTATAACATTATTATTAATATTATCCACCATGATTTGTTTTATTCTATTCTTTAACATTATTATTAATATTATCCACCATGATTTGTTTTATAATATTCTTTAACATTATTATTAATATTATCCACCATGATTTGTTTTATAATATTCTATAACATTATTATTAATATTATCCACCATGATTTGTTTTATTCTATTCTTTAACATTATTATTAATATTATCCACCATGATTTGTTTTATAATATTTTATAACATTATTATTAATATTATCCACCATGATTTGTTTTATAATATTTTATAACATTATTATTAATATTATCCACCATGATTTGTTTTATAATATTTTATAACATTATTATTAATATTATCCACCATGATTTGTTTTATAATATTCTATAACATTATTATTAATATTATCCACCATGATTTGTTTTATTCTATTCTTTAACATTATTATTAATATTATCCACCATGATTTGTTTTATAATATTTTATAACATTATTATTAATATTATCCACCATGATTTGTTTTATAATATTCTATAACATTATTATTAATATTATCCACCATGATTTGTTTTATTCTATTCTTTAACATTATTATTAATATTATCCACCATGATTTGTTTTATTCTATTCTTTAACATTATTATTAATATTATCCACCATGATTTGTTTTATTCTATTCTTTAACATTATTATTAATATTATCCACCATGATTTGTTTTATTCTATTCTTTAACATTATTAATATTATCCACCATGATTTGTTTTATAATATTTTATAACATTATTAATAATATTATCCACCATGATTTGTTTTATTATATTCTATAACATTATTATTAATATTATCCACCATGATTTGTTTTATAATATTTTATAACATTATTATTAATATTATCCACCATGATTTGTTTTATAATATTCTATAACATTATTATTAATATTATCCACCATGATTTGTTTTATTCTATTCTTTAACATTATTATTAATATTATCCACCATGATTTGTTTTATTCTATTCTTTAACATTATTATTAATATTATCCACCATGATTTGTTTTATTCTATTCTTTAACATTATTATTAATATTATCCACCATGATTTGTTTTATAATATTTTATAACATTATTATTAATATTATCCACCATGATTTGTTTTATTCTATTCTTTAACATTATTATTAATATTATCCACCATGATTTGTTTTATAATATTTTATAACATTATTATTAATATTATCCACCATGATTTGTTTTATTCTATTTTATAACATTATTATTAATATTATCCACCATGATTTGTTTTATAATATTTTATAACATTATTATTAATATTATCCACCATGATTTGTTTTATAATATTCTATAACATTATTATTAATATTATCCACCATGATTTGTTTTATAATATTTTATAACATTATTATTAATATTATCCACCATGATTTGTTTTATAATATTCTATAACATTATTATTAATATTATCCACCATGATTTGTTTTATTCTATTCTTTAACATTATTATTAATATTATCCACCATGATTTGTTTTATTCTATTCTTTAACATTATTATTAATATTATCCACCATGATTTGTTTTATTCTATTCTATAACATTATTATTAATATTATCCACCATGATTTGTTTTATTCTATTCTTTAACATTATTATTAATATTATCCACCATGATTTGTTTTATTCTGTTCTATAACATTATTATTAATATTATCCACCATGATTTGTTTTATAATATTTTATAACATTATTATTATTATTATCCACCATGATTTGTTTTATTCTATTCTTTAACATTATTATTAATATTATCTACCATGATTTGTTTTATAATATTTTATAACATTATTATTTATATTATTCACCATGATTTGTTTTATTATATTCTTTAACATTATTATTAATATTATCCACCATGATTTGTTTTATAATATTTTATAACATTATTATTAATATTATCCACCATGATTTGTTTTATAATATTCTATAACATTATTATTAATATTATCCACCATGATTTGTTTTATTCTATTCTTTAACATTATTATTAATATTATCCACCATGATTTGTTTTATAATATTTTATAACATTATTATTAATATTATCCACCATGATTTGTTTTATTCTATTCTTTAACATTATTATTAATATTATCCACCATGATTTGTTTTATAATATTCTATAACATTATTATTAATATTATCCACCATGATTTGTTTTATTCTATTCTTTAACATTATTATTAATATTATCCACCATGATTTGTTTTATAATATTTTATAACATTATTATTAATATTATCCACCATGATTTGTTTTATTCTATTCTATAACATTATTATTAATATTATCCACCATGATTTGTTTTATTCTATTCTTTAACATTATTATTAATATTATCCACCATGATTTGTTTTATAATATTTTATAACATTATTATTAATATTATCCACCATGATTTGTTTTATAATATTCTATAACATTATTATTAATATTATCCACCATGATTTGTTTTATTCTATTCTTTAACATTATTATTAATATTATCCACCATGATTTGTTTTATAATATTTTATAACATTATTATTAATATTATCCACCATGATTTGTTTTATAATATTCTTTAACATTATTATTAATATTATCCACCATGATTTGTTTTATAATATTCTATAACATTATTATTAATATTATCCACCATGATTTGTTTTATTCTATTCTTTAACATTATTATTAATATTATCCACCATGATTTGTTTTATAATATTTTATAACATTATTATTAATATTATCCACCATGATTTGTTTTATAATATTTTATAACATTATTATTAATATTATCCACCATGATTTGTTTTATAATATTTTATAACATTATTATTAATATTATCCACCATGATTTGTTTTATAATATTTTATAACATTATTATTAATATTATCCACCATGATTTGTTTTATAATATTCTATAACATTATTATTAATATTATCCACCATGATTTGTTTTATTCTATTCTTTAACATTATTATTAATATTATCCACCATGATTTGTTTTATTCTATTCTTTAACATTATTATTAATATTATCCACCATGATTTGTTTTATAATATTTTATAACATTATTATTAATATTATCCACCATGATTTGTTTTATAATATTTTATAACATTATTATTAATATTATCCACCATGATTTGTTTTATAATATTTTATAACATTATTATTAATATTATCCACCATGATTTGTTTTATAATATTTTATAACATTATTATTAATATTATCCACCATGATTTGTTTTATAATATTCTATAACATTATTATTAATATTATCCACCATGATTTGTTTTATTCTATTCTTTAACATTATTATTAATATTATCCACCATGATTTGTTTTATAATATTTTATAACATTATTATTAATATTATCCACCATGATTTGTTTTATAATATTCTATAACATTATTATTAATATTATCCACCATGATTTGTTTTATTCTATTCTTTAACATTATTATTAATATTATCCACCATGATTTGTTTTATTCTATTCTTTAACATTATTATTAATATTATCCACCATGATTTGTTTTATTCTATTCTTTAACATTATTATTAATATTATCCACCATGATTTGTTTTATTCTATTCTTTAACATTATTAATATTATCCACCATGATTTGTTTTATAATATTTTATAACATTATTAATAATATTATCCACCATGATTTGTTTTATTATATTCTATAACATTATTATTAATATTATCCACCATGATTTGTTTTATAATATTTTATAACATTATTATTAATATTATCCACCATGATTTGTTTTATAATATTCTATAACATTATTATTAATATTATCCACCATGATTTGTTTTATTCTATTCTTTAACATTATTATTAATATTATCCACCATGATTTGTTTTATTCTATTCTTTAACATTATTATTAATATTATCCACCATGATTTGTTTTATAATATTTTATAACATTATTATTAATATTATCCACCATGATTTGTTTTATTCTATTCTTTAACATTATTATTAATATTATCCACCATGATTTGTTTTATAATATTTTATAACATTATTATTAATATTATCCACCATGATTTGTTTTATTCTATTTTATAACATTATTATTAATATTATCCACCATGATTTGTTTTATAATATTTTATAACATTATTATTAATATTATCCACCATGATTTGTTTTATAATATTCTATAACATTATTATTAATATTATCCACCATGATTTGTTTTATAATATTTTATAACATTATTATTAATATTATCCACCATGATTTGTTTTATAATATTCTATAACATTATTATTAATATTATCCACCATGATTTGTTTTATTCTATTCTTTAACATTATTATTAATATTATCCACCATGATTTGTTTTATTCTATTCTTTAACATTATTATTAATATTATCCACCATGATTTGTTTTATTCTATTCTATAACATTATTATTAATATTATCCACCATGATTTGTTTTATTCTATTCTTTAACATTATTATTAATATTATCCACCATGATTTGTTTTATTCTGTTCTATAACATTATTATTAATATTATCCACCATGATTTGTTTTATAATATTTTATAACATTATTATTATTATTATCCACCATGATTTGTTTTATTCTATTCTTTAACATTATTATTAATATTATCTACCATGATTTGTTTTATAATATTTTATAACATTATTATTTATATTATTCACCATGATTTGTTTTATTATATTCTTTAACATTATTATTAATATTATCCACCATGATTTGTTTTATAATATTTTATAACATTATTATTAATATTATCCACCATGATTTGTTTTATAATATTCTATAACATTATTATTAATATTATCCACCATGATTTGTTTTATAATATTTTATAACATTATTATTAATATTATCCACCATGATTTGTTTTATAATATTCTTTAACATTATTATTAATATTATCCACCATGATTTGTTTTATAATATTCTTTAACATTATTATTAATATTATCCACCATGATTTGTTTTATTCTATTCTTTAACATTATTATTAATATTATCCACCATGATTTGTTTTATAATATTTTATAACATTATTATTAATATTATCCACCATGATTTGTTTTATTCTATTCTTTAACATTATTATTAATATTATCCACCATGATTTGTTTTATAATATTCTATAACATTATTATTAATATTATCCACCATGATTTGTTTTATAATATTTTTTAACATTATTAATAATATTATCCACCATGATTTGTTTTATTCTATTCTTTAACATTATTATTAATATTATCCACCATGATTTGTTTTATAATATTTTTTAACATTATTAATAATATTATCCACCATGATTTGTTTTATAATATTTTTTAACATTATTAATAATATTATCCACCATGATTTGTTTTATTCTATTCTTTAACATTATTATTAATATTATCCACCATGATTTGTTTTATAATATTTTATAACATTATTATTAATATTATCCACCATGATTTGTTTTATAATATTCTATAACATTATTATTAATATTATCCACCATGATTTGTTTTATAATATTTTATAACATTATTATTAATATTATCCACCATGATTTGTTTTATAATATTCTATAACATTATTATTAATATTATCCACCATGATTTGTTTTATAATATTTTATAACATTATTATTAATATTATCCACCATGATTTGTTTTATAATATTCTATAACATTATTATTAATATTATCCACCATGATTTGTTTTATTCTATTCTATAACATTATTATTAATATTATCCACCATGATTTGTTTTATAATATTTTATAACATTATTATTAATATTATCCACCATGATTTGTTTTATAATATTTTATAACATTATTATTAATATTATCCACCATGATTTGTTTTATAATATTTTATAACATTATTATTAATATTATTCACCATGATTTGTTTTATTCTATTCTATAACATTATTATTAATATTATCCACCATGATTTGTTTTATTCTATTCTTTAACATTATTATTAATATTATCCACCATGATTTGTTTTATAATATTTTATAACATTATTATTAATATTATCCACCATGATTTGTTTTATTCTATTCTTTAACATTATTATTAATATTATCCACCATGATTTGTTTTATAATATTTTATAACATTATTATTAATATTATCCACCATGATTTGTTTTATAATATTTTATAACATTATTATTAATATTATCCACCATGATTTGTTTTATTCTATTCTATAACATTATTATTAATATTATCCACCATGATTTGTTTTATTCTATTCTTTAACATTATTATTAATATTATCCACCATGATTTGTTTTATAATATTTTATAACATTATTATTAATATTATCCACCATGATTTGTTTTATAATATTCTATAACATTATTATTAATATTATCCACCATGATTTGTTTTATTCTATTCTTTAACATTATTATTAATATTATCCACCATGATTTGTTTTATAATATTTTATAACATTATTATTAATATTATCCACCATGATTTGTTTTATAATATTCTTTAACATTATTATTAATATTATCCACCATGATTTGTTTTATAATATTCTATAACATTATTATTAATATTATCCACCATGATTTGTTTTATTCTATTCTTTAACATTATTATTAATATTATCCACCATGATTTGTTTTATAATATTTTATAACATTATTATTAATATTATCCACCATGATTTGTTTTATAATATTTTATAACATTATTATTAATATTATCCACCATGATTTGTTTTATAATATTTTATAACATTATTATTAATATTATCCACCATGATTTGTTTTATAATATTTTATAACATTATTAATATTATCCACCATGATTTGTTTTATAATATTTTATAACATTATTATTAATATTATCCACCATGATTTGTTTTATTCTATTCTTTAACATTATTATTAATATTATCCACCATGATTTGTTTTATAATATTTTATAACATTATTATTAATATTATCCACCATGATTTGTTTTATAATATTTTATAACATTATTATTAATATTATCCACCATGATTTGTTTTATTCTATTCTATAACATTATTATTAATATTATCCACCATGATTTGTTTTATAATATTTTATAACATTATTATTAATATTATCCACCATGATTTGTTTTATAATATTTTATAACATTATTAATATTATCCACCATGATTTGTTTTATTCTATTCTTTAACATTATTATTAATATTATCCACCATGATTTGTTTTATTCTATTCTTTAACATTATTATTAATATTATCCACCATGATTTGTTTTATAATATTTTATAACATTATTATTAATATTATCCACCATGATTTGTTTTATAATATTCTATAACATTATTATTAATATTATCCACCATGATTTGTTTTATAATATTTTATAACATTATTATTAATATTATCCACCATGATTTGTTTTATTCTATTCTTTAACATTATTATTAATATTATCCACCATGATTTGTTTTATAATATTTTATAACATTATTATTAATATTATCCACCATGATTTGTTTTATAATATTCTATAACATTATTATTAATATTATCCACCATGATTTGTTTTATTCTATTCTTTAACATTATTATTAATATTATCCACCATGATGTGTTTTATTCTATTCTTTAACATTATTATTAATATTATCCACCATGATTTGTTTTATTCTATTCTTTAACATTATTATTAATATTATCCACCATGATTTGTTTTATTCTATTCTTTAACATTATTAATATTATCCACCATGATTTGTTTTATAATATTTTATAACATTATTAATAATATTATCCACCATGATTTGTTTTATTATATTCTATAACATTATTATTAATATTATCCACCATGATTTGTTTTATAATATTTTATAACATTATTATTAATATTATCCACCATGATTTGTTTTATAATATTCTATAACATTATTATTAATATTATCCACCATGATTTGTTTTATTCTATTCTTTAACATTATTATTAATATTATCCACCATGATTTGTTTTATTCTATTCTTTAACATTATTATTAATATTATCCACCATGATTTGTTTTATTCTATTCTTTAACATTATTATTAATATTATCCACCATGATTTGTTTTATAATATTTTATAACATTATTATTAATATTATCCACCATGATTTGTTTTATTCTATTTTATAACATTATTATTAATATTATCCACCATGATTTGTTTTATAATATTTTATAACATTATTATTAATATTATCCACCATGATTTGTTTTATAATATTCTATAACATTATTATTAATATTATCCACCATGATTTGTTTTATTATATTCTATAACATTATTATTAATATTATCCACCATGATTTGTTTTATAATATTTTATAACATTATTATTAATATTATCCACCATGATTTGTTTTATAATATTCTATAACATTATTATTAATATTATCCACCATGATTTGTTTTATTCTATTCTTTAACATTATTATTAATATTATCCACCATGATTTGTTTTATTCTATTCTTTAACATTATTATTAATATTATCCACCATGATTTGTTTTATTCTATTCTATAACATTATTATTAATATTATCCACCATGATTTGTTTTATTCTATTCTTTAACATTATTATTAATATTATCCACCATGATTTGTTTTATTCTGTTCTATAACATTATTATTAATATTATCCACCATGATTTGTTTTATAATATTTTATAACATTATTATTAATATTATCCACCATGATTTGTTTTATTCTATTCTTTAACATTATTATTAATATTATCTACCATGATTTGTTTTATAATATTTTATAACATTATTATTTATATTATTCACCATGATTTGTTTTATTATATTCTTTAACATTATTATTAATATTATCCACCATGATTTGTTTTATAATATTTTATAACATTATTATTAATATTATCCACCATGATTTGTTTTATAATATTCTATAACATTATTATTAATATTATCCACCATGATTTGTTTTATAATATTTTATAACATTATTATTAATATTATCCACCATGATTTGTTTTATAATATTTTATAACATTATTATTAATATTATCCACCATGATTTGTTTTATAATATTCTTTAACATTATTATTAATATTATCCACCATGATTTGTTTTATAATATTCTATAACATTATTATTAATATTATCCACCATGATTTGTTTTATAATATTCTATAACATTATTATTAATATTATCCACCATGATTTGTTTTATAATATTTTATAACATTATTATTAATATTATCCACCATGATTTGTTTTATAATATTCTTTAACATTATTATTAATATTATCCACCATGATTTGTTTTATAATATTCTTTAACATTATTATTAATATTATCCACCATGATTTGTTTTATTCTATTCTTTAACATTATTATTAATATTATCCACCATGATTTGTTTTATTCTATTCTATAACATTATTATTAATATTATCCACCATGATTTGTTTTATTCTATTCTTTAACATTATTATTAATATTATCCACCATGATTTGTTTTATTCTGTTCTATAACATTATTATTAATATTATCCACCATGATTTGTTTTATAATATTTTATAACATTATTATTATTATTATCCACCATGATTTGTTTTATTCTATTCTTTAACATTATTATTAATATTATCTACCATGATTTGTTTTATAATATTTTATAACATTATTATTTATATTATTCACCATGATTTGTTTTATTATATTCTTTAACATTATTATTAATATTATCCACCATGATTTGTTTTATAATATTTTATAACATTATTATTAATATTATCCACCATGATTTGTTTTATAATATTCTATAACATTATTATTAATATTATCCACCATGATTTGTTTTATAATATTTTATAACATTATTATTAATATTATCCACCATGATTTGTTTTATAATATTCTTTAACATTATTATTAATATTATCCACCATGATTTGTTTTATAATATTCTTTAACATTATTATTAATATTATCCACCATGATTTGTTTTATTCTATTCTTTAACATTATTATTAATATTATCCACCATGATTTGTTTTATAATATTTTATAACATTATTATTAATATTATCCACCATGATTTGTTTTATTCTATTCTTTAACATTATTATTAATATTATCCACCATGATTTGTTTTATAATATTCTATAACATTATTATTAATATTATCCACCATGATTTGTTTTATAATATTTTTTAACATTATTAATAATATTATCCACCATGATTTGTTTTATTCTATTCTTTAACATTATTATTAATATTATCCACCATGATTTGTTTTATAATATTTTTTAACATTATTAATAATATTATCCACCATGATTTGTTTTATTCTATTCTTTAACATTATTATTAATATTATCCACCATGATTTGTTTTATAATATTTTATAACATTATTATTAATATTATCCACCATGATTTGTTTTATTCTATTCTTTAACATTATTATTAATATTATCCACCATGATTTGTTTTATTCTATTCTTTAACATTATTATTAATATTATCCACCATGATTTGTTTTATAATATTTTATAACATTATTATTAATATTATCCACCATGATTTGTTTTATTCTATTCTTTAACATTATTATTAATATTATCCACCATGATTTGTTTTATTCTATTCTTTAACATTATTATTAATATTATCCACCATGATTTGTTTTATTCTATTCTTTAACATTATTATTAATATTATCCACCATGATTTGTTTTATAATATTTTATAACATTATTATTAATATTATCCACCATGATTTGTTTTATTCTATTCTTTAACATTATTATTAATATTATCCACCATGATTTGTTTTATAATATTTTATAACATTATTATTAATATTATTCACCATGATTTGTTTTATTCTATTCTATAACATTATTATTAATATTATCCACCATGATTTGTTTTATTCTATTCTATAACATTATTATTAATATTATCCACCATGATTTGTTTTATTCTATTTTATAACATTATTATTAATATTATCCACCATGATTTGTTTTATAATATTCTTTAACATTATTATTAATATTATCCACCATGATTTGTTTTAATCTATTCTTTAACATTATTATTAATATTATCCACCATGATTTGTTTTATTCTATTCTATAACATTATTAATAATATTATCCACCATGATTTGTTTTATAATATTCTATAACATTATTATTAATATTATCCACCATGATTTGTTTTATTCTATTCTTTAACATTATTATTAATATTATCCACCATGATTTGTTTTATTCTATTCTATAACATTATTAATAATATTATCCACCATGATTTGTTTTATAATATTTTATAACATTATTATTAATATTATCCACCATGATTTGTTTTATAATATTTTATAACATTATTATTAATATTATCCACCATGATTTGTTTTATAATATTCTTTAACATTATTATTAATATTATCCACCATGATTTGTTTTATAATATTCTATAACATTATTATTAATATTATCCACCATGATTTGTTTTATTCTATTTTATAACATTATTATTAATATTATCCACCATGATTTGTTTTATAATATTCTATAACATTATTATTAATATTATCCACCATGATTTGTTTTATAATATTTTATAACATTATTATTAATATTATCCACCATGATTTGTTTTATTCTATTCTTTAACATTATTATTAATATTATCCACCATGATTTGTTTTAAAATATTCTATAACATTATTATTAATATTATCCACCATGATTTGTTTTATTCTATTTTATAACATTATTATTAATATTATCCACCATGATTTATTTTATTCTATTCTATAACATTATTATTAATATTATCCACCATGATTTGTTTTATTCTATTTTATAACATTATTATTAATATTATCCACCATGATTTGTTTTATTCTATTCTATAACATTATTATTAATATTATCCACCATGATTTGTTTTATTCTATTTTATAACATTATTATTAATATTATCCACCATGATTTGTTTTATTCTATTCTTTTACATTATTAATATTATCCACCATGATTTGTTTTATAATATTCTATAACATTATTATTAATATTATCCACCATGATTTGTTTTATTCTATTTTATAACATTATTATTAATATTATCCACCATGATTTGTTTTATTCTATTTTATAACATTATTATTAATATTATCCACAATGATTTGTTTTATTCTATTCTTTAACATTATTATTAATATTATCCACCATGATTTGTTTTATAATATTCTATAACATTATTATTAATATTATCCACCATGATTTGTTTTATTCTATTCTTTAACATTATTATTAATATTATCCACCATGATTTGTTTTATTCTATTCTATAACATTATTATTAATATTATCCACCATGATTTGTTTTATTCTATTCTATAACATTATTATTAATATTATCCACCATGATTTGTTTTATTCTATTCTTTAACATTATTATTAATATTATCCACCATGATTTGTTTTATAATATTTTATAACATTATTATTAATATTATCCACCATGATTTGTTTTATTCTATTCTTTAACATTATTATTAATATTATCCACCATGATTTGTTTTATTCTATTCTTTAACATTATTATTAATATTATCCACCATGATTTGTTTTATAATATTTTATAACATTATTATTAATATTATCCACCATGATTTGTTTTATTCTATTTTATAACATTATTATTAATATTATCCACCATGATTTGTTTTATAATATTTTATAACATTATTATTAATATTATTCACCATGATTTGTTTTATAATATTCTTTAACATTATTATTAATATTATCCACCATGATTTGTTTTATAATATTTTATAACATTATTATTAATATTATCCACCATGATTTGTTTTATTCTATTCTTTAACATTATTATTAATATTATCCACCATGATTTGTTTTATAATATTCTATAACATTATTATTAATATTATCCACCATGATTTGTTTTATTCTATTCTTTAACATTATTATTAATATTATCCACCATGATTTGTTTTATTCTATTCTTTAACATTATTATTAATATTATCCACCATGATTTGTTTTATAATATTTTATAACATTATTATTAATATTATCCACCATGATTTGTTTTATTCTATTCTTTAACATTATTATTAATATTATCCACCATGATTTGTTTTATAATATTTTATAACATTATTATTAATATTATCCACCATGATTTGTTTTATAATATTTTATAACATTATTATTAATATTATCCACCATGATTTGTTTTATTCTATTCTTTAACATTATTATTAACATTATCCACCATGATTTGTTTTATTCTATTCTTTAACATTATTATTAATATTATCCACCATGATTTGTTTTATAATATTTTATAACATTATTATTAATATTATCCACCATGATTTGTTTTATAATATTCTATAACATTATTATTAATATTATCCACCATGATTTGTTTTATTCTATTCTTTAACATTATTATTAATATTATCCACCATGATTTGTTTTATAATATTTTATAACATTATTATTAATATTATCCACCATGATTTGTTTTATTCTATTCTTTAACATTATTATTAATATTATCCACCATGATTTGTTTTATAATATTTTATAACATTATTATTAATATTATCCACCATGATTTGTTTTATAATATTTTATAACATTATTATTAATATTATCCACCATGATTTGTTTTATAATATTTTATAACATTATTATTAATATTATCCACCATGATTTGTTTTATAATATTTTATAACATTATTATTAATATTATCCACCATGATTTGTTTTATTCTATTCTTTAACATTATTATTAATATTATCCACCATGATTTGTTTTATAATATTTTATAACATTATTATTAATATTATCCACCATGATTTGTTTTATTCTATTCTTTAACATTATTATTAATATTATCCACCATGATTTGTTTTATTCTATTCTTTAACATTATTATTAATATTATCCACCATGATTTGTTTTATAATATTTTATAACATTATTATTAATATTATCCACCATGATTTGTTTTATTCTATTTTATAACATTATTATTAATATTATCTACCATGATTTGTTTTATTCTATTTTATAACATTATTATTAATATTATCCACCATGATTTGTTTTATAATATTTTATAACATTATTATTAATATTATCCACCATGATTTGTTTTATTCTATTTTATAACATTATTATTAATATTATCCACCATGATTTGTTTTATTATATTTTATAACATTATTATTAATATTATCCACCATGATTTGTTTTATTCTATTTTATAACATTATTATTAATATTATCCACCATGATTTGTTTTATAATATTTTATAACATTATTATTAATATTATCCACCATGATTTGTTTTATTCTATTTTATAACATTATTATTAATATTATCCACCATGATTTGTTTTATAATATTTTATAACATTATTATTAATATTATCCACCATGATTTGTTTTATTCTATTTTATAACATTATTATTAATATTATCCACCATGATTTGTTTTATTATATTTTATAACATTATTATTAATATTATCCACCATGATTTGTTTTATTCTATTTTATAACATTATTATTAATATTATCCACCATGATTTGTTTTATAATATTTTATAACATTATTATTAATATTATCCACCATGATTTGTTTTATTATATTTTATAACATTATTATTAATATTATCCACCATGATTTGTTTTATTCTATTTTATAACATTATTATTAATATTATCCACCATGATTTGTTTTATAATATTTTATAACATTATTATTAATATTATCCACCATGATTTGTTTTATTCTATTTTATAACATTATTATTAATATTATCCACCATGATTTGTTTTATTATATTTTATAACATTATTATTAATATTATCCACCATGATTTGTTTTATTCTATTTTATAACATTATTATTAATATTATCCACCATGATTTGTTGTATTCTATTCTATAACATTATTATTAATATTATCCACCATGATTTGTTTTATTCTATTCTATAACATTATTATTAATATTATCCACCATGATTTGTTTTATAATATTTTATAACATTATTATTAATATTATCCACCATGATTTGTTTTATTCTATTCTATAACATTATTATTAATATTATCCACCATGATTTGTTTTATTAATATTTTATAACATTATTATTAATATTATCCACCATGATTTGTTTTATAATATTCTATAACATTATTATTAATATTATCCACCATGATTTGTTTTATTCTATTCTATAACATTATTATTAATATTATCCACCATGATTTGTTTTATTCTATTCTATAACATTATTATTAATATTATCCACCATGATTTGTTTTATAATATTTTATAACATTATTATTAATATTATCCACCATGATTTGTTTTATTATATTTTATAACATTATTATTAATATTATCCACCATGATTTGTTTTATAATATTTTATAACATTATTATTAATATTATCCACCATGATTTGTTTTATAATATTCTATAACATTATTATTAATATTATCCACCATGATTTGTTTTATAATATTCTTTAACATTATTAATATTATCCACCATGATTTGTTTTATAATATTTTATAACATTATTATTAATATTATCCACCATGATTTGTTTTATTCTATTCTTTAACATTATTATTAATATTATCCACCATGATTTGTTTTATAATATTCTTTAACATTATTAATATTATCCACCATGATTTGTTTTATAATATTTTATAACATTATTATTAATATTATCCACCATGATTTGTTTTATAATATTTTTTAACATTATTAATATTATCCACCATGATTTGTTTTATAATATTCTTTAACATTATTAATATTATACACCATGATTTGTTTTATAATATTCTTTAACATTATTAATATTATCCACCATGATTTGTTTTATTCTATTCTTTAACATTATTAATATTATCCACCATGATTTGTTTTATAATATTCTTTAACATTATTAATATTATCCACCATGATTTGTTTTATAATATTTTTTAACATTATTAATATTATCCACCATGATTTGTTTTATAATATTCTTTAACATTATTAATATTATACACCATGATTTGTTTTATTCTATTTTTTAACATTATTAATATTATCCACCATGATTTGTTTTATTCTATTCTTTAACATTATTAATATTATCCACCATGATTTGTTTTATAATATTCTTTAACATTATTATTAATATTATCCACCATGATTTGTTTTATAATATTTTATAACATTATTATTAATATTATCCACCATGATTTGTTTTATAATATTTTATAACATTATTATTAATATTATCCACCATGATTTGTTTTATTCTATTCTATAACATTATTATTAATATTATCCACCATGATTTGTTTTATTCTATTCTATAACATTATTATTAATATTATCCACCATGATTTGTTTTAATCTATTCTATAACATTATTATTAATATTATCCACCATGATTTGTTTTATAATATTCTTTAACATTATTAATATTATCCACCATGATTTGTTTTATAATATTTTATAACATTATTATTAATATTATCCACCATGATTTGTTTTATTCTATTCTATAACATTATTATTAATATTATCCACCATGATTTGTTTTATTCTATTCTATAACATTATTATTAATATTATCCACCATGATTTGTTTTAATCTATTCTATAACATTATTATTAATATTATCCACCATGATTTGTTTTATAATATTTTATAACATTATTATTAATATTATCCACCATGATTTGTTTTATTCTATTCTTTAACATTATTAATATTATCCACCATGATTTGTTTTATAATATTTTATAACATTATTATTAATATTATCCACCATGATTTGTTTTATTCTATTCTTTAACATTATTATTAATATTATCCACCATGATTTGTTTTATAATATTCTTTAACATTATTAATATTATCCACCATGATTTGTTTTATAATATTTTATAACATTATTATTAATATTATCCACCATGATTTGTTTTATTATATTTTATAACATTATTATTAATATTATCCACCATGATTTGTTTTATTCTATTTTATAACATTATTATTAATATTATCCACCATGATTTGTTTTATTCTATTCTTTAACATTATTATTAATATTATCCACCATGATTTGTTTTATAATATTCTTTAACATTATTAATATTATCCACCATGATTTGTTTTATAATATTTTATAACATTATTATTAATATTATCCACCATGATTTGTTTTATTCTATTCTTTAACATTATTAATATTATCCACCATGATTTGTTTTATAATATTTTATAACATTATTATTAATATTATCCACCATGATTTGTTTTATTCTATTCTTTAACATTATTAATATTATCCACCATGATTTGTTTTATAATATTTTATAACATTATTATTAATATTATCCACCATGATTTGTTTTATTCTATTTTATAACATTATTATTAATATTATCCACCATGATTTGTTTTATTATATTTTATAACATTATTATTAATATTATCCACCATGATTTGTTTTATTCTATTTTATAACATTATTATTAATATTATCCACCATGATTTGTTTTATTCTATTCTATAACATTATTATTAATATTATCCACCATGATTTGTTTTATTCTATTCTATAACATTATTATTAATATTATCCACCATGATTTGTTTTATAATATTTTATAACATTATTATTAATATTATCCACCATGATTTGTTTTATTCTATTCTATAACATTATTATTAATATTATCCACCATGATTTGTTTTATAATATTTTATAACATTATTATTAATATTATCCACTATGATTTGTTTTATAATATTTTATAACATTATTATTAATATTATCCACCATGATTTGTTTTATTCTATTCTATAACATTATTATTAATATTATCCACCATGATTTGTTTTATTCTATTCTATAACATTATTATTAATATTATCCACCATGATTTGTTTTATAATATTTTATAACATTATTATTAATATTATCCACCATGATTTGTTTTATTATATTTTATAACATTATTATTAATATTATCCACCATGATTTGTTTTATAATATTTTATAACATTATTATTAATATTATCCACCATGATTTGTTTTATAATATTCTATAACATTATTATTAATATTATCCACCATGATTTGTTTTATAATATTCTTTAACATTATTAATATTATCCACCATGATTTGTTTTATAATATTTTATAACATTATTATTAATATTATCCACCATGATTTGTTTTATTCTATTCTTTAACATTATTAATATTATCCACCATGATTTGTTTTATAATATTCTTTAACATTATTAATATTATCCACCATGATTTGTTTTATAATATTCTTTAACATTATTAATATTATCCACCATGATTTGTTTTATTCTATTCTTTAACATTATTAATATTATCCACCATGATTTGTTTTATAATATTCTTTAACATTATTAATATTATCCACCATGATTTGTTTTATAATATTTTTTAACATTATTAATATTATCCACCATGATTTGTTTTATAATATTCTTTAACATTATTAATATTATACACCATGATTTGTTTTATAATATTCTTTAACATTATTAATATTATCCACCATGATTTGTTTTATAATATTTTTTAACATTATTAATATTATCCACCATGATTTGTTTTATAATATTCTTTAACATTATTAATATTATACACCATGATTTGTTTTATTCTATTTTTTAACATTATTAATATTATCCACCATGATTTGTTTTATTCTATTCTTTAACATTATTAATATTATCCACCATGATTTGTTTTATAATATTCTTTAACATTATTATTAATATTATCCACCATGATTTGTTTTATAATATTTTATAACATTATTATTAATATTATCCACCATGATTTGTTTTATAATATTTTATAACATTATTATTAATATTATCCACCATGATTTGTTTTATTCTATTCTATAACATTATTATTAATATTATCCACCATGATTTGTTTTATTCTATTCTATAACATTATTATTAATATTATCCACCATGATTTGTTTTAATCTATTCTATAACATTATTATTAATATTATCCACCATGATTTGTTTTATAATATTCTTTAACATTATTAATATTATCCACCATGATTTGTTTTATAATATTTTATAACATTATTATTAATATTATCCACCATGATTTGTTTTATTCTATTCTATAACATTATTATTAATATTATCCACCATGATTTGTTTTATTCTATTCTATAACATTATTATTAATATTATCCACCATGATTTGTTTTAATCTATTCTATAACATTATTATTAATATTATCCACCATGATTTGTTTTATAATATTTTATAACATTATTATTAATATTATCCACCATGATTTGTTTTATTCTATTCTTTAACATTATTAATATTATCCACCATGATTTGTTTTATAATATTCTTTAACATTATTAATATTATCCACCATGATTTGTTTTATAATATTTTATAACATTATTATTAATATTATCCACCATGATTTGTTTTATAATATTCTTTAACATTATTAATATTATCCACCATGATTTGTTTTATAATATTTTATAACATTATTATTAATATTATCCACCATGATTTGTTTTATAATATTTTTTAACATTATTAATATTATCCACCATGATTTGTTTTATTCTATTCTTTAACATTATTAATATTATCCACCATGATTTGTTTTATAATATTTTTTAACATTATTAATATTATCCACCATGATTTGTTTTATTCTATTCTTTAACATTATTAATATTATCCACCATGATTTGTTTTATAATATTCTTTAACATTATTATTAATATTATCCACCATGATTTGTTTTATAATATTTTTTAACATTATTATTAATATTATCCACCATGATTTGTTTTATCATATTTTTTAACATTATTATTAATATTATCCACCATGATTTGTTTTATAATATTTTTTAACATTATTAATATTATCCACCATGATTTGTTTTATTCTATTCTTTAACATTATTAATATTATCCACCATGATTTGTTTTATAATATTCTTTAACATTATTATTAATATTATCCACCATGATTTGTTTTATAATATTTTTTAACATTATTATTAATATTATCCACCATGATTTGTTTTATAATATTTTTTAACATTATTATTAATATTATCCACCATGATTTGTTTTATAATATTTTTTAACATTATTAATATTATCCACCATGATTTGTTTTATTCTATTCTTTAACATTATTATTAATATTATCCACCATGATTTGTTTTATAATATTCTATAACATTATTATTAATATTATCCACCATGATTTGTTTTATAATATTTTATAACATTATTATTAATATTATCCACCATGATTTGTTTTATTCTATTCTTTAACATTATTATTAATATTATCCACCATGATTTGTTTTATAAAATTTTATAACATTATTATTAATATTATCCACCATGATTTGTTTTATAATATTTTATAACATTATTATTAATATTATCCACCATGATTTGTTTTATAATATTCTTTAACATTATTATTAATATTATCCACCATGATTTGTTTTATTCTATTCTTTAACATTATTATTAATATTATCCACCATGATTTGTTTTATTCTATTCTTTAACATTATTATTAATATTATCCACCATGATTTGTTTTATTCTATTCTTTAACATTATTAATATTATCCACCATGATTTGTTTTATAATATTCTATAACATTATTATTAATATTATCCACCATGATTTGTTTTATAATATTTTATAACATTATTATTAATATTATCCACCATGATTTGTTTTATTCTATTCTTTAACATTATTATTAATATTATCCACCATGATTTGTTTTATTCTATTCTTTAACATTATTAATATTATCCACCATGATTTGTTTTATAATATTCTATAACATTATTATTAATATTATCCACCATGATTTGTTTTATAATATTTTATAACATTATTATTAATATTATCCACCATGATTTGTTTTATTCTATTCTTTAACATTATTATTAATATTATCCACCATGATTTGTTTTATAATATTTTATAACATTATTATTAATATTATCCACCATGATTTGTTTTATAATATTTTATAACATTATTATTAATATTATCCACCATGATTTGTTTTATTCTATTCTTTAACATTATTATTAATATTATCCACCATGATTTGTTTTATTCTATTCTTTAACATTATTAATATTATCCACCATGATTTGTTTTATAATATTCTTTAACATTATTATTAATATTATCCACCATGATTTGTTTTATAATATTTTATAACATTATTATTAATATTATCCACCATGATTTGTTTTATTCTATTCTTTAACATTATTTATATTATCCACCATGATTTGTTTTATAATATTTTATAACATTATTATTAATATTATCCACCATGATTTGTTTTATTCTATTCTTTAACATTATTAATATTATCCACCATGATTTGTTTTATAATATTCTTTAACATTATTATTAATATTATCCACCATGATTTGTTTTATAATATTTTTTAACATTATTATTAATATTATCCACCATGATTTGTTTTATAATATTTTTTAACATTATTATTAATATTATCCACCATGATTTGTTTTATTCTATTCTTTAACATTTTTATTAATATTATCCACCATGATTTGTTTTATAATATTTTTTAACATTATTATTAATATTATCCACCATGATTTGTTTTATAATATTCTTTAACATTATTATTAATATTATCCACCATGATTTGTTTTATTCTATTCTTTAACATTTTTATTAATATTATCCACCATGATTTGTTTTATAATATTTTTTAACATTATTATTAATATTATCCACCATGATTTGTTTTATAATATTCTTTAACATTATTATTAATATTATCCACCATGATTTGTTTTATAATATTTTTTAACATTATTATTAATATTATCCACCATGATTTGTTTTATAATATTTTTTAACATTATTATTAATATTATCCACCATGATTTGTTTTATTCTATTCTTTAACATTTTTATTAATATTATCCACCATGATTTGTTTTATAATATTTTTTAACATTATTATTAATATTATCCACCATGATTTGTTTTATAATATTCTTTAACATTATTATTAATATTATCCACCATGATTTGTTTTATAATATTTTATAACATTATTATTAATATTATCCACCATGATTTGTTTTATTCTATTCTTTAACATTATTATTACTATTATCCACCATGATTTGTTTTATAATATTTTTTAACATTATTATTAATATTATCCACCATGATTTGTTTTATAATATTCTTTAACATTATTATTAATATTATCCACCATGATTTGTTTTATAATATTTTTTAACATTATTATTAATATTATCCACCATGATTTGTTTTATTCTATTCTTTAACATTTTTATTAATTTTATCCACCATGATTTGTTTTATAATATTTTTTAACATTATTATTAATATTATCCACCATGATTTGTTTTATAATATTCTTTAACATTATTATTAATATTATCCACCATGATTTGTTTTATTCTATTCTTTAACATTTTTATTAATATTATCCACCATGATTTGTTTTATAATATTTTATAACATTATTATTAATATTATCCACCATGATTTGTTTTATAATATTCTTTAACATTATTATTAATATTATCCACCATGATTTGTTTTATTCTATTCTTTAACATTATTATTAATATTATCCACCATGATTTGTTTTATTCTATTCTTTAACATTATTATTAATATTATCCACCATGATTTGTTTTATTCTATTCTTTAACATTATTAATATTATCCACCATGATTTGTTTTATTCTATTCTTTAACATTATTATTAATATTATCCACCATGATTAGTTTTATTCTATTCTTTAACATTATTATTAATATTATCCACCATGATTTGTTTTATAATTTTTTATAACATTATTATTAATATTATCCACCATGATTTGTTTTATAATATTTTATAACATTATTATTAATATTATCCACCATGATTTGTTTTATAATATTCTTTAACATTATTATTAATATTATCCACCATGATTTGTTTTATTCTATTCTTTAACATTATTAATATTATCCACCATGATTAGTTTTATTCTATTCTTTAACATTATTATTAATATTATCCACCATGATTTGTTTTATAATATTTTATAACATTATTATTAATATTATCCACCATGATTTGTTTTATAATATTTTTTAACATTATTATTAATATTATCCACCATGATTTGTTTTATTCTATTCTTTAACATTATTATTAATATTATCCACCATGATTTGTTTTATAATATTTTATAACATTATTATTAATATTATCCACCATGATTTGTTTTATAATATTCTTTAACATTATTATTAATATTATCCACCATGATTTGTTTTATAATATTTTATAACATTATTATTAATATTATCCACCATGATTTGTTTTATTCTATTCTTTAACATTATTAATATTATCCACCATGATTTGTTTTTTTCTATTCTTTAACATTATTAATATTATCCACCATGATTTGTTTTATAATATTCTATAACATTATTATTAATATTATCCACCATGATTTGTTTTATTCTATTCTTTAACATTATTATTAATATTATCCACCATGATTTGTTTTATTCTATTCTTTAACATAATTAATATTATCCACCATGATTTGTTTTATTCTATTCTTTAACATTATTATTAATATTATCCACCATGATTTGTTTTATTCTATTCTTTAACATTATTATTAATATTATCCACCATGATTTGTTTTATTCTATTCTTTAACATTATTAATATTATCCACCATGATTTGTTTTATTCTATTTTATAACATTATTATTAATATTATCCACCATGATTTGTTTTATTCTATTCTATAACATTATTAATATTTCCACCATGATTTGTTTTATTCTATTTTATAACATTATTATTAATATTATCCACCATGATTTGTTTTATAATATTCTTTAACATTATTAATATTATCCACCATGATTTGTTTTATAATATTCTATAACATTATTATTAATATTATCCACCATGATTTGTTTTATTCTATTCTATAACATTATTATTAATATTATCCACCATGATTTGTTTTATTCTATTCTTTAACATTATTAATATTATCCACCATGATTTGTTTTATTCTATTCTTTAACATAATTTATATTATCCACCATGATTTGTTTTATTCTATTCTTTAACATTATTATTAATATTATCCACCATGATTTGTTTTATAATATTCTTTAACATTATTAATATTATCCACCATGATTTGTTTTATTCTATTCTTTAACATTATTAATATTATCCACCATGATTTGTTTTATAATATTCTATAACATTATTATTAATATTATCCACCATGATTTGTTTTATTCTATTCTATAACATTATTATTAATATTATCCACCATGATTTGTTTTATTCTATTCTTTAACATTATTATTAATATTATCCACCATGATTTGTTTTATTCTATTCTTTAACATTATTATTAATATTATCCACCATGATTTGTTTTATTCTATTCTTTAACATTATTATTAATATTATCCACCATGATTTGTTTTATAATATTCTTTAACATTATTATTAATATTATCCACCATGATTTGTTTTATTCTATTCTTTAACATTATTAATATTATCCACCATGATTTGTTTTATTCTATTCTTTAACATTATTATTAATATTATCCACCATGATTTGTTTTATTCTATTCTTTAACATTATTAATATTATCCACCATGATTTGTTTTATAATATTCTATAACATTATTATTAATATTATCCACCATGATTTGTTTTATAATATTTTATAACATTATTATTAATATTATCCACCATGATTTGTTTTATTCTATTTTATAACATTATTATTAATATTATCCACCATGATTTGTTTTATAATATTCTTTAACATTATTATTAATATTATCCACCATGATTTGTTTTATTCTATTCTTTAACATTATTAATATTATCCACCATGATTTGTTTTATAATATTCTTTAACATTATTATTAATATTATCCACCATGATTTGTTTTATTCTATTCTTTAACATTATTAATATTATCCACCATGATTTGTTTTATAATATTCTTTAACATTATTATTAATATTATCCACCATGATTTGTTTTATTCTATTCTTTAACATTATTAATATTATCCACCATGATTTGTTTTATTCTATTCTTTTACATTATTAATATTATCCACCATGATTTGTTTTATTCTATTCTTTAACATTATTATTAATATTATCCACCATGATTTGTTTTATTCTATTCTTTAACATTATTATTAATATTATCCACCATGATTTGTTTTATTCTATTCTATAACATTATTATTAATATTATCCACCATGATTTGTTTTATTCTATTCTTTAACATTATTAATATTATCCACCATGATTTGTTTTATTCTATTCTTTAACATTATTAATATTATCCACCATTATTTGTTTTATAATATTCTATAACATTATTATTAATATTATCCACCATGATTTGTTTTATAATATTCTTTAACATTATTATTAATATTATCCACCATGATTTGTTTTATTCTATTCTTTAACATTATTAATATTATCCACCATGATTTGTTTTATTCTATTCTTTAACATTATTAATATTATCCACCATGATTTGTTTTATTCTATTCTTTAACATTATTAATATTATCCACCATGATTTGTTTTATAATATTCTTTAACATTATTATTAATATTATCCACCATTATTTGTTTTATAATATTTTATAACATTATTATTAATATTATCCACCATGATTTGTTTTATAATATTCTTTAACATTATTATTAATATTATCCACCATGATTTGTTTTATTCTATTCTTTAACATTATTAATATTATCCACCATGATTTGTTTTATTCTATTCTTTAACATTATTATTAATATTATCCACCATGATTTGTTTTATTCTATTCTTTAACATTATTATTAATATTATCCACCATGATTTGTTTTATTCTATTCTTTAACATTATTAATATTATCCACCATGATTTGTTTTATAATATTCTTTAACATTATTATTAATATTATCCACCATGATTTGTTTTATAATATTCTTTAACATTATTATTAATATTATCCACCATGATTTGTTTTATAATATTCTTTAACATTATTAATATTATCCACCATGATTTGTTTTATTCTATTCTTTAACATTATTAATATTATCCACCATGATTTGTTTTATAATATTCTTTAACATTATTATTAATATTATCCACCATGATTTGTTTTATTCTATTCTTTAACATTATTAATATTATCCACCATGATTTGTTTTATTCTATTCTTTTACATTATTAATATTATCCACCATGATTTGTTTTATTCTATTCTTTAACATTATTATTAATATTATCCACCATGATTTGTTTTATTCTATTCTTTAACATTATTATTAATATTATCCACCATGATTTGTTTTATTCTATTCTATAACATTATTATTAATATTATCCACCATGATTTGTTTTATTCTATTCTTTAACATTATTAATATTATCCACCATGATTTGTTTTATAATATTCTTTAACATTATTATTAATATTATCCACCATGATTTGTTTTATAATATTCTTTAACATTATTATTAATATTATCCACCATGATTTGTTTTATAATATTCTTTAACATTATTAATATTATCCACCATGATTTGTTTTATTCTATTCTTTAACATTATTAATATTATCCACCATGATTTGTTTTATAATATTCTTTAACATTATTAATATTATCCACCATGATTTGTTTTATTCTATTCTTTAACATTATTATTAATATTATCCACCATGATTTGTTTTATTCTATTCTTTAACATTATTATTAATATTATCCACCATGATTTGTTTTATTCTATTCTTTGACATTATTATTAATATTATCCACCATGATTTGTTTTATAATATTCTTTAACATTATTATTAATATTATCCACCATGATTTGTTTTATTCTATTCTTTAACATTATTAATATTATCCACCATGATTTGTTTTATTCTATTCTTTAACATTATTATTAATATTATCCACCATGATTTGTTTTATTCTATTCTTTAACATTATTAATATTATCCACCATGATTTGTTTTATTCTATTCTTTAACATTATTATTAATATTATCAACCATGATTTGTTTTATTCTATTCTTTAACATTATTATTAATATTATCCACCATGATTTGTTTTATAATATTCTTTAACATTATTATTAATATTATCCACCATGATTTGTTTTATTCTATTCTTTAACATTATTAATATTATCCACCATGATTTGTTTTATTCTATTCTTTAACATTATTATTAATATTATCCACCATGATTTGTTTTATTCTATTCTTTAACATTATTAATATTATCCACCATGATTTGTTTTATTCTATTCTTTAACATTATTATTAATATTATCCACCATGATTTGTTTTATTCTATTCTTTAACATTATTAATATTATCCACCATGATTTGTTTTATAATATTCTATAACATTATTATTAATATTATCCACCATGATTTGTTTTATAATATTCTTTAACATTATTAATATTATCCACCATGATTTGTTTTATTCTATTCTTTAACATTATTAATATTATCCACCATGATTTGTTTTATAATATTCTTTAACATTATTAATATTATCCACCATGATTTGTTTTATTCTATTCTTTAACATTATTATTAATATTATCCACCATGATTTGTTTTATTCTATTCTTTAACATTATTATTAATATTATCCACCATGATTTGTTTTATTCTATTCTTTAACATTATTAATATTATCCACCATGATTTGTTTTATAATATTCTTTAACATTATTATTAATATTATCCACCATGATTTGTTTTATTCTATTCTTTAACATTATTATTAATATTATCCACCATGATTTGTTTTATTCTATTCTTTAACATTATTAATATTATCCACCATGATTTGTTTTATTCTATTCTTTAACATTATTATTAATATTATCCACCATGATTTGTTTTATTCTATTCTTTAACATTATTAATATTATCCACCATGATTTGTTTTATTCTATTCTTTAACATTATTAATATTATCCACCATGATTTGTTTTATAATATTCTATAACATTATTATTAATATTATCCACCATGATTTGTTTTATAATATTCTATAACATTATTATTAATATTATCCACCATGATTTGTTTTATAATATTCTTTAACATTATTATTAATATTATCCACCATGATTTGTTTTCTTATATTCTATAACATTATTATTAATATTATCCACCATGATTTGTTTTATAATATTCTTTAACATTATTATTAATATTATCCACCATGATTTGTTTTATTCTATTCTTTAACATTATTATTAATATTATCCACCATGATTTGTTTTATTCTATTCTTTAACATTATTATTAATATTATCCACCATGATTTGTTTTATAATATTCTATAACATTATTATTAATATTATCCACCATGATTTGTTTTATTCTATTCTTTAACATTATTATTAATATTATCCACCATGATTTGTTTTATAATATTTTATAACATTATTATTAATATTATCCACCATGATTTGTTTTATTCTATTCTTTAACATTATTATTAATATTATCCACCATGATTTGTTTTATTCTATTCTTTAACATTATTATTAATATTATCCACCATGATTTGTTTTATTCTATTCTTTAACATTATTATTAATATTATCCACCATGATTTGTTTTATTCTATTCTTTAACATTATTATTAATATTATCCACCATGATTTGTTTTATAATATTCTTTAACATTATTATTAATATTATCCACCATGATTTGTTTTATTCTATTCTTTAACATTATTATTAATATTATCCACCATGATTTGTTTTATAATATTTTATAACATTATTATTAATATTATCCACCATGATTTGTTTTATTCTATTCTTTAACATTATTATTAATATTATCCACCATGATTTGTTTTATAATATTCTATAACATTATTATTAATATTATCCACCATGATTTGTTTTATAATATTCTATAACATTATGATTAATATTATCCACCATGATTTGTTTTATTCTATTCTTTAACATTATTATTAATATTATCCACCATGATTTGTTTTATTCTATTCTTTAACATTATTATTAATATTATCCACCATGATTTGTTTTATTCTATTCTTTAACATTATTATTAATATTATCCACCATGATTTGTTTTATTCTATTCTTTAACATTATTATTAATATTATCCACCATGATTTGTTTTATAATATTTTTTAACATTATTATTAATATTATCCACCATGATTTGTTTTACAATATTCTTTAACATTATTATTAATATTATCCACCATGATTTGTTTTATAATATTCTATAACATTATTATTAATATTATCCACCATGATTTGTTTTATTCTATTCTATAACATTATGATTAATATTATCCACCATGATTTGTTTTATAATATTCTTTAACATTATTATTAATATTATCCACCATGATTTGTTTTATAATATTCTTTAACATTATTATTAATATTATCCACCATGATTTGTTTTATAATATTCTTTAACATTATTATTAATATTATCCACCATGATTTGTTTTATTCTATTCTTTAACATTATTATTAATATTATCCACCATGATTTGTTTTATAATATTTTATAACATTATTATTAATATTATCCACCATGATTTGTTTTATTCTATTCTTTAACATTATTATTAATATTATCCACCATGATTTGTTTTATAATATTCTATAACATTATTATTAATATTATCCACCATGATTTGTTTTATTCTATTCTATAACATTATGATTAATATTATCCACCATGATTTGTTTTATAATATTTTATAACATTATTATTAATATTATCCACCATGATTTGTTTTATTCTATTCTTTAACATTATTATTAATATTATCCACCATGATTTGTTTTATAATATTCTTTAACATTATTATTAATATTATCCACCATGATTTGTTTTATTCTATTCTTTAACATTATTATTAATATTATCCACCATGATTTGTTTTATAATATTCTATAACATTATTATTAATATTATCCACCATGATTTGTTTTATTCTATTCTTTAACATTATTATTAATATTATCCACCATGATTTGTTTTATAATATTCTATAACATTATTATTAATATTATCCACCATGATTTGTTTTATTCTATTCTTTAACATTATTATTAATATTATCCACCATGATTTGTTTTATTCTATTCTTTAACATTATTATTAATATTATCCACCATGATTTGTTTTATTCTATTCTTTAACATTATTATTAATATTATCCACCATGATTTGTTTTATAATATTCTTTAACATTATTATTAATATTATCCACCATGATTTGTTTTATAATATTCTTTAACATTATTATTAATATTATCCACCATGATTTGTTTTATAATATTCTATAACATTATTATTAATATTATCAACCATGATTTGTTTTATTCTATTCTTTAACATTATTATTAATATTATCCACCATGATTTGTTTTATTCTATTCTTTAACATTATTATTAATATTATCCACCATGATTTGTTTTATTCTATTCTTTAACATTATTATTAATATTATCCACCATGATTTGTTTTATAATATTCTTTAACATTATTATTAATATTATCCACCATGATTTGTTTTATTCTATTCTATAACATTATTATTAATATTATCCACCATGATTTGTTTTATAATATTCTATAACATTATTATTAATATTATCCACCATGATTTGTTTTATAATATTCTATAACATTATTATTAATATTATCCACCATGATTTGTTTTATTCTATTCTTTAACATTATTAATATTATCCACCATGATTTGTTTTATTCTATTCTTTAACATTATTATTAATATTATCCACCATGATTTGTTTTATTCTATTCTTTAACATTATTATTAATATTATCCACCATGATTTGTTTTATTCTATTCTTTAACATTATTAATATTATCCACCATGATTTGTTTTATAATATTCTATAACATTATTATTAATATTATCCACAATGATTTGTTTTATAATATTCTATAACATTATTATTAATATTATCCACCATGATTTGTTTTATAATATTCTATAACATTATTATTAATATTATCCACCATGATTTGTTTTATTCTATTCTTTAACATTATTAATATTATCCACCATGATTTGTTTTATTCTATTCTTTAACATTATTATTAATATTATCCACCATGATTTGTTTTATTCTATTCTTTAACATTATTATTAATATTATCCACCATGATTTGTTTTATTCTATTCTTTAACATTATTATTAATATTATCCACCATGATTTGTTTTATTCTATTCTTTAACATTATTATTAATATTATCCACCATGATTTGTTTTATTCTATTCTTTAACATTATTATTAATATTATCCACCATGATTTGTTTTATAATATTCTTTAACATTATTATTAATATTATCCACCATGATTTGTTTTATTCTATTCTATAACATTATTATTAATATTATCCACCATGATTTGTTTTATAATATTCTATAACATTATTATTAATATTATCCACCATGATTTGTTTTATAATATTCTATAACATTATTATTAATATTATCCACCATGATTTGTTTTATTCTATTCTTTAACATTATTAATATTATCCACCATGATTTGTTTTATTCTATTCTTTAACATTATTATTAATATTATCCACCATGATTTGTTTTATTCTATTCTTTAACATTATTATTAATATTATCCACCATGATTTGTTTTATTCTATTCTTTAACATTATTATTAATATTATCCACCATGATTTGTTTTATAATATTCTTTAACATTATTATTAATATTATCCACCATGATTTGTTCTATAATATTCTTTAACATTATTATTAATATTATCCACCATGATTTGTTTTATTCTATTCTATAACATTATTATTAATATTATCCACCATGATTTGTTTTATTCTATTCTTTAACATTATTATTAATATTATCCACCATGATTTGTTTTATTCTATTCTTTAACATTATTAATATTATCCACCATGATTTGTTTTATAATATTCTATAACATTATTATTAATATTATCCACCATGATTTGTTTTATAATATTTTATAACATTATTATTAATATTATCCACCATGATTTGTTTTATTCTATTCTTTAACATTATTATTAATATTATCCACCATGATTTGTTTTATAATATTCTTTAACATTATTATTAATATTATCCACCATGATTTGTTTTATTCTATTCTTTAACATTATTAATATTATCCACCATGATTTGTTTTATTCTATTCTTTAACATTATTATTAATATTATCCACCATGATTTGTTTTATTCTATTCTTTAACATTATTATTAATATTATCCACCATGATTTGTTTTATTCTATTCTTTAACATTATTATTAATATTATCCACCATGATTTGTTTTATTCTATTCTTTAACATTATTAATATTATCCACCATGATTTGTTTTATAATATTCTATAACATTATTATTAATATTATCCACCATGATTTGTTTTATTCTATTCTATAACATTATTATTAATATTATCCACCATGATTTGTTTTATAATATTCTTTAACATTATTATTAATATTATCCACCATGATTTGTTTTATAATATTCTTTAACATTATTATTAATATTATCCACCATGATTTGTTTTATTATATTCTATAACATTATTATTAATATTATCCACCATGATTTGTTTTATAATATTCTTTAACATTATTATTAATATTATCCACCATGATTTGTTTTATTATATTCTATAACATTATTATTAATATTATCCACCATGATTTGTTTTATTCTATTCTTTAACATTATTAATATTATCCACCATGATTTGTTTTATTCTATTCTTTAACATTATTATTAATATTATCCACCATGATTTGTTTTATTCTATTCTTTAACATTATTATTAATATTATCCACCATGATTTGTTTTATTCTATTCTTTAACATTATTATTAATATTATCCACCATGATTTGTTTTATTCTATTCTTTAACATTATTAATATTATCCACCATGATTTGTTTTATAATATTCTATAACATTATTATTAATATTATCCACCATGATTTGTTTTATTCTATTCTATAACATTATTATTAATATTATCCACCATGATTTGTTTTATAATATTCTTTAACATTATTATTAATATTATCCACCATGATTTGTTTTATAATATTCTTTAACATTATTATTAATATTATCCACCATGATTTGTTTTATTATATTCTATAACATTATTATTAATATTATCCACCATGATTTGTTTTATAATATTCTTTAACATTATTATTAATATTATCCACCATGATTTGTTTTATTCTATTCTTTAACATTATTATTAATATTATCCACCATGATTTGTTTTATTCTATTCTATAACATTATTATTAATATTATCCACCATGATTTGTTTTATAATATTCTATAACATTATTATTAATATTATCCACCATGATTTGTTTTATTCTATTCTTTAACATTATTATTAATATTATCCACCATGATTTGTTTTATTCTATTCTTTAACATTATTATTAATATTATCCACCATGATTTGTTTTATTCTATTCTATAACATTATTATTAATATTATCCACCATGATTTGTTTTATAATATTCTATAACATTATTATTAATATTATCCACCATGATTTGTTTTATTCTATTCTTTAACATTATTATTAATATTATCCACCATGATTTGTTTTATTCTATTCTATAACATTATTATTAATATTATCCACCATGATTTGTTTTATTCTATTCTTTAACATTATTATTAATATTATCCACCATGATTTGTTTTATAATATTCTATAACATTATTATTAATATTATCCACCATGATTTGTTTTATTCTATTCTTTAACATTATTATTAATATTATCCACCATGATTTGTTTTATTCTATTCTTTAACATTATTATTAATATTATCCACCATGATTTGTTTTATAATATTCTATAACATTATTATTAATATTATCCACCATGATTTGTTTTATTTTATTCTTTAACATTATTATTAATATTATCCATCATGATTTGTTTTATAATATTCTATAACATTATTATTAATATTATCCACCATGATTTGTTTTATTCTATTCTTTAACATTATTATTAATATTATCCACCATGATTTGTTTTATAATATTCTATAACATTATTATTAATATTATCCACCATGATTTGTTTTATTCTATTCTTTAACATTATTATTAATATTATCCACCATGATTTGTTTTATTCTATTCTATAACATTATTATTAATATTATCCACCATGATTTGTTTTATAATATTCTATAACATTATTATTAATATTATCCACCATGATTTGTTTTATTCTATTCTTTAACATTATTATTAATATTATCCACCATGATTTGTTTTATTCTATTCTTTAACATTATTATTAATATTATCCACCATGATTTGTTTTATTCTATTCTTTAACATTATTATTAATATTATCCACCATGATTTGTTTTATAATATTCTATAACATTATTATTAATATTATCCACCATGATTTGTTTTATTCTATTCTTTAACATTATTATTAATATTATCCACCATGATTTGTTTTATTCTATTCTTTAACATTATTATTAATATTATCCACCATGATTTGTTTTATTCTATTCTTTAACATTATTATTAATATTATCCACCATGATTTGTTTTATTCTATTTTATAACATTATTATTAATATTATCCACCATGATTTGTTTTATTTTATTCTTTAACATTATTATTAATATTATCCACCATGATTTGTTTTATTCTATTCTTTAACATTATTATTAATATTATCCACCATGATTTGTTTTATTCTATTCTTTAACATTATTATTAATATTATCCACCATGATTTGTTTTATAATATTTTATAACATTATTATTAATATTATCCACCATGATTTGTTTTATTCTATGCTTTAACATTATTATTAATATTATCCACCATGATTTGTTTTATTCTATTCTATAACATTATTATTAATATTATCCACCATGATTTGTTTTATTCTATTCTATAACATTATTATTAATATTATCCACCATGATTTGTTTTATAATATTTTATAACATTATTATTAATATTATCCACCATGATTTGTTTTATAATATTTTATAACATTATTATTAATATTATCCACCATGATTTGTTTTATTCTATTCTATAACATTATTATTAATATTATCCACCATGATTTGTTTTATAATATTTTATAACATTATTATTAATATTATCCACCATGATTTGTTTTATAATATTTTATAACATTATTATTAATATTATCCACCATGATTTGTTTTATAATATTTTATAACATTATTATTAATATTATCCACCATGATTTGTTTTATAATATTTTATAACATTATTATTAATATTATCCACCATGATTTGTTTTATTCTATTCTATAACATTATTATTAATATTATCCACCATGATTTGTTTTATAATATTTTATAACATTATTATTAATATTATCCACCATGATTTGTTTTATAATATTTTATAACATTATTATTAATATTATCCACCATGATTTGTTTTATAATATTTTATAACATTATTATTAATATTATCCACCATGATTTGTTTTATTCTATTCTATAACATTATTATTAATATTATCCACCATGATTTGTTTTATAATATTTTATAACATTATTATTAATATTATCCACCATGATTTGTTTTATAATATTTTATAACATTATTATTAATATTATCCACCATGATTTGTTTTATTCTATTCTATAACATTATTATTAATATTATCCACCATGATTTGTTTTATAATATTTTATAACATTATTATTAATATTATCCACCATGATTTGTTTTATAATATTTTATAACATTATTATTAATATTATCCACCATGATTTGTTTTATTCTATTCTATAACATTATTATTAATATTATCCACCATGATTTGTTTTATTCTATTCTATAACATTATTATTAATATTATCCACCATGATTTGTTTTATTCTATTTTATAACATTATTATTAATATTATCCACCATGATTTGTTTTATAATATTTTATAACATTATTATTAATATTATCCACCATGATTTGTTTTATTCTATTCTTTAACATTATTATTAATATTATCCACCATGATTTGTTTTATAATATTCTTTAACATTATTATTAATATTATTCACCATGATTTGTTTTATAATATTTTATAACATTATTATTAATATTATCCACCATGATTTGTTTTATTCTATTCTTTAACATTATTATTAATATTATCCACCATGATTTGTTTTATTCTATTCTTTAACATTATTATTAATATTATCCACCATGATTTGTTTTATTCTATGCTTTAACATTATTATTAATATTATCCACCATGATTTGTTTTATTCTATTCTTTAACATTATTATTAATATTATCCACCATGATTTGTTTTATTCTATTCTATAACATTATTATTAATATTATCCACCATGATTTGTTTTATTCTATTCTATAACATTATTATTAATATTATCCACCATGATTTGTTTTATAATATTTTATAACATTATTATTAATATTATCCACCATGATTTGTTTTATAATATTCTTTAACATTATTATTAATATTATCCACCATGATTTGTTTTATTCTATTCTTTAACATTATTATTAATATTATCCACCATGATTTGTTTTATAATATTCTTTAACATTATTATTAATATTATCCACCATGATTTGTTTTATTCTATGCTTTAACATTATTATTAATATTATCCACCATGATTTGTTTTATTCTATTCTATAACATTATTATTAATATTATCCACCATGATTTGTTTTATTCTATTCTATAACATTATTATTAATATTATCCACCATGATTTGTTTTATTCTATTCTATAACATTATTATTAATATTATCCACCATGATTTGTTTTATTCTATTCTATAACATTATTATTAATATTATCCACCATGATTTGTTTTATTCTATTCTATAACATTATTATTAATATTATCCACCATGATTTGTTTTATTCTATTTTATAACATTATTATTAATATTATCCACCATGATTTGTTTTATAATATTTTATAACATTATTATTAATATTATCCACCATGATTTGTTTTATTCTATTCTTTAACATTATTATTAATATTATCCACCATGATTTGTTTTATAATATTCTTTAACATTATTATTAATATTATCCACCATGATTTGTTTTATTCTATTCTTTAACATTATTATTAATATTATCCACCATGATTTGTTTTATTCTATTCTATAACATTATTATTAATATTATCCACCATGATTTGTTTTATAATATTCTTTAACATTATTATTAATATTATCCACCATGATTTGTTTTATAATATTCTTTAACATTATTATTAATATTATCCACCATGATTTGTTTTATAATATTCTTTAACATTATTATTAATATTATCCACCATGATTTGTTTTATTCTATTCTTTAACATTATTATTAATATTATCCACCATGATTTGTTTTATAATATTCTTTAACATTATTATTAATATTATCCACCATGATTTGTTTTATAATATTCTTTAACATTATTATTAATATTATCCACCATGATTTGTTTTATTCTATGCTTTAACATTATTATTAATATTATCCACCATGATTTGTTTTATTCTATGCTTTAACATTATTATTAATATTATCCACCATGATTTGTTTTATAATATTCTTTAACATTATTATTAATATTATCCACCATGATTTGTTTTATAATATTCTTTAACATTATTATTAATATTATCCACCATGATTTGTTTTATAATATTCTTTAACATTATTATTAATATTATCCACCATGATTTGTTTTATTCTATTCTTTAACATTATTATTAATATTATCCACCATGATTTGTTTTATAATATTCTTTAACATTATTATTAATATTATCCACCATGATTTGTTTTATTCTATTCTTTAACATTATTATTAATATTATCCACCATGATTTGTTTTATAATATTCTTTAACATTATTATTAATATTATCCACCATGATTTGTTTTATAATATTCTTTAACATTATTATTAATATTATCCACCATGATTTGTTTTATTCTATTCTTTAACATTATTATTAATATTATCCACCATGATTTGTTTTATAATATTCTTTAACATTATTATTAATATTATCCACCATGATTTGTTTTACAATATTCTTTAACATTATTATTAATATTATCAACCATGATTTGTTTTATTCTATGCTTTAACATTATTATTAATATTATCCACCATGATTTGTTTTATTCTATGCTTTAACATTATTATTAATATTATCCACCATGATTTGTTTTATAATATTCTTTAACATTATTATTAATATTATCCACCATGATTTGTTTTATAATATTCTTTAACATTATTATTAATATTATCCACCATGATTTGTTTTATAATATTCTTTAACATTATTATTAATATTATCCACCATGATTTGTTTTATTCTATTCTTTAACATTATTATTAATATTATCCACCATGATTTGTTTTATTCTATTCTTTAACATTATTATTAATATTATCCACCATGATTTGTTTTATTCTATTCTTTAACATTATTATTAATATTATCCACCATGATTTGTTTTATTCTATGCTTTAACATTATTATTAATATTATCCACCATGATTTGTTTTATTCTATTCTTTAACATTATTATTAATATTATCCACCATGATTTGTTTTATTCTATTCTTTAACATTATTATTAATATTATCCACCATGATTTGTTTTATAATATTCTTTAACATTATTATTAATATTATCCACCATGATTTGTTTTATTCTATTCTTTAACATTATTATTAATATTATCCACCATGATTTGTTTTATTCTATGCTTTAACATTATTATTAATATTATCCACCATGATTTGTTTTATTCTATTCTTTAACATTATTATTAATATTATCCACCATGATTTGTTTTATTCTATTCTTTAACATTATTATTAATATTATCCACCATGATTTGTTTTATAATATTCTTTAACATTATTATTAATATTATCCACCATGATTTGTTTTATTCTATTCTTTAACATTATTATTAATATTATCCACCATGATTTGTTTTATAATATTCTTTAACATTATTATTAATATTATCCACCATGATTTGTTTTATTCTATTCTTTAACATTATTATTAATATTATCCACCATGATTTGTTTTATTCTATTCTTTAACATTATTATTAATATTATCCACCATGATTTGTTTTATAATATTCTTTAACATTATTATTAATATTATCCACCATGATTTGTTTTATTCTATTCTTTAACATTATTATTAATATTATCCACCATGATTTGTTTTATTCTATGCTTTAACATTATTATTAATATTATCCACCATGATTTGTTTTATTCTATTCTTTAACATTATTATTAATATTATCCACCATGATTTGTTTTATTCTATTCTTTAACATTATTATTAATATTATCCACCATGATTTGTTTTATTCTATTCTTTAACATTATTATTAATATTATCCACCATGATTTGTTTTATTCTATGCTTTAACATTATTATTAATATTATCCACCATGATTTGTTTTATTCTATTCTTTAACATTATTATTAATATTATCCACCATGATTTGTTTTATTCTATTCTATAACATTATTATTAATATTATCCACCATGATTTGTTTTATTCTATTCTATAACATTATTATTAATATTATCCACCATGATTTGTTTTATAATATTTTATAACATTATTATTAATATTATCCACCATGATTTGTTTTATAATATTCTTTAACATTATTATTAATATTATCCACCATGATTTGTTTTATTCTATTCTTTAACATTATTATTAATATTATCCACCGTGATTTGTTTTATAATATTCTTTAACATTATTATTAATATTATCCACCATGATTTGTTTTATTCTATGCTTTAACATTATTATTAATATTATCCACCATGATTTGTTTTATTCTATTCTATAACATTATTATTAATATTATCCACCATGATTTGTTTTATTCTATTCTATAACATTATTATTAATATTATCCACCATGATTTGTTTTATTCTATTCTATAACATTATTATTAATATTATCCACCATGATTTGTTTTATTCTATTCTATAACATTATGATTAATATTATCCACCATGATTTGTTTTATTCTTTTCTTTAACATTATTATTAATATTATCCACCATGATTTGTTTTATAATATTCTTTAACATTATTATTAATATTATCCACCATGATTTGTTTTATTCTATTCTATAACATTATTATTAATATTATCCACCATGATTTGTTTTATTCTATGCTTTAACATTATTATTAATATTATCCACCATGATTTGTTTTATTCTATTCTTTAACATTATTATTAATATTATCCACCATGATTTGTTTTATTCTATTCTATAACATTATTATTAATATTATCCACCATGATTTGTTTTATTCTATTCTATAACATTATTATTAATATTATCCACCATGATTTGTTTTATAATATTTTATAACATTATTATTAATATTATCCACCATGATTTGTTTTATAATATTTTATAACATTATTATTAATATTATCCACCATGATTTGTTTTATAATATTCTTTAACATTATTATTAATATTATCCACCATGATTTGTTTTATTCTATTCTTTAACATTATTATTAATATTATCCACCATGATTTGTTTTATTATATTCTATAACATTATTATTAATATTATCCACCATGATTTGTTTTATTCTATTCTATAACATTATTATCAATATTATCCACCATGATTTGTTTTATTCTATTATATAACATTATTATTAATATTATCCACCATGATTTGTTTTATTCTATTTTATAACATTATTATTAATATTATCCACCATGATTTGTTTTATAATATTTTATAACATTATTATTAATATTATCCACCATGATTTGTTTTATTCTATTCTTTAACATTATTATTAATATTATCCACCATGATTTGTTTTATTCTATTATATAACATTATTATTAATATTATCCACCATGATTTGTTTTATAATATTTTATAACATTATTATTAATATTATCCACCATGATTTGTTTTATTCTATTCTTTAACATTATTATTAATATTATCCACCATGATTTGTTTTATAATATTCTATAACATTATTATTAATATTATCCACCATGATTTGTTTTATAATATTCTATAACATTATTATTAATATTATCCACCATGATTTGTTTTATTCTATTCTTTAACATTATTATTAATATTATCCACCATGATTTGTTTTATTCTATTCTTTAACATTATTATTAATATTATCCACCATGATTTGTTTTATTCTATTCTTTAACATTATTATTAATATTATCCACCATGATTTGTTTTATTCTATTATATAACATTATTATTAATATTATCCACCATGATTTGTTTTATAATATTTTATAACATTATTATTAATATTATCCACCATGATTTGTTTTATTCTATTCTTTAACATTATTATTAATATTATCCACCATGATTTGTTTTATAATATTCTATAACATTATTATTAATATTATCCACCATGATTTGTTTTATTCTATTCTATAACATTATTATTAATATTATCCACCATGATTTGTTTTATTCTATTCTTTAACATTATTATTAATATTATCCACCATGATTTGTTTTATAATATTTTATAACATTATTATTAATATTATCCACCATGATTTGTTTTATAATATTTTATAACATTATTATTAATATTATCCACCATGATTTGTTTTATTCTATTCTTTAACATTATTATTAATATTATCCACCATGATTTGTTTTATTCTATTCTATAACATTATTATTAATATTATCCACCATGATTTGTTTTATAATATTCTATAACATTATTATTAATATTATCCACCATGATTTGTTTTATAATATTTTATAACATTATTATTAATATTATCCACCATGATTTGTTTTATAATATTCTATAACATTATTATTAATATTATCCACCATGATTTGTTTTATAATATTCTTTAACATTATTATTAATATTATCCACCATGATTTGTTTTATAATATTTTATAACATTATTATTAATATTATCCACCATGATTTGTTTTATAATATTCTATAACATTATTATTAATATTATCCACCATGATTTGTTTTATAATATTCTATAACATTATTATTAATATTATCCACCATGATTTGTTTTATTCTATTTTATAACATTATTATTAATATTATCCACCATGATTTGTTTTATAATATTCTATAACATTATTATTAATATTATCCACCATGATTTGTTTTATTCTATTCTTTAACATTATTATTAATATTATCCACCATGATTTGTTTTATTCTATTCTATAACATTATTATTAATATTATCCACCATGATTTGTTTTATTCTATTCTTTAACATTATTATTAATATTATCCACCATGATTTGTTTTATAATATTTTATAACATTATTATTAATATTATCCACCATGATTTGTTTTATAATATTCTATAACATTATTATTAATATTATCCACCATGATTTGTTTTATTCTATTCTTTAACATTATTATTAATATTATCCACCATGATTTGTTTTATTCTATTCTATAACATTATTATTAATATTATCCACCATGATTTGTTTTATTCTATTCTTTAACATTATTATTAATATTATCCACCATGATTTGTTTTATAATATTCTTTAACATTATTATTAATATTATCCACCATGATTTGTTTTATAATATTCTTTAACATTATTATTAATATTATCCACCATGATTTGTTTTATAATATTTTATAACATTATTATTAATATTATCCACCATGATTTGTTTTATTCTATTCTTTAACATTATTATTAATATTATCCACCATGATTTGTTTTATAATATTCTTTAACATTATTATTAATATTATCCACCATGATTTGTTTTATTCTATTCTATAACATTATTATTAATATTATCCACCATGATTTGTTTTATTCTATTCTTTAACATTATTATTAATATTATCCACCATGATTTGTTTTATAATATTCTTTAACATTATTATTAATATTATCCACCATGATTTGTTTTATAATATTCTTTAACATTATTATTAATATTATCCACCATGATTTGTTTTATAATATTTTATAACATTATTATTAATATTATCCACCATGATTTGTTTTATAATATTCTTTAACATTATTATTAATATTATCCACCATGATTTGTTTTATTCTATTCTATAACATTATTATTAATATTATCCACCATGATTTGTTTTATTCTATTCTTTAACATTATTATTAATATTATCCACCATGATTTGTTTTATAATATTCTTTAACATTATTATTAATATTATCCACCATGATTTGTTTTATAATATTCTTTAACATTATTATTAATATTATCCACCATGATTTGTTTTATTCTATTCTTTAACATTATTATTAATATTATCCACCATGATTTGTTTTATAATATTCTTTAACATTATTATTAATATTATCCACCATGATTTGTTTTATTCTATTCTTTAACATTATTAATATTATCCACCATGATTTGTTTTATTCTATTCTTTAACATTATTATTAATATTATCCACCATGATTTGTTTTATAATATTCTATAACATTATTATTAATATTATCCACCATGATTTGTTTTATAATATTCTTTAACATTATTATTAATATTATCCACCATGATTTGTTTTATTCTATTCTTTAACATTATTATTAATATTATCCACCATGATTTGTTTTATAATATTCTATAACATTATTATTAATATTATCCACCATGATTTGTTTTATAATATTCTTTAACATTATTATTAATATTATCCACCATGATTTGTTTTATTCTATTCTTTAACATTATTATTAATATTATCAACCATGATTTGTTTTATAATATTCTTTAACATTATTATTAATATTATCCACCATGATTTGTTTTATAATATTCTTTAACATTATTATTAATATTATCCACCATGATTTGTTTTATAATATTCTATAACATTATTATTAATATTATCCACCATGATTTGTTTTATAATATTCTTTAACATTATTATTAATATTATCCACCATGATTTGTTTTATTCTATTCTTTAACATTATTATTAATATTATCCACCATGATTTGTTTTATAATATTCTTTAACATTATTATTAATATTATCCACCATGATTTGTTTTATAATATTCTTTAACATTATTATTAATATTATCCACCATGATTTGTTTTATAATATTCTATAACATTATTATTAATATTATCCACCATGATTTGTTTTATAATATTCTTTAACATTATTATTAATATTATCCACCATGATTTGTTTTATTCTATTCTTTAACATTATTATTAATATTATCCACCATGATTTGTTTTATTATATTCTTTAACATTATTATTAATATTATCCACCATGATTTGTTTTATTCTATTCTTTAACATTATTATTAATATTATCCACCATGATTTGTTTTATTCTATTCTTTAACATTATTATTAATATTATCCACCATGATTTGTTTTATTCTATTCTATAACATTATTATTAATATTATCCACCATGATTTGTTTTATAATATTCTTTAACATTATTATTAATATTATCCACCATGATTTGTTTTATAATATTCTTTAACATTATTATTAATATTATCCACCATGATTTGTTTTATTCTATTCTTTAACATTATTATTAATATTATCCACCATGATTTGTTTTATTCTATTCTTTAACATTATTAATATTATCCACCATGATTTGTTTTATTCTATTTTATAACATTATTATTAATATTATCCACCATGATTTGTTTTATTCTATTCTTTAACATTATTATTAATATTATCCACCATGATTTGTTTTATTCTATTCTTTAACATTATTAATATTATCCACCATGATTTGTTTTATAATATTCTTTAACATTATTATTAATATTATCCACCATGATTTGTTTTATTCTATTCTTTAACATTATTATTAATATTATCCACCATGATTTGTTTTATTCTATTCTTTAACATTATTATTAATATTATCCACCATGATTTGTTTTATTCTATTCTTTAACATTATTATTAATATTATCCACCATGATTTGTTTTATTCTATTCTTTAACATTATTATTAATATTATCCACCATGATTTGTTTTATTCTATTCTTTAACATTATTAATATTATCCACCATGATTTGTTTTATAATATTCTATAACATTATTATTAATATTATCCACCATGATTTGTTTTATTCTATTCTTTAACATTATTATTAATATTATCCACCATGATTTGTTTTATTCTATTCTTTAACATTATTAATATTATCCACCATGATTTGTTTTATAATATTCTTTAACATTATTATTAATATTATCCACCATGATTTGTTTTATTCTATTCTTTAACATTATTATTAATATTATCCACCATGATTTGTTTTATTCTATTCTTTAACATTATTATTAATATTATCCACCATGATTTGTTTTATTCTATTCTTTAACATTATTATTAATATTATCCACCATGATTTGTTTTATTCTATTCTTTAACATTATTAATATTATCCACCATGATTTGTTTTATTCTATTTTATAACATTATTATTAATATTATCCACCATGATTTGTTTTATTCTATTCTTTAACATTATTATTAATATTATCCACCATGATTTGTTTTATTCTATTCTTTAACATTATTAATATTATCCACCATGATTTGTTTTGTTCTATTTTATAACATTATTATTAATATTATCCACCATGATTTGTTTTATTCTATTCTTTAACATTATTATTAATATTATCCACCATGATTTGTTTTATTCTATTCTTTAACATTATTAATATTATCCACCATGATTTGTTTTATTATATTCTATAACATTATTATTAATATTATCCACCATGATTTGTTTTATTCTATTCTATAACATTATTATTAATATTATCCACCATGATTTGTTTTATAATATTTTATAACATTATTATTAATATTATCCACCATGATTTGTTTTATAATATTCTATAACATTATTATTAATATTATCCACCATGATTTGTTTTATTCTATTTTATAACATTATTATTAATATTATCCACCATGATTTGTTTTATTCTATTTTATAACATTATTATTAATATTATCCACCATGATTTGTTTTATAAAATTCTATAACATTATTATTAATATTATCCACCATGATTTGTTTTATTCTATTCTTTAACATTATTAATATTATCCACCATGATTTGATTTATAATATTCTTTAACATTATTATTAATATTATCCACCATGATTTGTTTTATTCTATTCTATAACATTATTATTAATATTATCCACCATGATTTGTTTTATTCTATTCTATAACATTATTATTAATATTATCCACCATGATTTGTTTTATTCTATTCTATAACATTATTATTAATATTATCCACCATGATTTGTTTTATAATATTCTTTAACATTATTATTAATATTATCCACCATGATTTGTTTTATTCTATTCTATAACATTATTATTAATATTATCCACCATGATTTGTTTTATTCTATTCTATAACATTATTATTAATATTATCCACCATGATTTGTTTTATTCTATTCTTTAACATTATTATTAATATTATCCACCATGATTTGTTTTATAATATTTTATAACATTATTATTAATATTATCCACCATGATTTGTTTTATTCTATTCTATAACATTATTATTAATATTATCCACCATGATTTGTTTTATTCTATTCTATAACATTATTATTAATATTATCCACCATGATTTGTTTTATAATATTCTATAACATTATTATTAATATTATCCACCATGATTTGTTTTATTCTATTCTATAACATTATTATTAATATTATCCACCATGATTTGTTTTATTCTATTCTATAACATTATTATTAATATTATCCACCATGATTTGTTTTATTCTATTCTTTAACATTATTATTAATATTATCCACCATGATTTGTTTTATAATATTTTATAACATTATTATTAATATTATCCACCATGATTTGTTTTATTCTATTCTTTAACATTATTATTAATATTATCCACCATGATTTGTTTTATAATATTTTATAACATTATTATTAATATTATCCACCATGATTTGTTTTATTCTATTCTTTAACATTATTATTAATATTATCCACCATGATTTGTTTTATAATATTTTATAACATTATGATTAATATTATCCACCATGATTTGTTTTATTCTATTCTATAACATTATTATTAATATTATCCACCATGATTTGTTTTATAATATTTTATAACATTATTATTAATATTATCCACCATGATTTGTTTTATTCTATTCTATAACATTATTATTAATATTATCCACCATGATTTGTTTTATAATATTCTATAACATTATTATTAATATTATCCACCATGATTTGTTTTATTCTATTCTATAACATTATTATTAATATTATCCACCATGATTTGTTTTATAATATTCTATAACATTATTATTAATATTATTCACCATGATTTGTTTTATAATATTTTATAACATTATTATTAATATTATCCACCATGATTTGTTTTATTCTATTCTTTAACATTATTATTAATATTATCCACCATGATTTGTTTTATAATATTTTATAACATTATTATTAATATTATCCACCATGATTTGTTTTATAATATTTTATAACATTATTATTAATATTATCCACCATGATTTGTTTTATTCTATTCTTTAACATTATTATTAATATTATCCACCATGATTTGTTTTATAATATTTTATAACATTATTATTAATATTATCCACCATGATTTGTTTTATTCTATTCTTTAACATTATTATTAATATTATCCACCATGATTTGTTTTATAATATTTTATAACATTATTATTAATATTATCCACCATGATTTGTTTTATAATATTTTATAACATTATTATTAATATTATCCACCATGATTTGTTTTATTCTATTCTATAACATTATTATTAATATTATCCACCATGATTTGTTTTATTCTATTCTTTAACATTATTATTAATATTATCCACCATGATTTGTTTTATTATATTCTTTAACATTATTATTAATATTATCCACCATGATTTGTTTTATAATATTCTATAACATTATTATTAATATTATCCACCATGATTTGTTTTATAATATTTTATAACATTATTATTAATATTATCCACCTTGATTTGTTTTATAATATTTTATAACATTATTATTAATATTATCCACCATGATTTGTTTTATAATATTCTATAACATTATTATTAATATTATCCACCATGATTTGTTTTATAATATTCTATAACATTATTATTAATATTATCCACCATGATTTGTTTTATAATATTTTATAACATTATTATTAATATTATCCACCATGATTTGTTTTATAATATTTTATAACATTATTATTAATATTATCCACCATGATTTGTTTTATTCTATTCTTTAACATTATTATTAATATTATCCACCATGATTTGTTTTATTCTATTCTATAACATTATTATTAATATTATCCACCATGATTTGTTTTATAATATTTTATAACATTATTATTAATATTATCCACCATGATTTGTTTTATTCTATTCTATAACATTATTATTAATATTATCCACCATGATTTGTTTTATAATATTTTATAACATTATTATTAATATTATCCACCATGATTTGTTTTATTCTATTCTTTAACATTATTACTAATATTATCCACCATGATTTGTTTTATTCTATTCTTTAACATTATTATTAATATTATCCACCATGATTTGTTTTATAATATTCTTTAACATTATTAATATTATCCACCATGATTTGTTTTATTCTATTCTTTAACATTATTAATATTATCCACCATGATTTGTTTTATTCTATTCTTTAACATTATTACTAATATTATCCACCATGATTTGTTTTATAATATTCTATAACATTATTATTAATATTATCCACCATGATTTGTTTTATTCTATTCTATAACATTATTATTAATATTATCCACCATGATTTGTTTTATAATATTCTTTAACATTATTATTAATATTATCCACCATGATTTGTTTTATTCTATTCTATAACATTATTAATAATATTATCCACCTGTATTTGTTTTATAATATTCTTTAACATTATTATTAATATTATCCACCATGATTTGTTTTATTCTATTCTATAACATTATTATTAATATTATCCACCATGATTTGTTTTATTCTATTCTTTAACATTATTATTAATATTATCCACCATGATTTGTTTTATAATATTTTATAACATTATTATTAATATTATCCACCATGATTTGTTTTATTCTATTCTTTAACATTATTATTAATATTATCCACCATGATTTGTTTTATTCTATTCTATAACATTATTATTAATATTATCCACCATGATTTGTTTTATTCTATTCTATAACATTATTATTAATATTATCCACCATGATTTGTTTTATTCTATTTTATAACATTATTATTAATATTATCCACCATGATTTGTTTTATAATATTCTATAACATTATTATTAATATTATCCACCATGATTTGTTTTATTCTATTCTTTAACATTATTATTAATATTATCCACCATGATTTGTTTTATTCTATTCTATAACATTATTATTAATATTATCCACCATGATTTGTTTTATTCTATTCTATAACATTATTATTAATATTATCCACCATGATTTGTTTTATTCTATTCTATAACATTATTATTAATATTATCCACCATGATTTGTTTTATTCTATTCTATAACATTATTATTAATATTATCCACCATGATTTGTTTTATTCTATTCTATAACATTATTATTAATATTATCCACCATGATTTGTTTTATTCTATTCTATAACATTATTATTAATATTATCCACCATGATTTGTTTTATTCTATTCTATAACATTATTATTAATATTATCCACCATGATTTGTTTTATTCTATTCTTTAACATTATTATTAATATTATCCACCATGATTTGTTTTATTCTATTCTATAACATTATTATTAATATTATCCACCATGATTTGTTTTATTCTATTCTATAACATTATTATTAATATTATCCACCATGATTTGTTTTATTCTATTCTATAACATTATTATTAATATTATCCACCATGATTTGTTTTATAATATTTTATAACATTATTATTAATATTATCCACCATGATTTGTTTTATAATATTTTATAACATTATTATTAATATTATCCACCATGATTTGTTTTATTCTATTCTTTAACATTATTATTAATATTATCCACCATGATTTGTTTTATTCTATTCTTTAACATTATTATTAATATTATCCACCATGATTTGTTTTATTCTATTCTATAACATTATTATTAATATTATCCACCATGATTTGTTTTATAATATTCTTTAACATTATTATTAATATTATCCACCATGATTTGTTTTATAATATTTTATAACATTATTATTAATATTATCCACCATGATTTGTTTTATTCTATTCTTTAACATTATTATTAATATTATCCACCATGATTTGTTTTATTCTATTCTTTAACATTATTATTAATATTATCCACCATGATTTGTTTTATAATATTCTTTAACATTATTATTAATATTATCCACCATGATTTGTTTTATAATATTTTATAACATTATTATTAATATTATCCACCATGATTTGTTTTATTCTATTCTATAACATTATTATTAATATTATCCACCATGATTTGTTTTATAATATTTTATAACATTATTAATATTATCCACCATGATTTGTTTTATAATATTTTATAACATTATTATTAATATTATCCACCATGATTTGTTTTATAATATTCTATAACATTATTATTAATATTATCCACCATGATTTGTTTTATTCTATTCTATAACATTATTATTAATATTATCCACCATGATTTGTTTTATAATATTTTATAACATTATTATTAATATTATCCACCATGATTTGTTTTATAATATTTTATAACATTATTATTAATATTATCCACCATGATTTGTTTTATAATATTTTATAACATTATTATTAATATTATCCACCATGATTTGTTTTATAATATTCTATAACATTATTATTAATATTATCCACCATGATTTGTTTTATAATATTCTTTAACATTATTATTAATATTATCCACCATGATTTGTTTTATTCTATTCTTTAACATTATTATTAATATTATCCACCATGATTTGTTTTATAATATTCTATAACATTATTATTAATATTATCCACCATGATTTGTTTTATTCTATTCTTTAACATTATTATTAATATTATCCACCATGATTTGTTTTATAATATTTTATAACATTATTATTAATATTATCCACCATGATTTGTTTTATAATATTTTATAACATTATTATTAATATTATCCACCATGATTTGTTTTATTCTATTCTTTAACATTATTATTAATATTATCCACCATGATTTGTTTTATAATATTTTATAACATTATTATTAATATTATCCACCATGATTTGTTTTATAATATTTTATAACATTATTATTAATATTATCCACCATGATTTGTTTTATAATATTTTATAACATTATTATTAATATTATCCACCATGATTTGTTTTATAATATTCTATAACATTATTATTAATATTATCCACCATGATTTGTTTTATAATATTTTATAACATTATTATTAATATTATCCACCATGATTTGTTTTATTCTATTTTATAACATTATTATTAATATTATCCACCATGATTTGTTTTATAATATTCTTTAACATTATTATTAATATTATCCACCATGATTTGTTTTATAATATTTTATAACATTATTATTAATATTATCCACCATGATTTGTTTTATTCTATTCTTTAACATTATTATTAATATTATCCACCATGATTTGTTTTATAATATTTTATAACATTATTATTAATATTATCCACCATGATTTGTTTTATAATATTTTATAACATTATTATTAATATTATCCACCATGATTTGTTTTATTCTATTCTATAACATTATTATTAATATTATCCACCATGATTTGTTTTATAATATTTTATAACATTATTATTAATATTATCCACCATGATTTGTTTTATAATATTTTATAACATTATTATTAATATTATCCACCATGATTTGTTTTATAATATTTTATAACATTATTATTAATATTATCAACCATGATTTGTTTTATTCTATTCTTTAACATTATTATTAATATTATCCACCATGATTTGTTTTATAATATTTTATAACATTATTATTAATATTATCCACCATGATTTGTTTTATAATATTTTATAACATTATTATTAATATTATCCACCATGATTTGTTTTATAATATTCTATAACATTATTATTAATATTATCCACCATGATTTGTTTTATAATATTTTATAACATTATTATTAATATTATCCACCATGATTTGTTTTATAATATTTTATAACATTATTATTAATATTATCCACCATGATTTGTTTTATAATATTTTATAACATTATTATTAATATTATCCACCATGATTTGTTTTATAATATTCTATAACATTATTATTAATATTATCCACCATGATTTGTTTTATAATATTTTATAACATTATTATTAATATTATCCACCATGATTTGTTTTATAATATTCTATAACATTATTACTAATATTATCCACCATGATTTGTTTTATTCTATTCTTTAACATTATTATTAATATTATCCACCATGATTTGTTTTATAATATTCTATAACATTATTATTAATATTATCCACCATGATTTGTTTTCTTCTATTCTTTAACATTATTATTAATATTATCCACCATGATTTGTTTTATAATATTTTATAACATTATTATTAATATTATCCACCATGATTTGTTTTATAATATTTTATAACATTATTATTAATATTATCCACCATGATTTGTTTTATAATATTCTATAACATTATTATTAATATTATCCACCATGATTTGTTTTATAATATTTTATAACATTATTATTAATATTATCCACCATGATTTGTTTTATAATATTCTATAACATTATTATTAATATTATCCACCATGATTTGTTTTATAATATTTTATAACATTATTACTAATATTATCCACCATGATTTGTTTTATAATATTTTATAACATTATTATTAATATTATCCACCATGATTTGTTTTATTCTATTTTATAACATTATTATTAATATTATCCACCATGATTTGTTTTATAATATTTTATAACATTATTATTAATATTATCCACCATGATTTGTTTTATAATATTCTATAACATTATTATTAATATTATCCACCATGATTTGTTTTTAATATTTTATAACATTATTATTAATATTATCCACCATGATTTGTTTTATAATATTCTATAACATTATTATTAATATTATCCACCATGATTTGTTTTATAATATTTTATAACATTATTATTAATATTATCCACCATGATTTGTTTTATAATATTTTATAACATTATTATTAATATTATCCACCATGATTTGTTTTATAATATTTTATAACATTATTATTAATATTATCCACCATGATTTGTTTTATAATATTCTATAACATTATTATTAATATTATCCACCATGATTTGTTTTATAATATTTTATAACATTATTATTAATATTATCCACCATGATTTGTTTTATAATATTCTATAACATTATTATTAATATTATCCACCATGATTTGTTTTATAATATTTTATAACATTATTACTAATATTATCCACCATGATTTGTTTTATAATATTTTATAACATTATTATTAATATTATCCACCATGATTTGTTTTATTCTATTTTATAACATTATTATTAATATTATCCACCATGATTTGTTTTATAATATTTTATAACATTATTATTAATATTATCCACCATGATTTGTTTTATAATATTCTATAACATTATTATTAATATTATCCACCATGATTTGTTTTATAATATTCTATAACATTATTATTAATATTATCCACCATGATTTGTTTTATTCTATTCTTTAACATTATTATTAATATTATCCACCATGATTTGTTTTATAATATTTTATAACATTATTATTAATATTATCCACCATGATTTGTTTTATAATATTCTATAACATTATTATTAATATTATCCACCATGATTTGTTTTATAATATTCTATAACATTATTATTAATATTATCCACCATGATTTGTTTTATTCTATTCTTTAACATTATTATTAATATTATCCACCATGATTTGTTTTATTCTATTCTTTAACATTATTATTAATATTATCCACCATGATTTGTTTTATAATATTCTATAACATTATTATTAATATTATCCACCATGATTTGTTTTATTCTATTCTTTAACATTATTATTAATATTATCCACCATGATTTGTTTTATAATATTTTATAACATTATTATTAATATTATCCACCATGATTTGTTTTATAATATTTTATAACATTATTATTAATATTATCCACCATGATTTGTTTTATAATATTCTATAACATTATTATTAATATTATCCACCATGATTTGTTTTATAATATTTTATAACATTATTATTAATATTATCCACCATGATTTGTTTTATAATATTCTATAACATTATTATTAATATTATCCACCATGATTTGTTTTATAATATTTTATAACATTATTACTAATATTATCCACCATGATTTGTTTTATAATATTTTATAACATTATTATTAATATTATCCACCATGATTTGTTTTATTCTATTTTATAACATTATTATTAATATTATCCACCATGATTTGTTTTATAATATTTTATAACATTATTATTAATATTATCCACCATGATTTGTTTTATAATATTCTATAACATTATTATTAATATTATCCACCATGATTTGTTTTATAATATTCTATAACATTATTATTAATATTATCCACCATGATTTGTTTTATAATATTCTATAACATTATTATTAATATTATCCACCATGATTTGTTTTATAATATTTTATAACATTATTACTAATATTATCCACCATGATTTGTTTTATAATATTTTATAACATTATTATTAATATTATCCACCATGATTTGTTTTATTCTATTTTATAACATTATTATTAATATTATCCACCATGATTTGTTTTATAATATTTTATAACATTATTATTAATATTATCCACCATGATTTGTTTTATAATATTTTATAACATTATTATTAATATTATCCACCATGATTTGTTTTATAATATTTTATAACATTATTATTAATATTATCCACCATGATTTGTTTTATAATATTTTATAACATTATTATTAATATTATCCACCATGATTTGTTTTATAATATTCTATAACATTATTATTAATATTATCCACCATGATTTGTTTTATTCTATTCTTTAACATTATTATTAATATTATCCACCATGATTTGTTTTATAATATTCTTTAACATTATTATTAATATTATCCACCATGATTTGTTTTATTCTATTTTATAACATTATTATTAATATTATCCACCATGATTTGTTTTATAATATTTTATAACATTATTATTAATATTATCCACCATGATTTGTTTTATAATATTCTATAACATTATTATTAATATTATCCACCATGATTTGTTTTATTCTATTTTATAACATTATTATTAATATTATCCACCATGATTTGTTTTATTCTATTTTATAACATTATTATTAATATTATCCACCATGATTTGTTTTATAATATTCTATAACATTATTATTAATATTATCCACCATGATTTGTTTTATAATATTCTATAACATTATTATTAATATTATCCACCATGATTTGTTTTATAATATTCTATAACATTATTATTAATATTATCCACCATGATTTGTTTTATTCTATTTTATAACATTATTATTAATATTATCCACCATGATTTGTTTTATTCTATTCTTTAACATTATTATTAATATTATCCACCATGATTTGTTTTATTCTATTCTTTAACATTATTATTAATATTATTCACCATGATTTGTTTTATAATATTCTATAACATTATTATTAATATTATCCACCATGATTTGTTTTATAATATTTTATAACATTATTATTAATATTATCCACCATGATTTGTTTTATTCTATTCTTTAACATTATTATTAATATTATCCACCATGATTTGTTTTATAATATTTTATAACATTATTATTAATATTATCCACCATGATTTGTTTTATAATATTCTATAACATTATTATTAATATTATCCACCATGATTTGTTTTATAATATTTTATAACATTATTATTAATATTATCCACCATGATTTGTTTTATAATATTTTATAACATTATTATTAATATTATCCACCATGATTTGTTTTATAATATTTTATAACATTATTATTAATATTATCCACCATGATTTGTTTTATAATATTTTATAACATTATTATTAATATTATCCACCATGATTTGTTTTATTCTATTCTTTAACATTATTATTAATATTATCCACCATGATTTGTTTTATAATATTTTATAACATTATTATTAATATTATCCACCATGATTTGTTTTATTCTATTCTTTAACATTATTATTAATATTATCCACCATGATTTGTTTTATAATATTCTTTAACATTATTATTAAAATTATCCACCATGATTTGTTTTATAATATTCTTTAACATTATTATTAAAATTATCCACCATGATTTGTTTTATTCTATTCTATAACATTATTATTAATATTATCCACCATGATTTGTTTTATTCTATTCTTTAACATTATTATTAATATTATCCACCATGATTTGTTTTATAATATTTTATAACATTATTATTAATATTATCCACCATGATTTGTTTTATAATATTTTATAACATTATTATTAATATTATCCACCATGATTTGTTTTATAATATTCTTTAACATTATTATTAATATTATCCACCATGATTTGTTTTACAATATTTTATAACATTATTATTAATATTATCCACCATGATTTGTTTTATAATATTTTATAACATTATTATTAATATTATCCACCATGATTTGTTTTATAATATTTTATAACATTATTATTAATATTATCCACCATGATTTGTTTTATTCTATTCTTTAACATTATTATTAATATTATCCACCATGATTTGTTTTATTCTATTCTATAACATTATTATTAATATTATCCACCATGATTTGTTTTATTCTATTCTTTAACATTATTATTAATATTATCCACCATGATTTGTTTTATTCTATTCTTTAACATTATTATTAATATTATCCACCATGATTTGTTTTATTCTATTCTTAAACATTATTATTAATATTATCCACCATGATTTGTTTTATTCTATTCTTTAACATTATTATTAATATTATCCACCATGATTTGTTTTATTCTATTCTATAACATTATTATTAATATTATCCACCATGATTTGTTTTATTCTATTCTTTAACATTATTATTAATATTATCCACCATGATTTGTTTTATTCTATTCTATAACATTATTATTAATATTATCCACCATGATTTGTTTTATTCTATTTTATAACATTATTATTAATATTATCCACCATGATTTGTTTTATTCTATTCTATAACATTATTATTAATATTATCCACCATGATTTGTTTTATAATATTTTATAACATTATTATTAATATTATCCACCATGATTTGTTTTATTCTATTCTATAACATTATTATTAATATTATCCACCATGATTTGTTTTATAATATTTTATAACATTATTATTAATATTATTCACCATGATTTGTTTTATTCTATTTTATAACATTATTATTAATATTATCCACCATGATTTGTTTTATTCTATTCTATAACATTATTATTAATATTATCCACCATGATTTGTTTTATTCTATTCTTTAACATTATTATTAATATTATCCACCATGATTTGTTTTATAATATTCTATAACATTATTATTAATATTATCCACCATGATTTGTTTTATAATATTCTATAACATTATTATTAATATTATCCACCATGATTTGTTTTATAATATTCTATAACATTATTATTAATATTATCCACCATGATTTGTTTTATAATATTCTATAACATTATTATTAATATTATCCACCATGATTTTTTTTATTCTATTCTATAACATTATTATTAATATTATCCACCATGATTTGTTTTATTCTATTCTATAACATTATTATTAATATTATCCACCATGATTTGTTTTATAATATTCTTTAACATTATTATTAATATTATCCACCATGATTTGTTTTATAATATTCTATAACATTATTATTAATATTATCCACCATGATTTGTTTTATAATATTCTATAACATTATTATTAATATTATCCACCATGATTTGTTTTATAATATTCTATAACATTATTATTAATATTATCCACCATGATTTGTTTTATAATATTTTATAACATTATTATTAATATTATCCACCATGATTTGTTTTATTCTATTCTTTAACATTATTATTAATATTATCCACCATGATTTTTTTTATTCTATTCTATAACATTATTAATATTATCCACCATGATTTGTTTTATTCTATTCTTTAACATTATTAATATTATCCACCATGATTTGTTTTATAATATTCTATAACATTATTATTAATATTATCCACCATGATTTGTTTTATTCTATTCTATAACATTATTATTAATATTATCCACCATGATTTGTTTTATAATATTTTATAACATTATTAATATTATCCACCATGATTTGTTTTATTCTATTCTTTAACATTATTATTAATATTATCCACCATGATTTTTTTTATTCTATTCTATAACATTATTAATATTATCCACCATGATTTGTTTTATTCTATTCTATAACATTATTATTAATATTATCCACCATGATTTGTTTTATAATATTTTATAACATTATTAATATTATCCACCATGATTTGTTTTATTCTATTCTTTAACATTATTATTAATATTATCCACCATGATTTGTTTTATAATATTTTATAACATTATTAATATTATCCACCATGATTTGTTTTATTCTATTCTTTGACATTATTATTAATATTATCCACCATGATTTTTTTTATTCTATTCTATAACATTATTAATATTATCCACCATGATTTGTTTTATTCTATTCTATAACATTATTATTAATATTATCCACCATGATTTGTTTTATAATATTCTATAACATTATTATTAATATTATCCACCATGATTTGTTTTATTCTATTCTTTAACATTATTATTAATATTATCCACCATGATTTGTTTTATTCTATTCTTTAACATTACTAATATTATCCACCATGATTTGTTTTATTCTATTCTATAACATTATTATTAATATTATTCACCATGATTTGTTTTATTCTATTCTATAACATTATTATTAATATTATCCACCATGATTTGTTTTATTCTATTCTTTAACATTACTAATATTATCCACCATGATTTGTTTTATTCTATTCTTTAACATTATTATTAATATTATCCACCATGATTTGTTTTATTCTATTCTTTAACATTATTAATATTATCCACCATGATTTGTTTTATTCTATTCTTTAACATTATTATTAATATTATCCACCATGATTTGTTTTATAATATTTTATAACATTATTATTAATATTATCCACCATGATTTGTTTTATAATATTCTTTAACATTATTATTAATATTATCCACCATGATTTGTTTTATTCTATTCTTTAACATTATTATTAATATTATCCACCATGATTTGTTTTATTCTATTCTTTAACATTATTATTAATATTATCCACCATGATTTGTTTTATAATATTTTATAACATTATTATTAATATTATCCACCATGATTTGTTTTATAATATTTTATAACATTATTATTAATATTATCCACCATGATTTGTTTTATTCTATTCTTTAACATTATTATTAATATTATCCACCATGATTTGTTTTATTCTATTCTATAACATTATTATTAATATTATCAACCATGATTTGTTTTATTCTATTCTTTAACATTATTATTAATATTATCCACCATGATTTGTTTTATTCTATTCTTTAACATTATTATTAATATTATCCACCATGATTTGTTTTATTCTATTCTTTAACATTATTATTAATATTATCCACCATGATTTGTTTTATAATATTTTATAACATTATTATTAATATTATCCACCATGATTTGTTTTATTCTATTCTTTAACATTATTATTAATATTATCCACCATGATTTGTTTTATTCTATTCTTTAACATTATTATTAATATTATCCACCATGATTTGTTTTATTCTATTCTTTAACATTATTATTAATATTATCCACCATGATTTGTTTTATAATATTTTATAACATTATTATTAATATTATCCACCATGATTTGTTTTATTCTATTCTTTAACATTATTATTAATATTATCCACCATGATTTGTTTTATTCTATTCTTTAACATTATTATTAATATTATCAACCATGATTTGTTTTATAATATTTTATAACATTATTATTAATATTATCCACCATGATTTGTTTTATTCTATTCTATAACATTATTATTAATATTATCCACCATGATTTGTTTTATTCTATTCTTTAACATTATTATTAATATTATCCACCATGATTTGTTTTATTCTATTCTTTAACATTATTATTAATATTATCCACCATGATTTGTTTTATAATATTTTATAACATTATTATTAATATTATCCACCATGATTTGTTTTATTCTATTCTTTAACATTATTATTAATATTATCCACCATGATTTGTTTTATTCTATTCTTTAACATTATTATTAATATTATCCACCATGATTTGTTTTATTCTATTCTTTAACATTATTATTAATATTATCCACCATGATTTGTTTTATTCTATTCTTTAACATTATTATTAATATTATCCACCATGATTTGTTTTATAATATTTTATACCATTATTATTAATATTATCCACCATGATTTGTTTTATTCTATTCTTTAACATTATTATTAATATTATCCACCATGATTTGTTTTATAATATTTTATAACATTATTATTAATATTATCCACCATGATTTGTTTTATTCTATTTTATAACATTTTTATTAATATTATCCACCATGATTTGTTTTATTCTATTCTTTAACATTATTATTAATATTATCCACCATGATTTGTTTTATAATATTTTATAACATTATTATTAATATTATCCACCATGATTTGTTTTATTCTATTCTTTAACATTATTATTAATATTATCCACCATGATTTGTTTTATTCTATTCTTTAACATTATTATTAATATTATCCACCATGATTTGTTTTATTCTATTCTTTAACATTATTATTAATATTATCCACCATGATTTGTTTTATAATATTTTATAACATTATTATTAATATTATCAACCATGATTTGTTTTATTCTATTCTTTAACATTATTATTAATATTATCCACCATGATTTGTTTTATAATATTTTATAACATTATTATTAATATTATCCACCATGATTTGTTTTATTCTATTCTTTAACATTATTATTAATATTATCCACCATGATTTGTTTTATAATATTCTTTAACATTATTATTAATATTATCCACCATGATTTGTTTTATTCTATTCTTTAACATTATTATTAATATTATCCACCATGATTTGTTTTATTCTATTCTTTAACATTATTATTAATATTATCCACCATGATTTGTTTTATAATATTTTATAACATTATTATTAATATTATCCACCATGATTTGTTTTATTCTATTCTTTAACATTATTATTAATATTATCCACCATGATTTGTTTTATAATATTCTATAACATTATTATTAATATTATCCACCATGATTTGTTTTATAATATTCTATAACATTATTATTAATATTATCCACCATGATTTGTTTTATTCTATTCTTTAACATTATTATTAATATTATCCACCATGATTTGTTTTATAATATTCTATAACATTATTATTAATATTATCCACCATGATTTGTTTTATTCTATTCTTTAACATTATTATTAATATTATCCACCATGATTTGTTTTATAATATTCTATAACATTATTATTAATATTATCCACCATGATTTGTTTTATAATATTCTATAACATTATTATTAATATTATCCACCATGATTTGTTTTATTCTATTCTTTAACATTATTATTAATATTATCCACCATGATTTGTTTTATAATATTTTTTAACATTATTATTAATATTATCCACCATGATTTGTTTTATTATATTTTATAACATTATTATTAATATTATCCACCATGATTTGTTTTATTATATTTTATAACATTATTATTAATATTATCCACCATGATTTGTTTTATAATATTTTATAACATTATTATTAATATTATCCACCATGATTTGTTTTATTCTATTTTATAACATTATTATTAATATTATCCACCATGATTTGTTTTATTCTATTCTTTAACATTATTATTAATATTATCCACCATGATTTGTTTTATTATATTTTATAACATTATTATTAATATTATCCACCATGATTTGTTTTATAATATTTTATAACATTATTATTAATATTATCCACCATGATTTGTTTTATTCTATTCTATAACATTATTATTAATATTATCCACCATGATTTGTTTTATAATATTCTATAACATTATTATTAATATTATCCACCATGATTTGTTTTATTCTATTCTATAACATTATTATTAATATTATCCACCATGATTTGTTTTATTCTATTCTGTAACATTATTATTAATATTATCCACCATGATTTGTTTTATTCTATTCTTTAACATTATTATTAATATTATCCACCATGATTTGTTTTATAATATTTTATAACATTATTATTAATATTATCCACCATGATTTGTTTTATTCTATTCTTTAACATTATTAATATTATCCACCATGATTTGTTTTATAATATTTTATAACATTATTATTAATATTATCCACCATGATTTGTTTTATTCTATTCTTTAACATTATTATTAATATTATCCACCATGATTTGTTTTATAATATTTTATAACATTATTATTAATATTATCCACCATGATTTGTTTTATTCTATTCTTTAACATTATTATTAATATTATCCACCATGATTTGTTTTATTCTATTCTTTAACATTATTAATATTATCCACCATGATTTGTTTTATAATATTCTTTAACATTATTATTAATATTATCCACCATGATTTGTTTTATTCTATTCTTTAACATTATTAATATTATCCACCATGATTTGTTTTATAATATTCTTTAACATTATTATTAATATTATCCACCATGATTTGTTTTATTCTATTCTTTAACATTATTATTAATATTATCCACCATGATTTGTTTTATAATATTTTATAACATTATTATTAATATTATCCACCATGATTTGTTTTATTCTATTCTTTAACATTATTATTAATATTATCCACCATGATTTGTTTTATTCTATTCTTTAACATTATTAATATTATCCACCATGATTTGTTTTATAATATTTTATAACATTATTATTAATATTATCCACCATGATTTGTTTTATTCTATTCTTTAACATTATTATTAATATTATCCACCATGATTTGTTTTATTCTATTCTTTAACATTATTATTAATATTATCCACCATGATTTGTTTTATTCTATTCTTTAACATTATTATTAATATTATCCACCATGATTTGTTTTATAATATTCTATAACATTATTATTAATATTATCCACCATGATTTGTTTTATTCTATTCTTTAACATTATTATTAATATTATCCACCATGATTTGTTTTATAATATTCTATAACATTATTATTAATATTATCCACCATGATTTGTTTTATAATATTTTATAACATTATTATTAATATTATCCACCATGATTTGTTTTATAATATTTTATAACATTATTATTAATATTATCCACCATGATTTGTTTTATAATATTCTTTAACATTATTATTAATATTATCCACCATGATTTGTTTTATAATATTTTATAACATTATTATTAATATTATCCACCATGATTTGTTTTATAATATTCTTTAACATTATTATTAATATTATCCACCATGATTTGTTTTATTCTATTTTATAACATTATTATTAATATTATCCACCATGATTTGTTTTATAATATTTTATAACATTATTATTAATATTATCCACCATGATTTGTTTTATTCTATTTTATAACATTATTATTAATATTATCCACCATGATTTGTTTTATTCTATTCTTTAACATTATTATTAATATTATCCACCATGATTTGTTTTATTCTATTCTTTAACATTATTATTAATATTATCCACCATGATTTGTTTTATAATATTTTATAACATTATTATTAATATTATCCACCATGATTTGTTTTATAATATTTTATAACATTATTATTAATATTATCCACCATGATTTGTTTTATTCTATTTTATAACATTATTATTAATATTATCCACCATGATTTGTTTTATTCTATTCTTTAACATTATTATTAATATTATCCACCATGATTTGTTTTATTCTATTCTTTAACATTATTATTAATATTATCCACCATGATTTGTTTTATAATATTTTATAACATTATGATTAATATTATCCACCATGATTTGTTTTATAATATTTTATAACATTATTATTAATATTATCCACCATGATTTGTTTTATTCTATTCTATAACATTATTATTAATATTATCCACCATGATTTGTTTTATAATATTCTTTAACATTATTATTAATATTATCCACCATGATTTGTTTTATTCTATTTTATAACATTATTATTAATATTATCCACCATGATTTGTTTTATAATATTTTATAACATTATGATTAATATTATCCACCATGATTTGTTTTATAATATTTTATAACATTATTATTAATATTATCCACCATGATTTGTTTTATTCTATTCTATAACATTATTATTAATATTATCCACCATGATTTGTTTTATAATATTCTTTAACATTATTATTAATATTATCCACCATGATTTGTTTTATAATATTCTTTAACATTATTATTAATATTATCCACCATGATTTGTTTTATAATATTCTTTAACATTATTATTAATATTATCCACCATGATTTGTTTTATAATATTTTATAACATTATTATTAATATTATCCACCATGATTTGTTTTATAATATTTTATAACATTATTATTAATATTATCCACCATGATTTGTTTTATAATATTCTTTAACATTATTATTAATATTATCCACCATGATTTGTTTTATAATATTCTTTAACATTATTATTAATATTATCCACCATGATTTGTTTTATAATATTCTTTAACATTATTATTAATATTATCCACCATGATTTGTTTTATAATATTTTATAACATTATTATTAATATTATCCACCATGATTTGTTTTATTCTATTCTATAACATTATTATTAATATTATCCACCATGATTTGTTTTATAATATTCTTTAACATTATTATTAATATTATCCACCATGATTTGTTTTATAATATTTTATAACATTATTATTAATATTATCCACCATGATTTGTTTTATTCTATTTTATAACATTATTATTAATATTATCCACCATGATTTGTTTTATTCTATTCTTTAACATTATTATTAATATTATCCACCATGATTTGTTTTATAATATTCTATAACATTATTATTAATATTATCCACCATGATTTGTTTTATTCTATTCTTTAACATTATTATTAATATTATCCACCATGATTTGTTTTATAATATTCTATAACATTATTATTAATATTATCCACCATGATTTGTTTTATAATATTTTATAACATTATTATTAATATTATCCACCATGATTTGTTTTATTCTATTTTATAACATTATTATTAATATTATCCACCATGATTTGTTTTATTCTATTCTTTAACATTATTATTAATATTATCCACCATGATTTGTTTTATAATATTCTATAACATTATTATTAATATTATCCACCATGATTTGTTTTATAATATTTTATAACATTATTATTAATATTATCCACCATGATTTGTTTTATAATATTTTATAACATTATTATTAATATTATCCACCATGATTTGTTTTATTCTATTCTTTAACATTATTATTAATATTATCCACCATGATTTGTTTTATAATATTTTATAACATTATTATTAATATTATCCACCATGATTTGTTTTATTCTATTCTTTAACATTATTATTAATATTATCCACCATGATTTGTTTTATAATATTCTATAACATTATTATTAATATTATCAACCATGATTTGTTTTATTCTATTCTTTAACATTATTATTAATATTATCCACCATGATTTGTTTTATAATATTCTTTAACATTATTATTAATATTATCCACCATGATTTGTTTTATAATATTCTATAACATTATTATTAATATTATCCACCATGATTTGTTTTATAATATTTTATAACATTATTATTAATATTATCCACCATGATTTGTTTTATTCTATTCTATAACATTATTATTAATATTATCCACCATGATTTGTTTTATAATATTCTATAACATTATTATTAATATTATCAACCATGATTTGTTTTATTCTATTCTTTAACATTATTATTAATATTATCCACCATGATTTGTTTTATAATATTCTTTAACATTATTATTAATATTATCCACCATGATTTGTTTTATAATATTCTATAACATTATTATTAATATTATCCACCATGATTTGTTTTATAATATTTTATAACATTATTATTAATATTATCCACCATGATTTGTTTTATTCTATTCTATAACATTATTATTAATATTATCCACCATGATTTGTTTTATAATATTCTATAACATTATTATTAATATTATTCACCATGATTTGTTTTATAATATTCTTTAACATTATTATTAATATTATCCACCATGATTTGTTTTATAATATTCTATAACATTATTATTAATATTATCCACCATGATTTGTTTTATTCTATTCTTTAACATTATTATTAATATTATCCACCATGATTTGTTTTATAATATTCTATAACATTATTATTAATATTATCCACCATGATTTGTTTTATAATATTCTATAACATTATTATTAATATTATCCACCATGATTTGTTTTATAATATTTTATAACATTATTATTAATATTATCCACCATGATTTGTTTTATAATATTCTATAACATTATTATTAATATTATCCACCATGATTTGTTTTATAATATTTTATAACATTATTATTAATATTATCCACCATGATTTGTTTTATAATATTCTATAACATTATTATTAATATTATCCACCATGATTTGTTTTATTCTATTCTTTAACATTATTATTAATATTATCCACCATGATTTGTTTTATAATATTCTATAACATTATTATTAATATTATCCACCATGATTTGTTTTATAATATTTTATAACATTATTATTAATATTATCCACCATGATTTGTTTTATAATATTCTATAACATTATTATTAATATTATCCACCATGATTTGTTTTATTCTATTTTATAACATTATTATTAATATTATCCACCATGATTTGTTTTATTCTATTCTTTAACATTATTATTAATATTATCCACCATGATTTGTTTTATAATATTCTATAACATTATTATTAATATTATCCATCATGATTTGTTTTATAATATTTTATAACATTATTATTAATATTATCCACCATGATTTGTTTTATAATATTTTATAACATTATTATTAATATTATCCACCATGATTTGTTTTATAATATTTTATAACATTATTATTAATATTATCCACCATGATTTGTTTTATTCTATTCTTTAACATTATTATTAATATTATCCACCATGATTTGTTTTATAATATTCTATAACATTATTATTAATATTATCAACCATGATTTGTTTTATTCTATTCTTTAACATTATTATTAATATTATCCACCATGATTTGTTTTATAATATTTTATAACATTATTATTAATATTATCCACCATGATTTGTTTTATAATATTTTATAACATTATTATTAATATTATCCACCATGATTTGTTTTATTCTATTCTTTAACATTATTATTAATATTATCCACCATGATTTGTTTTATAATATTCTATAACATTATTATTAATATTATCAACCATGATTTGTTTTATTCTATTCTTTAACATTATTATTAATATTATCCACCATGATTTGTTTTATTCTATTCTTTAACATTATTATTAATATTATCCACCATGATTTGTTTTATTCTATTCTATATCATTATTATTAATATTATCCACCATGATTTGTTTTAATCTATTTTATAACATTATTATTATTATTATCCACCATGATTTGTTTTATAATATTCTATAACATTATTATTAATATTATCCACCATGATTTGTTTTATAATATTCTATAACATTATTATTAATATTATCCACCATGATTTGTTTTATAATATTCTATAACATTATTATTAATATTATCCACCATGATTTGTTTTATTCTATTCTTTAACATTATTAATTATATTATCCACCATGATTTGTTTTATTCTATTCTTTAACATTATTAATATTATCCACCATGATTTGTTTTATTCTATTCTTTAACATTATTAATATTATCCACCATGATTTGTTTTATTCTATTCTTTAACATTATTAATATTATCCACCATGATTTGTTTTAATCTATTCTTTAACATTATTAATATTATCCACCATGATTTGTTTTATTCTATTCTTTAACATTATTAATATTATCCACCATGATTTGTTTTAATCTATTCTTTAACATTATTAATATTATCCACCATGATTTGTTTTAATCTATTCTTTAACATTATTAATATTATCCACCATGATTTGTTTTATAATATTCTTTAACATTATTATTAATATTATCCACCATGATTTGTTTTATTCTATTCTTTAACATTATTAATATTATCCACCATGATTTGTTTTATAATATTCTTTAACATTATTAATATTATCCACCATGATTTGTTTTATTCTATTCTTTAACATTATTAATATTATCCACCATGATTTGTTTTAATCTATTCTTTAACATTACTAATATTATCCACCATGATTTGTTTTATTCTATTCTATAACATTATTAATATTATCCACCATGATTTGTTTTAATCTATTCTTTAACATTATTAATATTATCCACCATGATTTGTTTTAATCTATTCTTTAACATTATTAATATTATCCACCATGATTTGTTTTAATCTATTCTTTAACATTATTAATATTATCCACCATGATTTGTTTTATTCTATTCTTTAACATTATTATTAATATTATCCACCATGATTTGTTTTAATCTATTCTTTAACATTATTAATATTATCCACCATGATTTGTTTTATTCTATTCTTTAACATTATTAATATTATCCACCATGATTTGTTTTAATCTATTCTTTAACATTATTAATATTATCCACCATGATTTGTTTTAATCTATTCTTTAACATTATTAATATTATCCACCATGATTTGTTTTAATCTATTCTTTAACATTATTAATATTATCCACCATGATTTGTTTTAATCTATTCTTTAACATTATTAATATTATCCACCATGATTTGTTTTAATCTATTCTTTAACATTATTAATATTATCCACCATGATTTGTTTTATTCTATTCTTTAACATTATTAATATTATCCACCATGATTTGTTTTATTCTATTCTTTAACATTATTAATATTATCCACCATGATTTGTTTTATAATATTCTATAACATTATTAATATTATCCACCATGATTTGTTTTATAATATTCTATAACATTATTAATATTATCCATCATGATTTGTTTTATAATATTCTTCAACATTATTAATATTATCCACCATGATTTGTTTTATTCTATTCTTTAACATTATTAATATTATCCACCATGATTTGTTTTATAATATTCTTTAACATTATTATTAATATTATCCACCATGATTTGTTTTATAATATTCTTCAACATTATTAATATTATTCACCATGATTTGTTTTATTCTATTCTTTAACATTATTAATATTATCCACCATGATTTGTTTTATTCTATTCTTTAACATTATTATTAATATTATCCACCATGATTTGTTTTATTCTATTCTTTAACATTATTATTAATATTATCCACCATGATTTGTTTTATTCTATTCTATAACATTATTATTAATATTATCAACCATGATTTGTTTTATAATATTCTTTAACATTACTAATATTATCCACCATGATTTGTTTTATTCTATTCTTTAACATTATTACTAATATTATCCACCATGATTTGTTTTATTCTATTCTTTAACATTATTATTAATATTATCCACCATGATTTGTTTTATTCTATTCTTTAACATTATTATTAATATTATCCACCATGATTTGTTTTATTCTATTCTTTAACATTATTATTAATATTATCCACCATGATTTGTTTTATTCTATTCTTTAACATTATTATTAATATTATCCACCATGATTTGTTTTATTCTATTCTTTAACATTATTATTAATATTATCCACCATGATTTGTTTTATAATATTCTTTAACATTATTATTAATATTATCCACCATGATTTGTTTTATAATATTTTATAACATTATTATTAATATTATCCACCATGATTTGTTTTATTCTATTCTTTAACATTATTACTAATATTATCCACCATGATTTGTTTTATTCTATTCTTTAACATTATTATTAATATTATCCACCATGATTTGTTTTATAATATTCTTTAACATTATTATTAATATTATCCACCATGATTTGTTTTATAATATTCTTTAACATTATTACTAATATTATCCACCATGATTTGTTTTATTCTATTCTTTAACATTATTATTAATATTATCCACCATGATTTGTTTTATAATATTCTTTAACATTATTATTAATATTATCCACCATGATTTGTTTTATTCTATTCTTTAACATTATTAATATTATCCACCATGATTTGTTTTATTCTATTCTTTAACATTATTATTAATATTATCCACCATGATTTGTTTTATTCTATTCTTTAACATTATTAATATTATCCACCATGATTTGTTTTATTCTATTCTTTAACATTATTATTAATATTATCCACCATGATTTGTTTTATTCTATTCTTTAACATTATTATTAATATTATCCACCATGATTTGTTTTATTCTATTCTTTAACATTATTAATATTATCCACCATGATTTGTTTTATTCTATTCTTTAACATTATTATTAATATTATCCACCATGATTTGTTTTATTCTATTCTTTAACATTATTAATATTATCCACCATGATTTGTTTTATTCTATTCTTTAACATTATTATTAATATTATCCACCATGATTTGTTTTATTCTATTCTTTAACATTATTAATATTATCCACCATGATTTGTTTTAATCTATTCTTTAACATTATTAATATTATCCACCATGATTTGTTTTATTCTATTCTTTAACATTATTATTAATATTATCCACCATGATTTGTTTTATTCTATTCTTTAACATTATTAATATTATCCACCATGATTTGTTTTATTCTATTCTTTAACATTATTATTAATATTATCCACCATGATTTGTTTTATTCTATTCTTTAACATTATTAATATTATCCACCATGATTTGTTTTATTCTATTCTATAACATTATTATTAATATTATCCACCATGATTTGTTTTATTCTATTCTATAACATTATTAATATTATCCACCATGGTTTGTTTTATTCTATTCTTTAACATTATTAATATTATCCACCATGATTTGTTTTATTCTATTCTTTAACATTATTAATATTATCCACCATGATTTGTTTTAATCTATTCTTTAACATTATTAATATTATCCACCATGATTTGTTTTATTCTATTCTTTAACATTATTATTAATATTATCCACCATGATTTGTTTTATTCTATTCTTTAACATTATTAATATTATCCACCATGATTTGTTTTATTCTATTCTTTAACATTATTATTAATATTATCCACCATGATTTGTTTTATTCTATTCTTTAACATTATTATTAATATTATCCATCATGATTTGTTTTATAATATTGTATAACATTATTATTAATATTATCCACCATGATTTGTTTTATTCTATTCTTTAACATTACTAATATTATCCACCATGATTTGTTTTATTCTATTCTTTAACATTATTATTAATATTATCCACCATGATTTGTTTTATTATATTCTTTAACATTATTAATATTATCCACCATGATTTGTTTTATTCTATTCTTTAACATTATTAATATTATCCACCATGATTTGTTTTATTCTATTCTTTAACATTATTAATATTATCCACCATGATTTGTTTTATTCTATTCTTTAACATTATTAATATTATCCACCATGATTTGTTTTATTCTATTCTTTAACATTATTAATATTATCCACCATGATTTGTTTTATTCTATTCTTTAACATTATTAATATTATCCACCATGATTTGTTTTATTCTATTCTTTAACATTATTATTAATATTATCCACCATGATTTGTTTTATTCTATTCTTTAACATTATTATTAATATTATCCATCATGATTTGTTTTATAATATTGTATAACATTATTATTAATATTATCCACCATGATTTGTTTTATTCTATTCTTTAACATTACTAATATTATCCACCATGATTTGTTTTATTCTATTCTTTAACATTATTATTAATATTATCCACCATGATTTGTTTTATTATATTCTTTAACATTATTAATATTATCCACCATGATTTGTTTTATTCTATTCTTTAACATTATTAATATTATCCACCATGATTTGTTTTATTCTATTCTTTAACATTATTAATATTATCCACCATGATTTGTTTTATTCTATTCTTTAACATTATTAATATTATCCACCATGATTTGTTTTATTCTATTCTTTAACATTATTATTAATATTATCCACCATGATTTGTTTTATTCTATTCTTTAACATTATTATTAATATTATCCACCATGATTTGTTTTATTCTATTCTTTAACATTATTATTAATATTATCCACCATGATTTGTTTTATTCTATTCTTTAACATTACTAATATTATCCACCATGATTTGTTTTATAATATTCTTTAACATTACTACTATTATCCACCATGATTTGTTTTATTCTATTCTTTAACATTATTATCAATATTATCCACCATGATTTGTTTTATTCTATTCTTTAACATTATTAATATTATCCACCATGATTTGTTTTATAATATTCTTTAACATTATTAATATTATCCACCATGATTTGTTTTATTCTATTCTTTAACATTATTATTAATATTATCCACCATGATTTGTTTTATAATATTCTTTAACATTATTAATATTATCCACCATGATTTGTTTTATAATATTCTTTAACATTATTAATATTATCCACCATGATTTTTTTTATTCTATTCTATAACATTATTATTAATATTATCCACCATGATTTGTTTTATTCTATTCTTTAACATTATTATTAATATTATCCACCATGATTTGTTTTATTCTATTCTTTAACATTACTAATATTATCCACCATGATTTGTTTTATAATATTCTTTAACATTATTAATTTTATCCACCATGATTTGTTTTATTCTGTTCTTTAACATTATTAATATTATCCACCATGATTTGTTTTATAATATTCTTTAACATTACTAATATTATCCACCATGATCTGTTTTACAATATTCTTCAACATTACTAATATTATCCACCATGATTTGTTTTATTCTATTCTTTAACATTATTAATATTATCCACCATGATTTGTTTTATTCTATTCTATAACATTATTATTAATATTATCCACCATGATTTGTTTTATTCTATTCTTTAACATTATTATTAATATTATCCACCATGATTTGTTTTATTCTATTCTTTAACATTACTAATATTATCCACCATGATTTGTTTTATTCTATTCTTTAACATTATTAATATTATCCACCATGATTTGTTTTATTCTATTCTTTAACATTATTAATATTATCCACCATGATTTGTTTTATTCTATTCTTTAACATTATTAATATTATCCACCATGATTTGTTTTATTCTATTCTTTAACATTATTATTAATATTATCCACCATGATTTGTTTTATAATATTCTTTAACATTATTAATTTTATCCACCATGATTTGTTTTATTCTGTTCTTTAATATTATTAATATTATCCACCATGATTTGTTTTATAATATTCTTTAACATTACTAATATTATCCACCATGATCTGTTTTACAATATTCTTCAACATTACTAATATTATCCACCATGATTTGTTTTATTCTATTCTTTAACATTATTAATATTATCCACCATGATTTGTTTTATTCTATTCTTTAACATTATTAATATTATCCACCATGATTTGTTTTATTCTATTCTTTAACATTATTAATATTATCCACCATGATTTGTTTTATTCTATTCTTTAACATTATTAATATTATCCACCATGATTTGTTTTATTCTATTCTTTAACATTATTAATATTATCCACCATGATTTGTTTTATTCTATTCTTTAACATTATTATTAATATTATCCACCATGATTTGTTTTATTCTATTCTTTAACATTACTAATATTATCCACCATGATTTGTTTTATTCTATTCTATAACATTATTATTAATATTATCCACCATGATTTGTTTTATTATATTCTTTAACATTATTAATATTATCCACCATGATTTGTTTTATTCTATTCTTTAACATTATTATTAATATTATCCACCATGATTTGTTTTATAATATTCTATAACATTATTATTAATATTATCCACCATGATTTGTTTTATTCTATTCTTTAACATTATTAATATTATCCACCATGATTTGTTTTATTCTATTCTTTAACATTATTAATATTATCCACCATGATTTGTTTTATTCTATTCTTTAACATTATTATTAATATTATCCACCATGATTTGTTTTATTCTATTCTTTAACATTACTAATATTATCCACCATGATTTGTTTTATTCTATTCTATAACATTATTATTAATATTATCCACCATGATTTGTTTTATTATATTCTTTAACATTATTAATATTATCCACCATGATTTGTTTTATTCTATTCTTTAACATTATTATTAATATTATCCACCATGATTTGTTTTATAATATTCTATAACATTATTATTAATATTATCCACCATGATTTGTTTTATTCTATTCTTTAACATTATTAATATTATCCACCATGATTTGTTTTATTCTATTCTTTAACATTATTAATATTATCCACCATGATTTGTTTTATTCTATTCTTTAACATTATTATTAATATTATCCACCATGATTTGTTTTATTCTATTCTATAACATTATTATTAATATTATCCACCATGATTTGTTTTATTATATTCTTTAACATTACTAATATTATCCACCATGATTTGTTTTATTCTATTCTTTAACATTATTAATATTATCCACCATGATTTGTTTTATAATATTCTTTAACATTATTAATATTATCCACCATGATTTGTTTTATTCTATTCTATAACATTATTATTAATATTACCCACCATGATTTGTTTTATTATATTCTTTAACATTATTAATATTATCCACCATGATTTGTTTTATTCTATTCTTTAACATTATTATTAATATTATCCACCATGATTTGTTTTATTCTATTCTATAACATTATTATTAATATTATCCACCATGATTTGTTTTATAATATTCTATAACATTATTATTAATATTATCCACCATGATTTGTTTTATTATATTCTTTAACATTACTAATATTATCCACCATGATTTTTTTTATTCTATTCTTTAACATTATTAATATTATCCACCATGATTTGTTTTATTCTATTCTTTAACATTATTAATATTATCCACCATGATTTGTTTTATAATATTCTTTAACATTATTAATATTATCCACCATGATTTGTTTTATTCTATTCTTTAACATTACTAATATTATCCACCATGATTTGTTTTATTCTATTCTTTAACATTATTATTAATATTATCCATCATGATTTGTTTTATAATATTCTTTAACATTATTAATATTATCCACCATGATTTGTTTTATTCTATTCTTTAACATTATTATTAATATTATCCACCATGATTTGTTTTATTCTATTCTTTAACATTATTAATATTATCCACCATGATTTGTTTTATAATATTCTTTAACATTATTAATATTATCCACCATGATTTGTTTTATAATATTCTTTAACATTACTAATATTATCCACCATGATTTGTTTTATTCTGTTCTTTAACATTATTAATATTATCCACCATGATTTGTTTTATAATATTCTTTAACATTACTAATATTATCCACCATGATCTGTTTTACAATATTCTTCAACATTACTAATATTATCCACCATGATTTGTTTTATTCTATTCTTTAACATTATTAATATTATCCACCATGATTTGTTTTATAATATTCTTTAACATTATTAATATTATCCACCATGATTTGTTTTATAATATTCTATAACATTACTAATATTATCCACCATGATTTGTTTTATTCTATTCTTTAACATTATTAATATTATCCACCATGATTTGTTTTATTCTATTCTTTAACATTATTATTAATATTATCCACCATGATTTGTTTTATAATATTCTTTAACATTACTAATATTATCCACCATGATTTGTTTTATTCTATTCTTTAACATTATTAATATTATCCACCATGATTTGTTTTATAATATTCTTTAACATTATTAATATTATCCACCATGATTTGTTTTAATCTATTCTTTAACATTATTATTAATATTATCCACCATGATTTGTTTTATTCTATTCTTTAACATTATTATTAATATTATCCACCATGATTTGTTTTATTCTATTCTTTAACATTATTATTAATATTATCCACCATGATTTGTTTTATTCTATTCTTTAACATTACTAATATTATCCACCATGATTTGTTTTATTCTATTCTTTAACATTATTAATATTATCCACCATGATTTGTTTTATTCTATTCTTTAACATTATTAATATCATCCACCATGATTTGTTTTAATCTATTCTTTAACATTATTAATATTATCCACCATGATTTGTTTTATTCTATTCTTTAACATTATTAATATTATCCACCATGATTTGTTTTATTCTGTTCTTTAACATTATTAATATTATCCACCATGATTTGTTTTATTCTATTCTTTAACATTTTTAATATTATCCACCATGATTTGTTTTATTCTATTCTTTAACATTATTAATATTATCCACCATGATTTGTTTTATTCTGTTCTTTAACATTATTAATATTATCCACCATGATTTGTTTTATTCTATTCTTTAACATTATTAATATTATCCACCATGATTTGTTTTATTCTATTCTTTAACATTATTAATATCATCCACCATGATTTGTTTTAATCTATTCTTTAACATTATTAATATCATCCACCATGATTTGTTTTAATCTATTCTTTAACATTATTAATATTATCCACCATGATTTGTTTTATTCTATTCTTTAACATTATTAATATCATCCACCATGATTTGTTTTAATCTATTCTTTAACATTATTAATATTATCCACCATGATTTGTTTTAATCTATTCTTTAACATTATTAATATTATCCACCATGATTTGTTTTATTCTATTCTTTAACATTATTAATATTATCCACCATGATTTGTTTTATTCTATTCTTTAACATTATTAATATCATCCACCATGATTTGTTTTAATCTATTCTTTAACATTATTAATATCATCCACCATGATTTGTTTTAATCTATTCTTTAACATTATTAATATTATCCACCATGATTTGTTTTAATCTATTCTTTAACATTATTAATATCATCCACCATGATTTGTTTTAATCTATTCTTTAACATTAATAATATTATCCACCATGATTTGTTTTATTCTATTCTTTAACATTATTAATATTATCCACCATGATTTGTTTTATTCTATTCTTTAACATTATTAATATTATCCACCATGATTTGTTTTATTCTATTCTTTAACATTATTAATATTATCCACCATGATTTGTTTTATTCTGTTCTTTAACATTATTAATATTATCCACCATGATTTGTTTTATAATATTCTTTAACATTATTAATATTATCCACCATGATTTGTTTTATTCTATTCTTTAACATTATTAATATTATCCACCATGATTTGTTTTATTCTATTCTTTAACATTATTATTAATATTATCCACCATGATTTGTTTTATTCTATTCTTTAACATTATTAATATTATCCACCATGATTTGTTTTATTCTATTCTTTAACATTATTAATATTATCCACCATGATTTGTTTTATTCTGTTCTTTAACATTATTAATATTATCCACCATGATTTGTTTTATAATATTCTTTAACATTACTAATATTATCCACCATGATTTGTTTTATAATATTCTTTAACATTACTAATATTATCCACCATGATTTGTTTTATTCTATTCTTTAACATTATTAATATTATCCACCATGATTTGTTTTATTCTGTTCTTTAACATTATTAATATTATCCACCATGATTTGTTTTATAATATTCTTTAACATTATTATTAATATTATCCACCATGATTTGTTTTATTCTATTCTTTAACATTATTATTAATATTATCCACCATGATTTGTTTTATAATATTTTATAACATTATTAATATTATCCACCATGATTTGTTTTATTCTATTCTTTAACATTATTATTAATATTATCCACCATGATTTGTTTTATTCTATTCTTTAACATTATTAATATTATCCACCATGATTTGTTTTAATCTATTCTATAACATTACTAATATTATCCACCATGATTTGTTTTATAATATTCTTTAACATTACTAATATTATCCACCATGATTTGTTTTATTCTATTCTTTAACATTATTATTAATATTATCCACCATGATTTGTTTTATAATATTCTATAACATTATTAATATTATCCACCATGATTTGTTTTATTCTATTCTTTAACATTATTATTAATATTATCCACCATGATTTGTTTTATAATATTCTATAACATTATTAATATTATCCACCATGATTTGTTTTATTCTATTCTTTAACATTATTATTAATATTATCCACCATGATTTGTTTTATAATATTCTTTAACATTATTAATATTATCCACCATGATTTGTTTTATTCTATTCTTTAACATTATTAATATTATCCACCATGATTTGTTTTATTCTATTCTTTAACATTATTAATATTATCCACCATGATTTGTTTTATTCTATTCTATAACATTATTATTAATATTATCTACCATGATTTGTTTTATTCTATTCTTTAACATTACTAATATTATCCACCATGATTTGTTTTATTCTATTCTTTAACATTACTAATATTATCCACCATGATTTGTTTTATAATATTCTTTAACATTATTAATATTATCCACCATGATTTGTTTTATTCTATTCTTTAACATTATTAATATTATCCACCATGATTTGTTTTATTCTATTCTTTAACATTACTAATATTATCCACCATGATTTGTTTTATTCTATTCTTTAACATTATTATTAATATTATCCACCATGATTTGTTTTATTCTATTCTTTTACATTATTAATATTATCCACCATGATTTGTTTTATTCTATTCTTTAACATTATTAATATTATCCACCATGATTTGTTTTATTCTATTCTTTAACATTATTAATATTATCCACCATGATTTGTTTTATTCTATTCTTTAACATTATTATTAATATTATCCACCATGATTTGTTTTATAATATTCTTTAACATTATTAATATTATCCACCATGATTTGTTTTATTCTATTCTTTAACATTATTAATATTATCCACCATGATTTGTTTTATTCTATTCTTTAACATTACTAATATTATCCACCATGATTTGTTTTATTCTATTCTTTAACATTACTAATATTATCCACCATGATTTGTTTTAATCTATTCTTTAACATTATTAATATTATCCACCATGATTTGTTTTATAATATTCTTTAACATTATTAATATTATCCACCATGATTTGTTTTATTCTATTCTTTAACATTACTAATATTATCCACCATGATTTGTTTTATAATATTCTTTAACATTATTAATATTATCCACCATGATTTGTTTTATTCTATTCTTTAACATTATTAATATTATCCACCATGATTTGTTTTATTCTGTTCTTTAACATTATTAATATTATCCACCATGATTTGTTTTATAATATTCTTTAACATTATTAATATTATCCACCATGATTTGTTTTATTCTATTCTTTAACATTATTAATATTATCCACCATGATTTGTTTTATTCTATTCTTTAACATTATTATTAATATTATCCACCATGATTTGTTTTATTCTATTCTTTAACATTATTAATATTATCCACCATGATTTGTTTTATTCTATTCTATAACATTACTAATATTATCCACCATGATTTGTTTTATTCTATTCTTTAACATTATTAATATTATCCACCATGATTTGTTTTATAATATTCTTTAACATTATTAATATTATCCACCATGATTTGTTTTATTCTATTCTTTAACATTATTAATATTATCCACCATGATTTGTTTTATTCTATTCTTTAACATTATTAATATTATCCACCATGATTTGTTTTATTCTATTCTTTAACATTATTATTAATATTATCCACCATGATTTGTTTTATTCTATTCTTTAACATTATTAATATTATCCACCATGATTTGTTTTATTCTATTCTTTAACATTATTATTAATATTATCCACCATGATTTGTTTTATTCTATTCTTTAACATTATTAATATTATCCACCATGATTTGTTTTATTCTATTCTATAACATTACTAATATTATCCACCATGATTTGTTTTATTCTATTCTTTAACATTATTAATATTATCCACCATGATTTGTTTTATAATATTCTTTAACATTATTAATATTATCCACCATGATTTGTTTTATAATATTCTTTAACATTATTAATATTATCCACCATGATTTGTTTTATTCTATTCTTTAACATTATTAATATTATCCACCATGATTTGTTTTATTCTATTCTTTAACATTATTATTAATATTATCCACCATGATTTGTTTTATTCTATTCTTTAACATTATTAATATTATCCACCATGATTTGTTTTATTCTATTCTTTAACATTATTATTAATATTATCCACCATGATTTGTTTTATTCTGTTCTTTAACATTATTAATATTATCCACCATGATTTGTTTTATAATATTCTTTAACATTATTAATATTATCCACAATGATTTGTTTTATTCTATTCTTTAACATTATTAATATTATCCACCATGATTTGTTTTATTCTATTCTTTAACATTATTATTAATATTATCCACCATGATTTGTTTTATTCTATTCTTTAACATTATTAATATTATCCACCATGATTTGTTTTATTCTATTCTTTAACATTATTATTAATATTATCCACCATGATTTGTTTTATTCTATTCTTTAACATTATTAATATTATCCACCATGATTTGTTTTATTCTATTCTTTAACATTATTATTAATATTATCCACCATGATTTGTTTTATTCTGTTCTTTAACATTATTAATATTATCCACCATGATTTGTTTTATAATATTCTTTAACATTATTAATATTATCCACAATGATTTGTTTTATTCTATTCTTTAACATTATTAATATTATCCACCATGATTTGTTTTATTCTATTCTTTAACATTATTATTAATATTATCCACCATGATTTGTTTTATTCTATTCTTTAACATTATTAATATTATCCACCATGATTTGTTTTATTCTATTCTTTAACATTATTATTAATATTATCCACCATGATTTGTTTTATTCTATTCTTTAACATTATTAATATTATCCACCATGATTTGTTTTATTCTATTCTATAACATTACTAATATTATCCACCATGATTTGTTTTATTCTATTCTTTAACATTATTAATATTATCCACCATGATTTGTTTTATAATATTCTTTAACATTATTAATATTATCCACCATGATTTGTTTTATAATATTCTTTAACATTATTAATATTATCCACCATGATTTGTTTTATTCTATTCTTTAACATTATTAATATTATCCACCATGATTTGTTTTATTCTATTCTTTAACATTATTATTAATATTATCCACCATGATTTGTTTTATTCTATTCTTTAACATTATTAATATTATCCACCATGATTTGTTTTATTCTATTCTTTAACATTATTATTAATATTATCCACCATGATTTGTTTTATTCTATTCTTTAACATTATTAATATTATCCACCATGATTTGTTTTATTCTATTCTATAACATTACTAATATTATCCACCATGATTTGTTTTATTCTATTCTTTAACATTATTAATATTATCCACCATGATTTGTTTTATAATATTCTTTAACATTACTAATATTATCCACCATGATTTGTTTTATAATATTCTTTAACATTATTAATATTATCCACCATGATTTGTTTTATTCTATTCTTTAACATTATTAATATTATCCACCATGATTTGTTTTATTCTATTCTTTAACATTATTATTAATATTATCCACCATGATTTGTTTTATTCTATTCTTTAACATTATTAATATTATCCACCATGATTTGTTTTATTCTATTCTTTAACATTACTAATATTATCCACCATGATTTGTTTTATTCTATTCTTTAACATTATTAATATTATCCACCATGATTTGTTTTATAATATTCTTTAACATTATTAATATTATCCACCATGATTTGTTTTATAATATTCTTTAACATTATTAATATTATCCACCATGATTTGTTTTATTCTATTCTTTAACATTACTAATATTATCCACCATGATTTGTTTTATAATATTCTTTAACATTATTAATATTATCCACCATGATTTGTTTTATTCTATTCTTTAACATTATTAATATTATCCACCATGATTTGTTTTATTCTATTCTTTAACATTACTAATATTATCCACCATGATTTGTTTTATTCTATTCTTTAACATTACTAATATTATCCACCATGATTTGTTTTATTCTATTCTATAACATTATTAATATTATCCACCATGATTTGTTTTATTCTATTCTTTAACATTATTATTAATATTATCCACCATGATTTGTTTTATAATATTTTATAACATTATTAATATTATCCACCATGATTTGTTTTATTCTATTCTTTAACATTACTAATATTATCCACCATGATTTGTTTTATAATATTCTTTAACATTATTAATATTATCCACCATGATTTGTTTTATTCTGTTCTTTAACATTATTAATATTATCCACCATGATTTGTTTTATTCTGTTCTTTAACATTATTAATATTATCCACCATGATTTGTTTTATTCTATTCTTTAACATTATTAATATTATCCACCATGATTTGTTTTATTCTATTCTTTAACATTACTAATATTATCCACCATGATTTGTTTTATTCTATTCTTTAACATTATTAATATTATCCACCATGATTTGTTTTATAATATTCTTTAACATTATTAATATTATCCACCATGATTTGTTTTATTCTGTTCTTTAACATTATTAATATTATCCACCATGATTTGTTTTATAATATTCTTTAACATTATTAATATTATCCACCATGATTTGTTTTATAATATTCTTTAACATTACTAATATTATCCACCATGATTTGTTTTATTCTATTCTTTAACATTATTAATATTATCCACCATGATTTGTTTTATTCTATTCTTTAACATTACTAATATTATCCACCATGATTTGTTTTATTCTATTCTTTAACATTATTAATATTATCCACCATGATTTGTTTTATTCTATTCTTTAACATTATTAATATTATCCACCATGATTTGTTTTATTCTATTCTTTAACATTATTATTAATATTATCCACCATGATTTGTTTTATTCTATTCTTTAACATTACTAATATTATCCACCATGATTTGTTTTATAATATTCTTTAACATTATTAATATTATCCACCATGATTTGTTTTATTCTATTCTTTAACATTATTAATATTATCCACCATGATTTGTTTTATTCTATTCTTTAACATTACTAATATTATCCACCATGATTTGTTTTATTCTATTCTTTAACATTATTAATATTATCCACCATGATTTGTTTTATTCTATTCTTTAACATTACTAATATTATCCACCATGATTTGTTTTATTCTATTCTTTAACATTATTAATATTATCCACCATGATTTGTTTTATAATATTCTTTAACATTATTAATATTATCCACCATGATTTGTTTTATTCTATTCTTTAACATTACTAATATTATCCACCATGATTTGTTTTATAATATTCTTTAACATTATTAATATTATCCACCATGATTTGTTTTATTCTATTCTTTAACATTATTAATATTATCCACCATGATTTGTTTTATTCTATTCTTTAACATTACTAATATTATCCACCATGATTTGTTTTATTCTATTCTTTAACATTATTAATATTATCCACCATGATTTGTTTTATAATATTCTTTAACATTATTAATATTATCCACCATGATTTGTTTTATTCTATTCTTTAACATTACTAATATTATCCACCATGATTTGTTTTATTCTATTCTTTAACATTACTAATATTATCCACCATGATTTGTTTTATTCTATTCTTTAACATTACTAATATTATCCACCATGATTTGTTTTATTCTATTCTTTAACATTACTAATATTATCCACCATGATTTGTTTTATTCTATTCTTTAACATTATTAATATTATCCACCATGATTTGTTTTATTCTATTCTTTAACATTACTAATATTATCCACCATGATTTGTTTTATTCTATTCTTTAACATTACTAATATTATCCACCATGATTTGTTTTATAATATTCTTTAACATTATTAATATTATCCACCATGATTTGTTTTATTCTATTCTTTAACATTACTAATATTATCCACCATGATTTGTTTTATTCTATTCTTTAACATTACTAATATTATCCACCATGATTTGTTTTATAATATTCTTTAACATTATTAATATTATCCACCATGATTTGTTTTATTCTATTCTTTAACATTATTAATATTATCCACCATGATTTGTTTTATTCTATTCTTTAACATTACTAATATTATCCACCATGATTTGTTTTATTCTATTCTTTAACATTATTAATATTATCCACCATGATTTGTTTTATAATATTCTATAACATTATTAATATTATCCACCATGATTTGTTTTATTCTATTCTTTAACATTACTAATATTATCCACCATGATTTGTTTTATAATATTCTTTAACATTACTAATATTATCCACCATGATTTGTTTTATTCTATTCTTTAACATTACTAATATTATCCACCATGATTTGTTTTATTCTGTTCTTTAACATTATTAATATTATCCACCATGATTTGTTTTATAATATTCTTTAACATTACTAATATTATCCACCATGATTTGTTTTATTCTATTCTTTAACATTACTAATATTATCCACCATGATTTGTTTTATAATATTCTTTAACATTATTAATATTATCCACCATGATTTGTTTTATTCTATTCTTTAACATTATTAATATTATCCACCATGATTTGTTTTATTCTGTTCTTTAACATTATTAATATTATCCACCATGATTTGTTTTATTCTATTCTTTAACATTATTAATATTATCCACCATGATTTGTTTTATAATATTCTTTAACATTATTAATATTATCCACCATGATTTGTTTTATTCTATTCTTTAACATTACTAATATTATCCACCATGATTTGTTTTATAATATTCTTTAACATTATTAATATTATCCACCATGATTTGTTTTATTCTATTCTTTAACATTATTAATATTATCCACCATGATTTGTTTTATAATATTCTTTAACATTATTAATATTATCCACCATGATTTGTTTTATAATATTCTTTAACATTATTAATATTATCCACCATGATTTGTTTTATTCTATTCTTTAACATTATTAATATTATCCACCATGATTTGTTTTAATCTATTCTTTAACATTATTAATATTATCCACCATGATTTGTTTTATTCTATTCTTTAACATTATTATTAATATTATCCACCATGATTTGTTTTATTCTATTCTTTAACATTATTATTAATATTATCCACCATGATTTGTTTTATAATATTTTATAACATTATTATTAATATTATCCACCATGATTTGTTTTATTCTATTCTTTAACATTATTAATATTATCCACCATGATTTGTTTTATAATATTCTTTAACATTATTAATATTATCCACCATGATTTGTTTTATTCTATTCTTTAACATTATTAATATTATCCACCATGATTTGTTTTATAATATTCTTTAACATTATTAATATTATCCACCATGATTTGTTTTATAATATTCTTTAACATTATTAATATTATCCACCATGATTTGTTTTATTCTATTCTTTAACATTATTAATATTATCCACCATGATTTGTTTTAATCTATTCTTTAACATTATTAATATTATCCACCATGATTTGTTTTATTCTATTCTTTAACATTATTATTAATATTATCCACCATGATTTGTTTTATTCTATTCTTTAACATTATTATTAATATTATCCACCATGATTTGTTTTATTCTATTCTTTAACATTATTATTAATATTATCCACCATGATTTGTTTTATTCTATTTTATAACATTATTATTAATATTATCCACCATGATTTGTTTTATAATATTTTATAACATTATTATTAATATTATCCACCATGATTTGTTTTATTCTATTCTATAACATTATTATTAATATTATCCACCATGATTTGTTTTATTCTATTCTTTAACATTATTATTAATATTATCCACCATGATTTGTTTTATTCTATTTTATAACATTATTATTAATATTATCCACCATGATTTGTTTTATAATATTTTATAACATTATTATTAATATTATCCACCATGATTTGTTTTATTCTATTCTATAACATTATTATTAATATTATCCACCATGATTTGTTTTATTCTATTTTATAACATTATTATTAATATTATCCACCATGATTTGTTTTATAATATTTTATAACATTATTATTAATATTATCCACCATGATTTGTTTTATAATATTTTATAACATTATTATTAATATTATCCACCATGATTTGTTTTATTCTATTCTATAACATTATTATTAATATTATCCACCATGATTTGTTTTATTCTATTTTATAACATTATTATTAATATTATCCACCATGATTTGTTTTATAATATTCTTTAACATTATTAATATTATCCACCATGATTTGTTTTATAATATTTTATAACATTATTATTAATATTATCCACCATGATTTGTTTTATAATATTCTTTAACATTATTAATATTATCCACCATGATTTGTTTTATAATATTTTATAACATTATTATTAATATTATCCACCATGATTTGTTTTATAATATTTTATAACATTATTATTAATATTATCCACCATGATTTGTTTTATTCTATTCTATAACATTATTATTAATATTATCCACCATGATTTGTTTTATTCTATTTTATAACATTATTATTAATATTATCCACCATGATTTGTTTTATAATATTCTTTAACATTATTAATATTATCCACCATGATTTGTTTTATTCTATTCTTTAACATTATTAATATTATCCACCATGATTTGTTTTATTCTATTCTTTAACATTATTAATATTATCCACCATGATTTGTTTTATTCTATTCTGTAACATTATTAATATTATCCACCATGATTTGTTTTATTCTATTCTTTAACATTATTAATATTATCCACCATGATTTGTTTTATTCTATTCTGTAACATTATTAATATTATCCACCATGATTTGTTTTAATCTATTCTTTAACATTATTAATATTATCCACCATGATTTGTTTTATAATATTCTTTAACATTATTAATATTATCCACCATGATTTGTTTTATAATATTCTGTAACATTATTAATATTATCCACCATGATTTGTTTTAATCTATTCTTTAACATTATTAATATTATCCACCATGATTTGTTTTAATCTATTCTTTAACATTATTAATATTATCCACCATGATTTGTTTTATTCTATTCTTTAACATTACTAATATTATCCACCATGATTTGTTTTATTCTATTCTTTAACATTATTAATATTATCCACCATGATTTGTTTTATTCTATTCTTTAACATTATTAATATTATCCACCATGATTTGTTTTAATCTATTCTTTAACATTATTAATATTATCCACCATGATCTGTTTTATTCTATTCTTTAACATTATTATTAATATTATCCACCATGATTTGTTTTATTCTATTCTTTAACATTATTAATATTATCCACCATGATTTGTTTTATTCTATTCTGTAACATTATTAATATTATCCACCATGATTTGTTTTAATCTATTCTTTAACATTATTAATATTATCCACCATGATTTGTTTTATAATATTCTTTAACATTATTAATATTATCCACCATGATTTGTTTTATAATATTCTGTAACATTATTAATATTATCCACCATGATTTGTTTTAATCTATTCTTTAACATTATTAATATTATCCACCATGATTTGTTTTATAATATTCTTTAACATTATTAATATTATCCACCATGATTTGTTTTATTCTATTCTTTAACATTACTAATATTATCCACCATGATTTGTTTTATTCTATTCTTTAACATTATTAATATTATCCACCATGATTTGTTTTATTCTATTCTTTAACATTATTAATATTATCCACCATGATTTGTTTTAATCTATTCTTTAACATTATTAATATTATCCACCATGATCTGTTTTACAATATTCTTCAACATTACTAATATTATCCACCTTGATCTGTTTTACGATATTCTTCAACATTACTAATATTATCCACCATGATTTGTTTTACGATATTTTTCCAATTAATAATATCGAACATGAACTTCGGTGAGTTGAAATGTAGCATCTGAAGAACAGAAACTACACCATAATCTTATGAATTGCAGAATATAATATTTCGGGAAATTCCACAGTGAACTCATTCATATGTAATATATTGATGTTGGCATTCTGTGGACATTCAGCGCAAATTGAGACGTCTTGATATTATTATAGCTCTTTTATTTTTAAGCCGCAAAAGTATTTATCTAAGCTAGCAGGGACGCCCGGCGTAGCCTGGTTGTAAACTACGCTTAAATATTATATTTTAATTCTTGCAGATTTTATATATAATATTATAGAGTCAATTTTCTATCGATTCTTATAAATTATAAAGTTGCGATTTCAAAAATTTCTTCAACAGTACTAATAGTATCCACCATGGCTTGTTTGTTTCACATAGAGTTGTTGTCCGTTCAAGATCTAGAGAGAAAGAGAGAGAGAGAGAGAATGTGCTGCCGATTTAACCTTTTCTAAACTCGGTCACATGACTGAAAGTTGCCTTCTGACTGGACAAACCAGGAAGGAAGTGTATTCAAAATCTCTTCACTCCTGCTTATGTTTGTTGCAATTTTGTTCTCGTTCTCTCTCTGTCTCTGTCTATTTTCTCTCTCAAACACGCACACACACTTTGTCTTTCTCTTTCTCTCTCTCTGTCTCTGTCTATTTTCTCTCTCAAACACGCACACACACTTTTTCTTTCTCTTTCTCTCTCTCTGTCTCTTTCTATTTTCTCTCTCAAACACGCACACACACTTTTTCTTTCTCTTTCTCTCTCTCTCTCTCTCTCTCTCTCTTGCTCTCTCTTTCTCTCTAATACACGTATTCTTTTTTCTTTTTCATTCACTCCCTCTCTCGCTTACATTCTTTCTCCCTTTCTTTTGATCCTGTCTCTGTATCTTTTAGACGCACATCGTTTCTCTCTCTCTCTCTCTCTCTCTCTCTCTCTCTCTCTTTCATTTATACACTTTTTCTATGTCTTTCTCCCTGTCTCTGTTTCTCTCACATAATCTCTCTTTATTTTTTTCTCTGCATCTCCACGTGCACTCTCTCTCTCTCTCTCTTTCTTTCTCTCTTTCTCTTATGCGCACTTTCTCTTTCTTTTACTTTATCTTACTTTCATTTACTCTCTCTCTCTCTCTCTCTCTCTCTCTCTCTTTCATTTATACACTTTTTCTATGTCTTTCTCCCTGTCTCTGTTTCTCTCACATAATCTCTCTTTATTTTTTTCTCTGCATCTCCACGTGCACTCTCTCTCTCTCTCTCTCTCTCTTTCTTTCTCTCTTTCTCTTATGCGCACTTTCTCTTTCTTTTACTTTATCTTTCTTTCATTTACTCTCTCTCTCTCTCTCTCTCTCTCTCTCTCTCTCTCTTTCATTTATACACTTTTTCTATGTCTTTCTCCCTGTCTCTGTTTCTCTCACATAATCTCTCTTTATTTTTTTCTCTGCATCTCCACGTGCACTCTCTCTCTCTCTCTCTCTCTCTTTCTTTCTCTCTTTCTCTTATGCGCACTTTCTCTTTCTTTTACTTTATCTTTCTTTCATTTACTCTCTCTCTCTCTCTCTCTCTCTCTCTCTCTCTCTCTCTTTCATTTATACACTTTTTCTATGTCTTTCTCCCTGTCTCTGTTTCTCTCACATAATCTCTCTTTTTTTTTTTCTCTGCATCTCCACGTGCACACTCTCTCTCTCTCTCTCTCTCTCTTTCTTTCTCTCTTTCTCTTATGCGCACTTTCTCTTTCTTTTACTTTATCTTTCTTTCATTTACTCTCTCTCTCTCTCTCTCTCTCTCTCTCTCTCTCTTTCATTTATACACTTTTTCTATGTCTTTCTCCCTGTCTCTGTTTCTCTCACATAATCTCTCTTTATTTTTTTCTCTGCATCTCCACGTGCACGCTCTCTCTCTCTCTCTCTCTCTCTCTCTCTTTCTTTCTCTCTTTCTCTTATGCGCACTTTCTCTTTCTTTTACTTTATCTTTCTTTCATTTACTCTCTCTCTCTCTTTCAATCTATCTATTCTTTCACGCGCACACGCGCATAATTTCTCTCTCACACGTACTTTCCCCCTCGCGCACGCGTGCACGCACACATGCATTAAAGCTAATATAGAAATATTACATTAAAATGGCTAACACGTTTGTGGGATTTTATTTACAGAATCAATAAAAAAAAAAAACTATGCTTCTTCCTCGAACAATTACAAGAAACTTTCTGAATCGCTAATTGCCATTGTTTGTTGCAATTTTGCAGTTATAAAAGAATGTAAGGTAAGAATTTCTTATATAACTGGAATTTTTTTATTATTCAGCACTTCTTCGAATTTTCATGTTGCAGTAATAAACATATCCAAGAATTACGAAAAATTATAAGTTAGAACAGTGGCAGAGAACTTTTTAAGTCCATCCATAGCCCCTGATCCCCTGGAGGGGCGTAGACCATCTACAACTTTTTGTAGATGCTTTTGTTGTTGGTTGGTTGTTTTACGGCATATCAATCCTTTTCGGGTTATTTAATGCCGAATCCAAAGATTTTGAAGAAAATCTTTTTAATAGAATATATTTGTTGTTTTCAAGTCTGTTTCTATTTAACCCATAGTTGGGACCCTAACAGGTACTACCACTCCGAGTCAGAGTGGACCTGGGAGCAATGGTAATCAAAGGGTGGCTCCACACTCCCCAAAGCCCGCAAGCTTGGGCCTCACCACTGGATATAGTTTAAGGTCATATCCAGGACCGATGCTTTTGTAGCGAGGATTTCTTTTTACTGGGTGAAGGTGCTGACCCCACGCCCAACCTTCCCAGAAGGTACATACAGCGCCTAGCCTTCCCAAATGGTCACCCATCTGGTAATGGCCAGGCTCAATGTTGCATAACTTCGTTGATCTGGCGAGAACCGGTGTGCCAACATGATTGTGCCGTACATAACTTATGAAGGCACGAAGACAACTCGAGGATAAGGGTCATTGAGTATATAGTATTCAATGGGATAATATCAAAGTAATCGTTAGTAGTGGAAGTTTGTAAATTGGATTAGTTAAGGGGGTGGTTCATCAAGAATTTGTTTATGTTGGACTTGAAGACTACCAAATTGTAGTTAGCTGGAAAACAGTCAAATAGAACAGAGTTCCACAGGCGTGCAGTTCTAAGAAAGAAGCTTTGTTCATGGAATCTATGTTTAGGTTTAGGTATAGATAAAGAGTGGGGGAAAATTATTGATAGTGTTTTCAGCTAGACGAGTGTTTCTTGTGAAAGTTTGGCGAGCGGAGACCATAGATTGAAGCTCAGTCGAACACTTTCCATGAAAATAAGGATAAAGAAGAGACAAACTCGCAACATCTCTTCTAAGAGATAGAGGTTGCAGGGAAGAGAAAAGGATATCTCCTACGAGGCTACGAAGTCTATTTTGAACGGATAAAGAGTGGGGGGAATTATTGATAGTGTTTTCAGCTAGATGAGTGTTTCTCATACAAAAAGTGCACACAAACACACACACACACATATTCTCGCTTTTATAGAATAGATTACTTCCGCCCTCAAACCGGGTTTTTCCATTTTATACATTTCTAGATATACATACATACATGCATTTAAACAGGTGAGATTTATATTATAGGTTATTTTCACCTTCAAACCGGATTTTCCATTTCATTTTGGGGCTATGTAGGAAAAACCCGTTTTGAGATTGAAGTAATTTAAAAATACAACAAATAAATTTTAGCAAAGATTACCAAATTGTAGTTAGCTGGAAAACAGTCAAATGGAACAGAGTTCCACAGGCGTGCAGTTCTAAGGCACAGATAAAGAGTGCGGGGAATTATTGACAGTGGTTTCAGCTAGACGAGTGTTTTTTGTGAAAGATTGGAACTCAGACGAGCACTTGCCATGAAAATAACAATAAAACAGAGGCAGGCTTGCAACGTCTCTTCTGTGGGAAAGAGAATGCGGGGAAGAGGAAGAAAAGGGTATCCCCTACGAGGCTACAAAGTCTATTTTGAACTATATCAAGGCAGGATAAGGTCTTTCCAGATGTGGCTACAGTACTATATCCTTGGACATACCTGACATATCTACACACACACACATATATATATATATATAGAATTGCATCAGCGGTGAGATATTTGATAGAGCGGTAGAAGGATCCTACCATTTTTCCAGCAACCTTGGCAGCAAATTTGATGTATATGTTCCATTTCATAATATATATATATATATATATATATTCTTCAGAATAGTTTTTATTTAACAATCAGTTGTTATGGAAACGTGAGATTGTAAGGTTTACAAAATATTACTGGCAGTAATATTCTATAAGTTATCCCATCTAAACAAGAATTGCTCGATATGCAAGATAGAGCAAGTAAATTAAATTGTAATTCAATGAATTTCAAAAAACAAATAGGGTGCATACCTTTATAAGTATTTGCTAATATTTTCTCTCCTCTGATGAGATGGTAGACATCGAAACCCTATAGGTTAAGGAGATTAATTTTCTAAAGCATTCTTTATCTTGCTTAGAATAATAAAAATTCTTTGATATGAAATTCATTTCAATAAGAGTTTTTTGAAATTCATTGAATTACAATTTAATATATATATATATATATATATATATATATATATATATAGTCTTGGAAGTTTTTAACCTTTAAAACTATACAAAAAAATATTTTTATCATTCGTTAGAAAACCATCTAGTCAGTAAGTCATTTAATCACCTGCAATCACTGCATCAACTCGCTCTCGAATTTACTATAATACCAATAATTTATTTTTCAAGGGATCATCAGTTGTTTACCATGAAACACTGTTTCGGGGATTTTAAAACAAAACAGTATATTATATCATGGCTCCCCAGCAGTGTTGATCAAACACCACCACCCTTAATCTTAGGAAGAAGACATGTTACAACATTTGATCCAATTTCCTATTCTTAATTGCAATTACTAACCTTTTCATACTATAAAAATGAATTTCTTACCTGTGCGATTCATCAATTTCCACATTTAAAATGGATGCATTTTTTAATTTATCAGTCTTGTATTTATAAGATTTGGATTAATCCATTTAACTACTTATCACCCCCACTATGATTAGTATTTAGTATATTTACATTCTTATTTAAAATTAGATATATAAAGGTTAAAAATATTTTTACATATATACTTTTTTTTTTATAAATTTATATATATATATATATATATATATATATATATATATATATATATATATATAGTGCAAATCTTTGTTGAAATTCAAAGACAAACTTTTTCTTTTTTATAACTTTTGTTTATTTTCTCCTGGATTTTCTTCATTACAGCAGTTTCGTTAGTGGGAAGGCAATTTTACGATTTATGTGTCCATAAAAATATCCACCACTTCTTCAGATGATTTTTCCATTTGATGTTAACAACAAAAAGTTAATTTCTTTTTAAAAAAAACTATATGTCAAAATTATTGTCCGTGGCTTAATGTCTATCACAATAAAAACATCGTTTCCGAGACGATCGTACAAATTATTGTCTTTGTTGTTGTTCCTTCTTATGAAACAGATTTTTAATTTTTAATTCTAATTTGAATTTTAAATTATCAATCACATTACTAAATATTAAAGTAGCTCTAGGATATTTGCCTATCGAGCTTATTATATATCTTAATTACAACGAGCACTGTTCTTTTCTTGTATTTTAATTAAATTAGTAATTTTACTATCACGTTAAAATACACTCTGTTCTAAGCCCGTTTAAATATATATATCTTTAACACGGTAAGTTTGGGAAAAGGTGTTATAAATAATAAACTAGACAAAATACTATTAAAAAAACACCGAATATATGTCAACCTATGTCACGGTAATATATAGTGAGTGAATTTCTAACAGTATTTTGTCTAGTTTATTATTTATAACACCTTTTCCCGAACTTACCGTGATAAAGAGAGAGTCGGGCGCCATTTTGAATTTTCCAATACATCGGTAAACACTGTATGCTTTTCGAGCTGAATAAATATGTTACATTAAATAAAAACACAAAAAATATATCCAGTTTGGTAGAAAAGTAACTTATCTTGCCTTTGATAACATTTATTTGTTATATATTTGCTTTTTTGACAACTTTTTCGAATCTATATGTACAGTAATACAAACCCGATTTCTCCCTTGGATTTTAACGACAGGTGCGCGAAATGGCGTCTCTAGTTTCGGCGATAAAGTGTAGAAGTACCTTTATATTTTCTTTAATAAACAATTTTCTACTTTCTCAGTTTTTGTAATTTTTTGGATCAATGTAGCACAGTATTATTTTCTGAGTATTTATTAGTATTTAATAATTTTCTACCTTATCGATTTTCGTAATTTTTGGATATAATCATCTAAAAAGTACGAGGAATACGTAGATACCATTGTTTTCATGTGAAATTCAGTTTTACGATTTCTGAAATTTCGTCCCAATAGTGTAGAAGCACCTAAAGTATAACATAAGAAACATGTTGAATACCATATTTTTCTCGTATCACCCGCAAACCCTCTTTAGTGACATTACCCCCATTGTTTTTGCTTGAAATGACATATTTAAAAAAAAAAAATCGATCTGTTAACAAGCACCGAAAACATTATAACGTACTTACGTGTGATGGCGAAATTAGCATAAATTCCAAAAAGGTACAAAAAAGATCCAAATAGATGGTGGGTGTGCTAGAAGTATTTTTAGTGCTAGTGCACTTATTGATCTGCGGTATTTTTTACATAGTAAATTCAAGTGTAATTAAAGTTTTATGATATGTTTTTTGGGTTTGTTTTACTGTACACATAGATTCGAAAAAGTTGTCACAAAACAAATATATAAAAAATAAATGTTATCAAAGGCAAGATAAGTTACTTTTCTACCAAACTGGATATGTTTTTAGTGTTTATATTTAATGTAACATGTTTATTCAGCTCGAAAAACATACAGTGTTTACCAATGTATTGGAAAATTTAAAATGGCAGCCGACTCTCTCTTTGAGGCAGTAAGTTTGGGAAAATGAGTTAAAAATAAAAAAACAGACAAAATACTGTTAGAAACTCGCTCAATATATGTTACCGTGACATAGGCTGATATATATTCGGCGGGGTTTTAACAGTATTTTGGCGTTTTTTTTATTTATAACTTTATTCTCTCTTTAACACGGTAAGTGTGGGAAAGGATGTTATAAATAAAAAACCGGATAAAATACTGTTAAAAACTCGCTCAATATATGTTACCGTGACATAGGTTGACATATATTCGGCGGGTTTTTAATAGTATTTTGTATAGTTTTTTATTTATAACACCTTTTTCCATACTTACGGTGTTAAAGAGGGTGTTAGACGCCATCTTCAATTTTCGAATACATCGGTAAACACTGTATGTTTTCGAGCTGAATAAATATGTTACATTGAATAAAAACACGAAAAATATATCCAGTTTGGTAGAAAAGTAACTTATTTTGCCTTTGATAACATTTATTTGTTATATATTTGTTTTTTGACAACTTTTTCGAATCTATGTGTACAGTAATACAAACCCCAGATTTTTACACGTAAGTGCACTAGCACCAATAATAACATTATTATTTCAGCGCGGATCAATAAGTGCACTAGTACCGCATTTTTAAAGAAAAAACGTCCACAATTACGTTCTGAAATGCGTTGATTTAAAAATGCCGAACCCTTAATTTGTCAATTAAAGTCAATGGTTATCGCCCTTGTTTGTCATACAAAATTATCCGCACAACTCTGCCACATTAAAACATGTTAAAATTCGATAATTCAATAAGTTCTATTTATTTATCTACTGGATCATTTTTTGTAATTTTTGGAATATATACTAATTTCGACATGACACGTAAGTGCGTAATATTTTTTTTTATTTATTATTTTTTTTTTTTACCTGAAATGCGTTGGTTTAAAAAAAGATCACCAATGTAAATAAGCACCAAGTTTTCTGTTTTTTTTTTTTTTTTTTTTTTTTGCTTGTTTTGTTTTGTACTAGCAGGCCACCTGGCGTTGCCCGGTCGTAAAATATGCATAAATATTCTATTTTAATTAAACACAGAAACGGAAACATGTGCATGCAAATATGATGTTGTTTTTTTTTTAAATAGTTCAATTGAGATCGAAACCGAAACCTAACGACAGTGAGCCAAGTATGATAACCATTAGACCAGCTTGACACAATCTTTAAAAAGTGTTTTCAAACCTCGTGAAACAGTTGACAAACAGATAAAAATCTGATCATCCTACCGAGTACCAATTTTTTTAAATTTGACCCCTTAGCAGCCCCTTTTTACGGGTGAAAACCGATTAAAAAGTTTTCCACGTGTCTGAATACTCTATATACCAAATTCCTAGTCTGTAGATCGAATATTCATTGAGTATATAGGTTGAGAAGTGTCCTCACGCACATACATAATCTCACTTATATATATTTTTTCTGTACAGAAAGTTGTTAGATGAGACAAGTCATTGGTACCGTCGGTTTCAAACCCGATAATTAGGACCGTTTAAGATATCCTTATCAATCTCTCTTCAGCCAATAGAGACGAATATTGGCTGAAGAGAGCTTGATAAGAGTATCTTAAACGGTCCTAATTATCGGGCTTGAAACCGACGGTACCAATGACTTGTCTCATCTAACAACTTTCTGTACACAAAATATAAATACGCTCTCCTATTTCGGATTTTCCTTTTAATTGAGCACTCTGCTGGATTTCTTTTTCAAAAAAAACTAATCATAATCGTGTGTGTGTGTGTGTGTGTGTGTGTGTGTGTTTGTTTGTGTGTGTGTGTGTGTGTGTGTGTGTGTGTGTGTGTGTGTGTGTGTGTTAAAAACCTAAAATGCAGAATTGCCGATGTTTTGAAATAGCGCCGAGTTATATCTTCTAGGATTATCCTAAGTTGATTGTTTCTGCTCGGAAATGAAATATGTATACAGTCGTTTTCAAAGTAGTCACGGATCTACAAATGAACAAAATATATGTACAAAAATGGCGTCGTTTTTTTTTTTCGACATTAGTCATGACGGTCGCGGCAAAGTGACTTCTAAGCATTCGCTTAATTTATTTCATACCGTCAACATTAAAATAATTTCACCGAAATATAACAGATATATTTATCATATGAACGAAACATAATCAACTGCTTTCGATTTTTAAGCGTTTGGTTATGAAATTGTTTTTTAACGAAAGCTTCGTTATGAAGCAGCCATTTTGAATGTGAATTGTGAACGAAAAAGTCGGCCATGTTGAATTGCAATCAAATTGGCAATTGCGTAATTCGCTCAATGACTGCTTTTGCTTTTGGGTGGGCGTATTGAATTACATTTTCTTTTTCAGTAAAAATATTTTATTTTTAAAAGTAGATAATTTGTGTAAATTTAGGTGACATGAATTATTTTAAATAAAATATCGCCGTTCGCATTCGAAATGTCTTTTTATAGGGTTTCTGGGTTTGTATTACTGTAGACATAGATTCGAAAAAGTTGTCAAAAAACAAATATATAACAAATAAATGTTATCAAAAGAAAGATTATTTACTTTTCTACCTAACTGGATATGTTTTTAGTGTTTTTATTTAATGTAGCATCTTTATTCGGCTCGAAAAACATAGTGTTTACCGATGTATTGGAAAATTTAAAATGGCGCCCGACTCTCTTTGACACGGTAAGTTTGGGAAAAGTAGTTAAAAATAAAAAATTAAAAAAATACTGTTAAAACCCCACCGAATATATGTCAGTCTATGTCATAGTAACATATATTGAGCGAGTTTCTAACAGTATTTTGTCTCGTTTTTTATTTTAAAGTCCTTTTCCCAAACTTACCGTGAGAGTCGGGTGCCATTTTAACTTTTTCAATACATCGGTAAACACTGTAACTTTTTCGAGCTGAATAAACATGTTACATTAAATATAAACACTAAAAACATATCCAGTTGGGTAGAAAAGTAACTTATCTTGCCTTTGATAACATTTATTTTTTATATATTTGTTTTTTGACAACTTTTTCGAATCTATGTGTACAGTAATACAACCCCGGTTTTCTGGTATGCTGACAACGAAGATCACAATTAAATTTGTGGCTGATAAGTCGTTTATCAGATATGAAAGCATATGATATCCAATGTAAAATCTAATGTAATCCCTGGCAGCCATTTTGTTTTCACAACCGAGCAGTTATTAATGCTTATGCGTGCAACTAAAACAGACAACAAAGCAAATATTCCTCACCCCCCAAAATGGAAAATATGTGGTGTTTATTCCAAATGCCTATCCTGCCTTGACAGAGTACAAAATAGACTTCGTGGCTTAGTGGGGGATGCCCTTTCCTCTTCCCTGCAACCTCTCTCCCACAGAAGAGACGTTGCGAGCCTGTCTTTGTTTTATCGCTATTTCCATGGCAAGTGCTCGTCTGAGCTCCAATCCCTCGTCCCTCCCTCACCAATCTTTGATGAGAAAAACCCGTCTGGCTGAAACTACTGTCAATAATTTTCCCCACTCTTTATCTGTGCCTAAATCCAAACGTAGATTCCATGAGCAAAGCTTCTTTCTTAGAACTGCATGCCAGTGGAACTCTCTGCCACTTGCCTGTTTCCCACCTGACTACAACTTGGACGTCTTCAAGTCCAACATAAACAAACTCCTGACAAACCGCCCCCTTAAGTAAGACACTCTATCAAAACCCCCAATACTAATGATTACTACAATACTATCTCATTGATTACTTTGCTCATGGAATCTACGTTTGGATTTAGGCACAGATAAAGAGTGGGGAAAATTATCGACAGTAGTTTCAGCTAGATGGGTGTTTCTTGTGAAAGATTGGCGAGGGGGGGATGAGGGAGTGGAGCTCAGGCGAGCACCTGCCATGGAAATAACAATAAAACAAAGACAGGCTCGCAACGTCTCTTCTGTGGGAGAGAGGTTGCAGGGAAGAGAAAAGGGCATCCCCCACTAAACCACAAAGTCTATTTTGTACTATGTCAAGGCAGGATAGGCTGTTTTTAGCAGCTCCTGCCCAGATGTGGCAGCAGTACTCCATCCTTGGACGTACTTGGCTTTTATACAGATAGAGAACTGCATCAGTAGTGAGATATCTTCTGGAGCGGTAGAAGGATCCCACTATTTTCCCAGCGTCCCTGGCAACAGATCTGATGTACGTGTTCCATTTCAAATCAGGAGTAAAGGTTAAACCCAGAAGCTTGTCAAAACATGGAGCCTCCTCAAGATGAGAGCCATTCATTTCAATTGATGCCAGATGGAGATCAGAACGTTGATGATGTAAAGATAGAAGCTTGGTTTTGGATGCATTAAAAGTGACCAGCCACCTCTTCCCCCACTGTACCACGCGCTCAAGATCAGAGGAGAGAGAATAAGAGAGAACTTTGTCATTTACGGCCTTTGATGTATTGCCATAGATGGTCGTGTCATCAGCATAGATGTCAACAAATGATTTAAGTATGTGTTTTGGGAGATCATTGATGTAGATCAGGAAGAGAGTTGGACCCAGGATTGACCCCTGGGGGACTCCAGCATTAATACTGTGGGCCTCTGATTTCTGTCCATCAACCACTACTCTTATGAGCCTATCAGAGAGAAATGATTTAATGATTGAGAAAACATTTCCAGTAATACCGTAGCTGGAAATCTTGTGAAGTAGGCCCTTATGCCATACCTTATTGAAGGCGTGATATAAAAAGTTTTAAAAATGAGCGACGGCCTCGAGAAGCCGCCAAAATAAATCCTAGCTTGTTCTGTGTTATAGGAGGAAATATGGGGAGTTGATGGCCTTCGTCGCATAGGGTAGAATTAGCTGCAAAGTTCTTTGCAAATAGTTTGGCCTTGTCTGACGTTGACGAGATGACCTCTGGTCTATTGATAATGGTTGGGATAGAATGCACACTTCTGTTCAGGATCCTATTTGTTATTTGCCAAAACTGGTGGGAACCAAGCCGCTGCTCAGCTACTTTGGATCTAACAGACTGAGCATATAGCTCTCTTGCATGTTTTATTACTCTTTTACAGTGGTTGCTGGCAGTCCTGAAAGCAGCTTTTGTCTCAGTGCATCTATTATGTTGGTAGCTATGGAAAAAGTGATTTCTGTACGCGATGGTAGCAGCACATTCAGGGGAGAACCATGGCTGGCTGTTAGGTTTTTGTTGGAATTTTTTGGATGGTATGAATCGGTCTATGCCTACAATTAACCATTCGGTCAGGTCTGATACTATAGAGGACACATCCTTTTTAAACATGGAATACAGATGTAGGTCAGATATGAATGTACGGAAGCTATCCCAGTCAGCCATAGAGTATCGATATACAGTACAGTGGAGAGGTACGTCTGAAGACTTATTACATTTCATTTTTATCTTAACTGATACAACGGAGTGGTCAGAGGATCCCAGAGGAGATAGACCGGAACATGAACACAGCTCAGGGGAAGTTGTGAGGAAAAGGTTTAGAAGGCTTGCATATTGACCGGGTGTATCGGGCACACGGGTGGGTTCGCGAACAATCTGAGTGAGGTCATAAGCAATGGCAAAATTATGACAAAACCTCCCCTCATCATCTGTCTTATTTGAATGGGTCAGCCATTCCACGTTATGAACGTTGAAGTCACCGCAAATGTGAATGTTAGCCGAAGGATGAGCAGACAGGATGTGGTCAATTTTCTCAGATATGCTCTTAAAGATAGCAACCCCACTGGGCAATAGAGGGCAAATACAAATGCAGTGGTGTAAGCTAGTGCAACCCGGAAGCACATAGTAAATTAGAGTCTTCTCTGGAGATATCCCTACCACATGGAAAGCCATCTTTGATGTAGGCACATATTCCATGCCCATAGCGATCTTGGGAGTCAGATTTAGATGTTAAGTTGGAGTATCCTTTAATTATTAATTTTTCTAGAGAAGGGGTTGGCCCTATGTCAGTTTCACTTAGAAAGAATATGTCCGGTTTCGTCTCCTGTAATTGTGTTTCAACCTCTGGAAGGTTGGAACGTAGACCCCTGATGTTGGAGAAGGAGACCTGGTAGTAGGGGTCTACGTTGGAGGATGGGGTTCTAGGTTTATTCGTGTTTCTTTTTTGGAGATTTGTCATGATTGTTGAGGTTTTGGGGTTTGTGGAGCAGATCGGTAGACTTGGTTGGAGCAGGACAGAGAGGGAAAATAAGATAATGATAAGAAAATAAGAGAGAAAAAGACAAGAAATTTTTTTGTTTGTTTGTTTTGTTTTGTGGCACATGATAAGGTAAAGCCGTAACAATTACCCACTAGTATGGCATCGAGAGGCCCTACTAGAAACTACTGTATGGTCCAGAATCCATTCACCAAATGGCAATACAGCAGCCCCGGTACTTTGCACCTGCTGATAGGACAGCCTCCTTAGTGGTTAATCCAAGGTTCGGGTCCCTATCAGGCGGGTAACGTCAGCCCAGATTAAACGTTTACCTCTAGCACCCTTACTAGTGACATGACCACAAGGATAGATATAAAAAACACAAATTTTCCGACATCTCAGGCTACTATTTACAAAGTACTACCGATCTTGAAAGCAGCTTTTTCTTCACCCTTTGTCAGAAAAATCATTCATTGAAAATGAGGACTGAAGGACAAAAAAGGAGAAGCAAGAGTTACTGGAGCTGCCGATAAGACATCCACATGCATTATCTACTCTCCATTGAAAATAAATAAATAGAAGGTGAGAATGACTTATTAATATCTACTTAGTATAAGTCCGTTGCCCAATTCCCAGCTTAGGATAATACTTGAAGATAGTCTCCCCTCCCTGTTAATGCATGGATACTTTTTGCCTTTATCTAGTTCGAGCTGGGCTGTTCCAGCTCCACCCCATAATAAATATGCTATAATGGAACTTTTATGAAATTGAAAAAGTCTGGTTATTTTTAACTCGTTTAAAAAGCTGCTTAAGAAGTAATACCTTTAGGGTTTTGTATTACCTTTAGCTTGAAGTAATGCATACTTTAGGAGAGAAAAAAAAACGCGTGTTTTTGAGTTCAGATAATATGCAAATATAATTTGGGAAATGTTCAATTTCATGGGAGACTTGACAGCATTCTAATTATAGTGCTGAAAAAGCTTCAACCAGAACTAGCTCCCATACTTACAAAGCTGATTAAGCATTGTCTGAAAGAGAATTGCTTCCCAAGACCCTGGAAAACCTCATCAGTATTTAAGAATACGTGATTTTTCATGTCCTTATCAGTACAGACTAATAAGCCTCCAGTGTGTCATGAGTAAATTACTGAAATAACATGAAATACAGTCAACCCTCTCAGCAAAAATAACCTTCTTAGTGACATGCAATATGGTTTCCATCCTGCTAGATCTACAGCAAGTGTGCTAACAGTTATATCTAATAGGATTATCAAATCTCTCGACAGAAGCTTAATTTCTAAGGCAATTGCCTTTGATAGGGTATGGCATAAAAGTCTACTTCACAAGATCTCCAGCTATGGTATAGCTGGAAATGCCTTCTCAATTATTAAATCATTTCTCTCTGATAGGTTCATAAGAGTAGTGGTTGATGGGCAGAAATCAGAAGCTCACAGTTATAATACTATAGTCCCTCAGGGGTTAATCCTGGACCCATCTCTCCTCCTGATCTACATCAATGATCTCCCAAATTACATCTTAGATCATTTGTAGACATCTATGCTGATGACACTGCCATCTATGGCAACAGATCAAACGCTGTAAATGACCAACTTCTCTCTGATTCTCTCGCCTCTGATCTTGAACAGGTGGTGCAATGGGGAAAGAGGTAGCTGGTTACTTTTAATGCATCTAAAACTAAGCTTCTATCTTTACATCATCAATGCCCTGATCCTAGTCTGGCCACAACTGAAATGAATGGTTCTTGTCCTGGGGAGGCTCCATGTTTTTGGCAAGCTTCTGGGTCTGACCTTTACTCCTCGTCTGAAAAGGGAACACGTACATCAAATCCGTTGCCAAGGTTGCTGGAAAAATAATGGAATCATTCTACCGCTCCAGTAGATATCTCACTGCTGATGCAATTCTCTACCTGTATAAGAGCCAAGTAAATCCAAGGATGGAGTACTGTTGCTACATTTGGGCAGGGGCTGCTAGAAAGACCTTAGCTTGCCTTAACAGAGTTCAAAAGAGACTTTGTGGTCGACTGAGGGATGCCCTTTTCTCTTCCCTGCAAACTCTTTCCGACAGAAGAGATGTTGCAAGCCTGTCTCTGCTTTATCATTATTTTCATGGCAAGTGCTCGTCTGAGCTCCAATCTTTCACAAAAAACACTCGTCTAGTTGAAACCACTATCACTAATTTCCCTCACTCTTTATCTGTGCCTTTTGGCCAAGATCAAACTTTTTTTTTCCCCTCGCCCTCGACACAAATGAATTATTGTACCATTTTTATTGTTATCTTTTTTTTGTTTTTATACGTCGATAAAAAATGTTTTAAAAATTGGGAGTTAAGTAGGATGTCCCCCAGTAAGAAAGGGTGAATGCGGTATTATGGTGAAAGATACTAGCTGGGAGAAACTTTTGATTTTGTTTAGTTCTGGAGTGACAAGGATGACCAACGACCCCCACAATCCCCCTTTTGAGTTGGCCATGTGCCTAAGTTTTTTGTTCATTGTTGATTTTCAATGTATTTTTAACATGAATAAAGGATTTAATATCTCAAAGTGTAGTATCTGTTCTTCAGATGCGGCACTTCCATTTCTCGTGCTCTTTCAGTGGAGGAGATATTCTTCACGACTGAGACAATTTTTATTTTTGTACCTTTTCTCCACGTTAAAAAACGACCCTGGTGTCTAACTCTGTCCTGTGGAGAGGCATTGTAAATAGGTACAATTATAACTCAATAGAAATGATAAAAATATTAGTAGAAATCGACTACAAAATCTCGTCCAAATAATGGTAGACGCGCCGTCGATTTATTTACAATAAGTGATAAATTAAATAAGTGATACATTAGGTGTGTCAGAAATTTCGTGAAAATAGTGAATAATTCCACCCCATCTTTCCAAGCTTATAACTCCTCGAAAAATGTAATTCAAGCCCTATTTTTTTTTTTTTTCAATTAAAGGAGCAAGGACCAAGGTTCCATTAAAAAAAAAAAGAAAAAACAAATAACGTGGTTTAAAAAAATAGGTTTTAAACTTCAAACTTTACAGGTAAATTTCTAAAAAAACTACTTTTTTTTGTTTTAAATTTGAATATATTATTTATTGACCTTTTCTCTTCGATTTGTGAGTAAATTAATTATTTACTTTTCGGTGAGTAAATTAATTATTTACTTTTCGGTGTGTAATTTAATTATTTACTTTTTAATAGACACTTGAAAATGGGGGGGGGCTGAATTAAAAAAAAAACGTTTGTCTAAAATATTATATTCGGTTTATTGGAAAGAACATAAAATTTCACATTGACCCTGAAAATATCGTAAAAATAGAATCAATAGAAAAATTGTGATAGATTTTTAAAGTTTAAAAATTGAAAAATATTGATTCTTAGTTTGTGCCTGCAGAGCACAAACTAAGAATCAAGATGCCGCCCGCATGCGTTTATGTGGAAAAAAGTCTCGTGGAATCTCGGAGAATCTCAGAGAATCTCGTACCCTGATTCCATAAATAACGAGGAGAGAAAAGCGGGGAGGGAGACGATTTTGAGTCACGAAAACGAACGGACGTGTGTAAAAGAAGAGGTAGAAGAAAAGAGTGTGGTGAATGAAACAAACAACGACTCGGTTGAAAGTAGAGTTGTAACGAACACAAGCTATTTCGGCATGACGTCAGGATTTGACTCCAAGCTAATTCCCTTGTTTGATGGCAGTAACACTGATCACTCAGTGCAGGAATGGGTGGAAAAAGCAGAATTAATATGTCAGCTCAGTGGGGTGAAGCGTATAGAATGCGTGGTCCCAATGCGCCTCACTGGGGGAGCATATGCAGTATACCAGCAGTTGGTTGATGAGAAGAAAACAGATTTTGCCTGCATCAAGCGTGCCCTTTTTACTGCATTTGCGTTAGATCCAATTACTGCATGGAAGGAATTCATGGCCCGAAAATTACATCCCGGGGAAACGGTGGATGTGTATCTGGCTGAGCTAAAAAAGCTATCAGTCCTTTTTGGAGGGATGTCAGACAAAGGCTTGGTGTGTGCCTTTGTTGCAGGATTACCTAAGAGTGTGGAAGATCTGCTCCGTGCCTCATCCCAAGTGGACGAGATGGACATATCGGAAGTATTGGCGCGGGCATGAGCAATACTAAAGAAAAGCCCTAACACTATAGACCAAGCGGCAGCTGTACAACCATCACAGGCTGGTTTGCAGGACCTGGGCGCAGCTACAACCTGCTATAAGTGTGGAGGACCCAACCATTTGGCCCGTGATTGTCTTTCGTCACGTCAACCAACTCGGAAACTTGACGGGCCGCAGTGCTACAAGTGCAAAAAATGCGGACACCTGGCCCGCACCTGTCCGGGAAACGGGCAAGGGGAAGAAGCTACAGCGCCAGTCTTCTCCCCAGATCGTCATTGAGCAGGGCGCTATCCACTGTAAGCATACACATTAATGGAAGCGAGCGCCTCGTGCTTGTGGACACTGGGTGCACCCAGACTCTCGTAAGCAAGATATGCTGTGCCACTTGGAAAGCAGAGAGAATTCCGGTACTAACTGTAGGCGGGGGTTCACTAGCCTCTTGTGGGGTGAGCATTGTCCGCGCAAGCATCAACGACGGGCCTGCAGTAGCCGTGCGAGCCCTGGTGATGGAGGGAGAGCTTCTCGGGAACGACCTACTCTTGGTTATGGACTTGATTATACAACTGGGTGGAATTACCGTGGACAGAACCGGCAAGGTACAGTTCTCCCGATGTGAGGAACATGTTTGTGCTGCCATAACCCATTAAATTATCGCCCTATTAGCCTCCTCCCACTTTTTGCCAAAATATTTGAGACCTTAATTAACCATGCTCTAGTCCAGCACCTTACAGATGCTAAACTTCTGACCGACCATCAATATGGATTTAGACAAGCCCGTTCCACGGCAGACATCCTCACTGTAATCTCTGAACGCATATACCATTCACTGGACAAAGCAGGAGAGGGCAGAGCGGTAGCTCTAGATATATCTAAGGCTTTTGACAGGGTATGGTATGAGGGTCTCCTCAGGAAGATTAGATCTTACGGTATCACTGGTAGAATACTTAACATAATTAAATCCTTCTTAGATAAGAGAAAAATCCAGGTTGTCCTCGACGGTCGTACGTCTAAACAATATAATATAAATGCGGGAGTGCCCCAGGGATCTATCCTTGGTCCTCTGCTGTTCCTGATATTCATAAATGACCTCCCCGACAAAACTGCCTCTGAGATGGGTATATATGCTGATGACACCACACTCTATAGCAGGCACGACAGGAAAACAAATGAACATATATCTAAAGTAATGGCAGAAACACTAGAGGATGACCTCAAATCAGTAGTGGAATGGGGACAAAAATGGATGGTAACGTTCAATGCCACCAAGACAAAACTGGTTTCATTCAATAATTACAAGAAACCTTCTCTACCACCTATAGCAATGGCCAACAACTCTTTAGCTGAGAGTACGTCTTTCAAGCTCCTTGGCCTAACGTTCACAGGAAACATGAGCTGGAACAATTACATCGAGGGCATTGCCAGGGCCGCTGCGAGGAAGGTGGGCTCTCTCTACCGTGCTAGAAAACTTCTAACACCCGAAAGTATCATGTACCTCTATAAGGCCACTATTCGCCCATGTATGGAGTATTGCTGTCACATTTGGGCCGGTGCATCGGCTACTAGTCTCTCGCTCCTTGACAGGGTTCAAAAGAGAGTCGAAAATCTGATAGGCCCTAAACTGGCATCAAAACTTCAGCCTCTGTCCCATCGTCGAAACGTTGCATCCCTCTGCCTGTTCTACAAGTATTATAATGGTGAATGCTCTGAAGAACTGCAAGCACTTGTGCCCCCACGACGTGAACACCCTCGACAGACCCGACAAGCTACACAATCCCACCCCCACACTGTAGAGATCCCTAGATGTAAAAGATCCTTCTACTCCAGTAGTTTCTTCCCCAGAACTGCTAGACTTTGGAATTCCATTCCAGGTCACTGCTTCCCCAACTGTACTGACATGCATAAGTTCAAGTGCAACGTGAACCAACATCTCGCTGCCCTAATCCCTACATAGTACCCCAGTAGATGTTTCCCTTGATAGTAGCCCCCTACATTAAAGTGGCAATGTGCCTTGTTTGGGGTGAAAATGTAATAAAAAAAAAAAAAAAAAAAAAAAAAAAAACTCTCGACGAGCCTGACTTTCATGCAGAGTATGATAGAAACACCAATGCATGGATGGCGTCTTGGAAGTGGTCAAACGATCAGCCACCAATATCCTTGCGAAACCGGTTATTGGAATATCCCCCACCCATGTGGCTAAGGAAACAGTATGAAGAAGAACTGCAAACGTGGATCGACAATGGCTGGCTTCTTCCATACCCAGAAGATGAGCTTGGCCCCCCGCGAGGGCTGATTCCCTTGATGGCCGTCGTACAAGAGACCAAACAAAAGGTCCGCCCCATCCTAGACTACCGTGAGCTCAATGAGCATGTCGACCCATATACAGCAAGAGCTGATGTGTGTGCACTCAAATTAAGGGAGTGGCGACAGCAGGGATCGAACGCGACTCTGGACCTATGCAGGGCCTATCTGTAAATACGCATTGAGAAGAAATTGTGGCCATTTCAGACTGTGGAAATTAGAGGAATCCGATATTGTCTAACCAGGCTAGGGTTCGGTCTAAATGTGGCCACAGGCATTATGACAGCAATCATGCATGCTATCCGGCAGCAAGATGAGGCAGTGCAACAGGCAACATCCTCATACATCGATGATATATTCGTCAATGAGAACCTTATGTCAGCGCAATCGGTTAGAACGCACTTTGAAAGCTTTGGACTGACATGTAAGGAACCAGAGCGTCTGTGCAATGGAGCAAAAGTTCTCGGCCTGCACGTGCGCAATAGCAAGGAGGGACTTTGCTGGAGAAGAGGAAGTCACGTTCCCAAGGTCCCAGCAGACATCACTCGACGAACAGTGTTTTCGCTTTGTGGAAAAATGGTAGGTCATTTCCCTGTGTGCGGTTGGCTCAGGGTGGCTGTGGCAGCCATAAAGAGACGTGCAACAGCCGTGTCGTCAGGATAGGACGATGCAGTACACGATGTCACCCTAAGGAGCATGTTGACAGAGACTGTGTCCAGAGTGACCAGTGATGACCCCGTTCAGGGAAAGTGGTGCGTCAGCAGGAATGAGTTCACGGTCTGGGTGGATGCTAGTTCACTGGCCCTTGGAGTTACCCTTGCAGTTAATGATTCCATTATTGAAGATGCCTGTTGGCTTCGGCCAGAGAATGATTCGAGGCACATAAACCTGGCCGAACTTGATGCCACATTGAAGGGCGTTAACTTGGCGCTTCAATGGCACGCCAAGGTTCTACATATCATGACTGACTCGGCATGCACTCATCGGTGGATAACCGATGCATTAAGTGGAAGAGCACGGCTGACGACACGAGCATCGAGTGAGATGTTAATTCGAAGACGGCTTGCCACCTTGGTCGACACCATCACAGAGTACGACCTGACCGTAGACGTAGTGTTGATCAGGTCTGCGCTCAACAGAGCAGATGCTTTGACAAGAGTCCCTCAACGATGGCTTATGGCTGGTGCTCAGAGAGATGCTGATAATCTGCAAAACACATGTGCAGCAGTTGTGTTTAATGTGGATGCAGCGTGCATCATGGACATTCATCGACAGTGTGGACATCCTGGCATCAAGCGGACACTGCACTTTGTCAAGATGATTGATCCAGGAGTAGGAAAAAAAGATATCCGAAGAGTTGTGGAAAGTTGCGAGGCCTGCCAATCCATCGACCCAGCTCCAGCACGATGGAAGAAAGGGGAGTTAGGAGTGAGTGGTAAGTGGCAGAGAGTGGGCATGGACATCACACACTACAGTGGCAACCACTTCCTTACCCTCATCAATTGTGGGGCTACACGTTTCGCAGTCTGGAGACTCCTCGGGCGCCAGGACTCTTGCAACATTATTCGCCAGCTGTCATCCGTGTTCTATGAAAGAGGTGCGCCCAATGAAGTGCTGACGGACAACGACCCAGCCTTTTGCAGCCATTAGATGAGGCAGAATGGGGTGTGCGGCTGCGGCTTAGATGCGCTTATGTGCCTTCTGGCAATGGTATAGCTGAGAGAAGCCATCGCAGCATCAAAACAATTGCAGCCAGGAAGCAGTGCACCATTGCAGAAGCTGTGAACTGGTATAATCTCATGCCAAAGGATGACGTCTCTCCAGGAACGGCGCCTGCAAACGCAATCTATCAGTACCATGTCCGAGAAAAAAGAATCCACCCCGATACAACTGTGGCCACTGAGATAGAACGGAATTGATATGCCAAAGGGGATGCTGTCTGGGTGAAGCCACCAGGAAACCAATGTACTGACAAGTATAAACGAGACACAGTGACCGATGTGGTGAGTCAGCAGTGTGTCCAGGTTGATGGCGTACCCCGTCACGTTAGGGACCTACGGCCGACGACACATGTACCACCTCCAGTGGACGATGAGAGTGATTCTGACTCTGAGACGAGTGGGCCATCGCTTTGGTTTGCACCATCCCTATCAAGCAGTGACTCTGATATCAGTACCCTCCACGGAGATGAAGCCTTCCCCGACCATCAGGCGGTGGATGAGAGCGCACGCAAAGACGAGAGCAGCACTGTCCCCCTTCGTAGAAGCACCCGACGGCGGCGATCACCACCCCCCTGTCGTCTCCGTGATCATGAGATCAGGGGGGGAGTGTGGAGAAAGTGGCTTAGCGTTAAAGAGATTGCACGTTTGTGCCTGCAGAGCACAAACTAAGAATCAAGATGGCGCCCACATGCGTTTATGTGGAAAAAAGTCTCGTGGAATCTCGGAGAATCTCGTACCCTGATTCCATAAATAATGAGGAGAGAAAAGCGGGGAGGGAGACGATTTTGAGTCACGAAAACGAACGGATGTGTGTAAAAGAAGAGGTAGAAGAAAAGAGTGGTGAACGAAACAAACAATGACTCGGTTGAAAGTAGAGTTGTAATGAACACACATATATATATATTTTCTATTACTTTTAAAACAACTTTAATAGTTTATTTTGGAAGTATAATCCATAAAAAAAATAAACAACCCACTTTTAAAAGAGAAATTACGAGTTTTTTTAATATTTTATTTGCAGTTTCGTGTTAGGGGTGTCAAAAATTCCTTCAAAAATTCTGATACACCTAGTGATGCATTAAATATTACGCTTAGATTTAAATATTCAAGTTTTGCCACAATTTGTGTCTATAAATAAAACTATTTGTGACAAAAGAAACGAAATGGCCATCGAATAAGCGAGCCGCCATTTTGAATAGATAATGTGAGGCAGATGGTATGTTTGGCGCTTCTAACACTATTATTGCATAAAGTACATTTTTAGGTACTCCTTGGGAGTTGTGTTCCATGGCGGCCAGCACATTTAAGTTGAATCCAAGTTTAGCGTTACAAATTCCAGAGAATGTTTTGAGGATCCAAACGAATTATTTTGCGTTAAACACTATTTAAAAAAAAAAAATAAGCATAGAACGAAATATCTGGATATATTTTTTGTGTTTTTATTCAGTGTAACATGTTTATTCAGCTCGAAAAACATGCAGTGTTTACCGATGTATTGGAAAATTCAAAATGGCGGCCGACTCTCTCTCGGAGAGGGGAAGTTTGGGAAAAGGTATTATAAATAATAAACTAGACAAAATACTGTTAGAAACTCGCTCAATATATGTTACCTTGACATAAGTTGACATATATTCGGTGTTTTTTAAATAGTATTTTGTCTAGTTTATTATTTATAATATCTTTTCCCAAACTTACCGTGTTAAAGAGAGTGTCGGGTGCCATTTTGAATTTTCCAATACATCGGTAAACATTGTATGTTTTTCGAGCTGAATAAACATGTTACATTGAATAAAAACACAAAAAATATATCCAGTTAGGTAGAAAAGTAACTTATCTTGCCTTTGATAACATTTATTTGTTATATATTTGTTTTTTGACAACTTTTTCGAATCTATGTGTACAGTAATACAAACCCAGATTTTCTTATTCAGCGTAGTCGAAACCGGTAAATATCGTTATTTTTAAGAAAATTGTGGCGGTGCACCTAATGTAAAAATTTACCAAAACACATGTAAATTAAAAATGTTGTAAAATTAAAAATGGCGGTTACCATAATGTAACTGTTGTTGGATAGGTCACCATTTCGGCGCGTCCCCCTCTTGGGGAGTCGTGGAAATTAATAAGAAGACCGAAGTGTTGAAACGGTCTAGAATAATACTAACAAAAGGCATTGGGTTTGTACACAATCAATAAAAACACTAAAAATTGTACACTCTTTAACCCTTATCCTTGAGTGGCCTCTCGGCTTTGATAAGTCGTCATGCCTATGTAAAAAAAACAAAAACAAAAGGCATTGGGTTTGTACACATATATTCGAAAAAGTTGTCAAAAAACAAATATGTTACCGTGACATAGGCTGACATATATTCGGTGGGTTTTTAATAGTATTTTGCATATTTTTTATTTTTAACTCCTTTTCCCAAACTTACCGTGTAAAAGAAAGATTCGGGCGCCATTTTAAATTTTCCAATACATCGGTAAACACTGTATGTTTTTCGAGCTGAATAAACATGTTACAATCAATAAAAACACTAAAAACTGTACACTCTTTAACCCTTATCCTTGAGTGGCCTCTCGGTCTTGATAAGTGGTCATGCCTATGTAAAAAAAACAAAAAAAAACAACAACAAAACAAATGCAGAGCAAGACCTCTAGACTGGCCATTCACGCTTCTCAAGTTGACCTCCACATACACACTAACAAGACCAAGATCCTGAAAATCAACGCATTCAGCAAAGAGGCAGTGGAGTTAGGCAAAACAAACTTGGAAGTGTGATAAACCAGCAGGGAGGAACAGATACAGATGTTAAGACCCGTATCGGAAAAGCAAGAGCATCTTTCATAGCCCTCAAGAACATCTGGTGATCCAACCTCATCATTTCTCGCACAAAAATCTGACTGTTCAATTCCAACATCAGATCAGTACTACTGGAGAACAACAAAGACCACCATCGGAAGAGTGCAGGCTTTCATAAACTCATGCCTTCGAAGACCAACTACCATCAGTAATGCAGATCTCTGGGAGAGAACTAACCAAGTACCAGCAGAAGAAGAGATCAGAGGAAGGAGATGGCGATGGATCAGACACACCCTGAGGAAAAAACAAACGAATATCACACGCCAGGCTCTGACCTGGAACCCTCAGGGAAAGAGGAAAAGAGGCCGGCCAAAAAAAAAAAAATCTCACAGAAGAGATGTTGCGAGTTTGTCTCTGCTTTATCGCTATTTTCATGGAAAGTGTTCGACTGAGCTTCAATCTATGGTCCCCCCTCGCCAAACTTTCACAAGAAACACTAGACTAGCTGAAAACATTATCAATAATTTTCCCCACTCTTTATCTGTACCTAAACCTAAACATATTCCATGATCAAAGCTTCTTTCTTAGAACTGCACGCCTGTGGAATTGTCTTCCATTTTCCTGCTTTCCAGCTGTCTATAATATGGTTGTCTTCAAGTCCAACGTGAACAAGTTTCTGATGAGCCGTTCCACTTAAGTTAACAAATTTACCGAACTTCCATTACTATCGATTACTATATTGTCCTTTTGACTACTCAACACTCTTTAACCCTTATCCTTGAGTGGCCTATCGGCCTTGATAAGTGGTGACGCCTATGAAAAAAAAACACCTGGAAAAGAAACCTGGAGGCAGATGCTAAGCTGACCGGCTACTCCTGGAGGGAGTTGGAGCAAATCGGCCAAGACTGTGGACATTAGCGAGTAGTTCTGGATGACCTATGTCCCAGCAGTGGCTCAAGACTTAAGTAAGTATAACTACTTATCAAGGCCCAGAGATCACTCGAGGATAAGGGTTAAAAGTGTACAATAGTCAATTGGACAATATAGTAATCGTTAGTAATGGAAATTCGGTAAATTTGTTAACTTATGTCGAACGGCTCATCAAAAACTTGTTTATGTTGGACTTGAACACAACCATATTGTAGTCAGCCAGAAAGCAGGAAAACGGAAGACAGTTCCACAGGCGTGCAGTTCTAAGAAAGAAACTTTGCTCATGGAATCTACGTTTAGGTTTAGGTATAGATAAAGAGTGGGGGGAAATTATTGATAGTGTTTTCAGCTAGTCTAGTGTTTCTTGTGAAAGTTTGGCGAGCGGAGACCATAGATTTAAGCTCAGCCGAACACTTGCAATGAAAATAAGGATAAAGCAGAGACAAACTCGCAACATCTCTTCTGTGAGAAAGAGGTTGCAGGGAAGAGAAAAGGATATCTTCTACGAGGCTACGAAGTCTATTATGAACTCTATCAAGGCAGGACAAGTCCTTTCTAACAGCTCCTGCCCAGATGTGGCAACACTACTCCATCTTTGGACGTACCTGGCTCTTATATAGATAGAGAATTCATCAGCAGTGAGATATCTACTGAATCGATAGAAGGATATCACCATTTACCCAGCGGCCCTGGAAACAGATTTAGTCTCTCCCTCCTAAATAAGGTTCAAAAGAGAGTCTCCAACCTGATAGGTCCTGAACTGTCATCTAAGCTTCAGCCTCTGTCCCACCGACGAAATGTTGCATCCCTCTGCCTGTTCTACAAGTATTTTAATGGTGAATGCTCTGACGAACTGCAAGCACTTGTGCCCTCACGACGTAAATACCCTCGAAAAACCCGACAAGCAGTTTAAATCCCACCCCTACACAGTAGAGATCCCTAGATGTAGGAGAGCTTTCTACTCTAGTAGTTTCTTCCCCAGAACTGCTAGACTTTGGAATTCCATTCCGGCTCCCTGTTTCCCCAACTGTACTGACATGCAGAAGTTCAAGTGTAAGGTGAACCAACATCTTACTGCCCAACTCCCTACATAGTACCCCAGTAGCTTATGTCCCTGATAGTAGCCCCCCCTACACCAAAGTGGCAATGTACCTTGTTTGGGGTGAAAATGTAAAAAAAAAGGGAGCGGCTATTAAATAAATATGCTGGCGTACTCATTTTTATTTAATAGCAATGCTTTAGAGTATAAATAACAAAAATAAAATTGATTGTTAATTTTCAGGAAATAATGAAAGTTATCCTTTGCAGAGGAAATAAATAATTCTAATCGTGTATTCGTTTTTACGTATCTATTTTCTTAAACATCCACTTTTTTTTTTCTGCCCTGAGCGCTTGGTGTATTTTTCTCTCCTTTTTTTCCTTCTTTGTCTTAACGGGAATTTTATCATGACGTCCATTGAAGATTATCCTTTTGCACAATAAGAAGAAAGAATACCACAATAAACAAGAATTTTTTTTGTATACATGGGAAGGTATAGTCAGTTTTATGTATAGTACTTTCCAACAAAACAAACGCCCACGTGTTTGTGCCTTGTGTAGGCATGCGCGACAACAAAACTTGGGTTTTTATAAGTGGAAGTCTCAAGGTTGTCAGGAATCTCCGGACGCAAGAGGAGGGATTGAGAGAGTGGTATAAAAGGCAGGTCGAGTGAGAAGGTTGTTATTGTTGTCATTGGACGTTACAGTGACGCGTGCGTTAGCAGTTGATTAAGAAATTGTTTTTTTTTGTGTCAAGTCGGGCACCTCGGTGAAGGTGAAGGTCATATAAGTCGTGCACCTCGGTGAAGGTGAAGGTCATATTATGTTCACCAATAACAGTGTCTACCAAATAAGTCTCTTTGGTGGTTCTCAAAGAACTCCATTCACAATATTGTAAAGGATAGTAGGGGTAGGAATATAGGTGTAGTCAGGGCTTACTGTATGTCAAAGAACTTAAATAAAACACGTCAACACTTAATCTTTTTAAAAGAGGGTGTATGTGAATTACCTCCCTTGCGCCATTAATTGAAATGTTCTCATTCGAGAAAATTTCAATCCTCTTGGTTCTGTCATCCAAAAAAATAATCCAAATCTTCTGTGGTGTAACGTATTTCTATAGAAGATTTCTTGGTTCCTTTTTGACGTGAATTCTAACGCATCACTGGAGCTAGTGTTCTTTTTTTACAAGACTACTTCTAGGCCTTAAAATAGTTCTTTCTTCCTCGGTGAAGAGGTCATTGTAATTTCGTTTACAGCTCTGATTTTTTTTAAACAGTCTTTTCTGACTAATTCTGTGTCGTCTTCCTTGGTTTCTCTTGTTCAAACTTGTGATTTTTAATGTCTTTTCTCTTGACGCAGGATAGCAAGCTGACTTTCTCTTGTTTAAACTTGGAACAAACATGCGCACACATCACCTTTGACCAATCGAAACAACAATACAATAACAAGCAGTAGCAGCACAAGGTACACATAGAAAGGAGGAGGTAAAGAAGGGGAGGGAGAGAGAAAGAAAGACAGAAGGTAGAAAATAAAATACACTCTTTAAATTATCTCAACTTGCATCATGAATACGCTATGCTACATTCCCAAGAGATATTTAAAGGGAACGTTAGACTTTTGTTTATCTTTCAGGAAATGTGAAAGTGGCCTAAAATTAATAGGATTTACCGATGCTGATTGGGGAAACCCTGAAGACAGGGAAAACACATCTGGCTATATTTTCTCTCTGAATGAACAGATACATTGCCTGGAAAAGCAAAAAGCAGCCTAGAGTAGCTTTATGTACATGTGAAGCAATGACACCAGCCATACAAGAAGGGCAGTACCTCACCCAGTTGATAGACGAAACCCTTAATAAGAAGAAAAGGAATGTAATCATTATGATGTATATTTTTTGTATTCATTATTTTGTGTCTGATGATTAGCCATTTTGGAATATCTTTTTACTAAATAATGTTTAAACTTGTCCAAATGGTTTGAATATATATATATATATATATATATATACTAGCAGGGGTGCCCGGCGTTGCTCGGGTGTTTGGAGGTGTATGCTGTGCAAAAAAAGCAAAAAAAAACAAAAAAAATGGTTAATGTTTTAAAATTTGACCCCTATTATGACCCCTTAAAATTTATAGTTTCGGGCTCAAATAACTTTATTAAGTTAGATCCAGGTTCAAGGAACCTATATCTAAAATTTCAAGTGTCTAGACCCAAAATTGCCGGAGGAGTTTGGTAGAGTTCTTAAAGGTCAAATCGTTGAAATTTGACCCCTTAACAGCCAAATTTCTGGCTGACACCCTTCACATCGATTTTCCCAAATCTCAGTACGCGGTATTTCAAATTTCGAGTCTATAGACTAAAAATTAACAGAGTTATTGCGTAGGGAAATGTACACAGACAGACAGACACACAGACACACAGACAGACAGACACGTTCACTTTTATAGATATATATAGATATATATAGTAATTTATAAAATATATATGGCGATTAAGCTACACTGAATATTCGGCATTTCATCCACAGTGCAGAAGTAACGGAAAGACACAAGCTGCAGCAGGTGAGAAATTTATTAATACTCAATATAAACATAAACTGCTATATAAAAAAAAATAAATAAAACAAATGAATAAATTAGAAATAAAAATAAGTAAAAAAAAACAAACAAAACAAACAAATTCAATCATATTAAATTAAAAAGCCACCAACAAGGTCCGGACAATTATTTAGCCCGATACTGTTACTGTTTACTGTTTACAACAACACGTTTGAACTAAAGATAAACTATTATAAAAACAAAACACAAAAAACAAAACAAATAAATAAAATAAAATATAAAATAAAATAAATAATTAAGGAATATAAAATAAGAACTGAGAAAAAAAAAAAACACTACAACAACACGTTTGTCAAAGTCAAGTAAATATCTGACGAAGAGATCTTTCTCAAAATATTATATTACATGGACATACCACCAGACCGATTTTCCCAGGTGATCACTGTGCAAATATAAATATACTGCGTATATGAAATATATGAATATGTACACATGTATTTATAAGTTGCATTAATAATATTCTCACCTGCTTCAGCTTGTGTTTTTCCGTTACTTCTGCATTGTACCGCCTTCTACAATTCCATTTAACTATATATATATTTATATATATTTATATACATATATATTTATATATATATATATATTTATATATGAGCAAACAGTTAATAAAATATGTTCAAAAACACTTTGAAATGAGTTAAAAACATATTTAATCTGAAAAGGAAACACTAGATAAATGGATAATCCTTAATGCGTGGAGTTTCGAAGAAATACTCTCCTTCTCATCAAAGGGTAGGAATTAGCAAAATGTGGGACCGGATTTTGCATGCAGAAGTATTTGATGAAACAACAAGTAAGTCAAAGGTCTTACTTAAAAACAAAATTAGTTAAGCAGAGGGAATATGGTAAAGAGAAAGGTGATTACACACGAATGGATAGTCTAGTGGAAGATAAAAAATCCAGTTACGGTAAAATCCAAATGTAAAACTTCAAGAAAGTTAAAAGAATTTCCATTTGTACAAGTAAAATCCAAAGACATCCCGTAATTGGAAGAAGATGGTCCATAATATCCAAAGAATTATTAGAAGATATTTATATATATATATATATATATATATATATATATATATATATATATATATATATATATATATATATATATATATATATATATATATAGGAAATTTATTACTGTGAGTCCAGAATGAGTTTACAAATTGTTTCAACTAGAGGAAAATCCTCAAAGAGAGGAAAAATCCAACTAGCATCATCAGAATTCATAGATGGACTAAGTTATAAAGTCAAATAAAAATGGAAAGATCGTAGATAAAGGGGAGTTAGAAAAGAAGGGGGAGTGGTGGGGAGAGGACGTTGGAGTTTAAAGTAGTAGGAGTGTATTAAAAAAGAGAGGGGTTTATAATTAAATATTAATTATGTGTAAATTCTTATATACGTGTTTTTTAACAGTTTAAACTTAAAAGACGCTACTTTTGTTGATAACGGCATAAGTAACAGTTAATTTAAAGGGTCACCATGGCAACAGGTTGGAAAGTTAATGTTAGTGAAGGAACGGGTTGAAAATGGGGTTTAAAGTAATTTAGCCGGGCGGAGAGAGATTGAAAGATATTTATTGTTTATAAAATGGAAAGAAAAAGAAAAGGAAAAATAAGTTAATGAATTATACTTTACAGGTTTATTTTAATAGTGTGATGATATATATAAATAAATATAATAAATAAATTAGCCGGGCAGGTAGAAATAATACGTTACAGGTTTATTTTAATAAAATAAAATAAAATAGGTGAAGGAACGGGTTGAAAATGGGGTTTAAAGTAATTTAGCCGGGCGGAGAGAGATTGAAAGATATTTATTGTTTATAAAATGGAAAGAAAAAGAAAAGGAAAAATAAGTTAATGAATTATACTTTACAGGTTTATTTTAATAGTGTGATGATATATATAATTAAATATAATAAATAAATTAGCCGGGCAGGTAGAAATAATACGTTACAGGTTTATTTTAATAAAATAAAATAAAATAGGTGAAGGAACGGGTTGAAAATGGGGTTTAAAGTAATTTAGCCGGGCGGAGAGAGATTGAAAGATATTTATTGTTTATAAAATGGAAAGAAAAAGAAAAGGAAAAATAAATTAATGAATTATACTTTACAGGTTTATTTTGATAGTGTAATGATATATATAATTAAATATAATATATATATAAATAAATAGCCGGGCAGGTAGAAATTATACGTTACAGGTTTATTTTAGTGAAATAAAATAAAATAGGTGAAGGCTTAAGTAAGTAACTTAAATAATAGAAAAAAATAAAAAAATAAAAAAAACATTTTTAATAAGTAACACACAAATATAAGCACACGCATAAATATGTACAGCAAATGCACATACGTAAATGGGGGAAAAGCACATGCGTGATCACACATACATATATATATATATATATATATATATATATATATATATATATATACATATACATATATACACAAACATACATATACAAACACACATATATATATGTACACATACACAGATACGTAAAAATACACGCATATATACATATATAAACATATATGCAAGTACACATACATCCAGATGCAAACACTTACACATACATATATATATACATATACATATACATACATATATATACATATAAATATAAATTAGCTGGGAGGGGGGGGAATTGAAAAATATTTTATAAATAATTTTTAAATTTTCAGGCGTTGTAGTTGAAGGAAAGAGAGAAAGAGAAAAATATAAATTAATGAATTATAAGTTACAAGTTTATTTTACTAATATAGAAATAGGTAAGAATATCAGTAAGTTAATCAAATAATAAAATTCATAAAATTATTAGGGAGATATTTATAATAAGTGAATAAAACACATACACACAGAAAAACACACACACAAAAATACATGTAGAAGATACGTAACCAAATACAAATATATATAAAAAAAAACACATACATATACACACATATAGAAGATACGCACAAACACAAATACATATATATACATACATATACACACACACATATATATACACACATATAAATACATACATACACACACATATACATACATATACAAACACACACACATACACACGCACACACACACATATATATATACATGTGCACATATATATACACATATATATATATATATAAATTAGCTGGGCAGGGAGAAATTGAAAAAATTAATTTTTTTTGTTTTTAATTTATTATTTATAGTTTTTTGAATTGTCGGGCGTTAAGTTGGAAGAAAGAAATGAGAAATAGAAGGGTAAATAGGTGAATTATACGTTATAGGTTTATTTAATAAAGTAAAAAAACTAAGGATATAAGTAAGTTAATTAAATAATAAAAATTAATATAATTATTAATAAAATGTAGATAGTAAGTAGATAACAAAAACACACAAATACATACACATGAGTACACATGTAAAAAATACACACATCAATGGGGGAGAAGCATGTGCTTGAGTATATGTACAAACACAAATACGAAAAATATGTAAATAAGCTTCGTGTTAAAAAATATGATAATTATTATTGAAAGAATTAGTAAGAGGTAAATATAAGAGAAAAGCGTATTATATATGTTATATGTAGATGGTAAATTAAATAATTAATTAAAATAGAAGGTAAGTAAATGATTAGTTGTTAACAAGTAGATAATAGACCGAGAGGCAAGTCGAAGGATACCAATTGTGATAAGTACGTAATTGAAATAATAGAAATCGAGACCTGATTATGGAAATAGCCAATAAGAGACTATGGGGCGAGAACCTTTAAATAATGACATAAGGAGTGATTAAGGCAAAGGGGGGGGGTACAAAAATGAGTTTGGTAAAGAGAGATGTAGCTAAAAAATGGTGGGATAAATAGGTGGGGGTTCTGTGGAGGGGTTCTTTTAAAATGAATGGGGGACTATATAGTTTAGGTTGTAAATAGGGTGTGTGTAATTCGTTAGTGTTAGATTTTAGGGGTGGGTTATAGTTATTATTAGAAGGGTGAGAAGTTGCTTAAGAGGTGGGATTTATAATGTTTACAATTAAGTGAGGTTTCAGTTTTTTTATTTAGAAGTTTATCTCTATCTCTAAAATTAGTAATCAGTAATTTTTCAGTTAAGCATAAATAACATGGGGAGTTTAGTGATTTACAGGTACTAGCTCTATTAAGAATTTCCCAGCTAATAATTGGGGTGAGGTTGTTTCGGGTAAGTAGTAGATAGTGGTTAGTTAATGAAGTACTATTTGGGTGGTTGGGGTTATTTAGGGAGCATTTATGCACTCTAAATCTGTCTTTGAACGTGGTGCTTGAAAGGCCAATGTAAAATTTTTTGTTTTGTGGATCTTCAGCAGGGGCAATAGTTGCTTTGTAAACCACATTTGTTGAGAGACAATTTTGCTGGAGCGGGCATTGGGGTTTGTTAAGGCAGTTACAATTATTTTGACCATTGTTATTATAGTTGTGGTTATTTAGTATTTTATTGTTGTGTTTTTTAATTTTATTTTCTAGATTATTTGTGCAACTGTAGCTAAGCTTAATAGTGTTCTTATTAAAAATTTTATGTAGAATATTACTAGGGGGGAAGTGGTGATTAAGAAGCATGAAGAATTTTTTACCTAATTTAGTTTTTATCATATTATTATAGGGAGGGTTAAACCAGAGGACTTTGCGGGATCTGTTATTCCTATTTGTATTGTTGGGTTTATTAGGGTCCAAGTATGTAATATTAGGGTTGGAATATCCAGATTCCTTTAAAGCATTTTCAAAGAAGGGTTTGTGTAGGTTAAAAATGCTGGAGTTAGATGAGTTTGTGCTAAGCCTTTTTTCTATTGATTTAGGGATATGTTTAATAATGTGTTTGGGGTGGTTGGACATAGGGTGTATATATAGGGGGTATGTATTATTTTTAGTGTATGGTTCATAAGTATTATTAGGGAGGTTAAAGGTAACATCTAGAAAATTTACTGTTTTTAAGTTGGAAGTTACTTCAATCTTTAGATCCATATTCAACTTCCGACTCTCCCTCAAAAACATTCCAACGATACCAAAAAATGAATACTTTCTTATTCTTATAAGAACAATGGAGGAACTCATTAGAAAAATGCGCTGGAAGGCCTACTTCTTCCTTAAAGAAAAAGATCCTGCTAATCCAACCAACCACTACGGATTTACCAACAAAAACACAGCTCCATACATAGAACAATTGGCCGCTTTTGAAACGGATCTAACAGATATTATTAACCACATTTCTTTCCGTAAACAAAAAAATCCTTTCCAACTCCACATGGACAAAATAATTAAAGATATAGATAAATCTAAGCAAATATACCTCAAGGCTGATAAATCACAAAATTTCTACAAAGTCTCCAAACAAAAATACTTAAAACTTCTAAATGATAATCTCACCTCAACATACAAAAAATCAAATATTGACTTAATCAAAGACATTAATATAGAAAGTAAAATAATCACAGATACTTTAAACCTAAGCAACAGGGTAGCTAAGCTAGATACTAAAAATGCATACCTCCTCATAAAAGACCATAAAGAACACTTCCGTACCAGACCACAAACCAGGCTTATCAACCCCACCAGACCCGAAATTGGCAGAATCAGCAAAACAATTCTTGAAAGAATCAATAAACAAATCAAAAATAAATTCAACCTAACCCAGTGGATTAACACCGAAGACACCATTAATTGGTTCAAAAGAATACCTAACAAGAACAAGGCTGCATTTATTCAATTTGACATAGTTAATTACTACCCTTCTATTTCTAAACACCTTTTTGACACTGTCTTGGATTTTGCTTCTACCTTCTCCGATGTTCAACCATTTGAAACTGACATCATTCTGAAATGCCGTAAAACTGTCCTACTAAGCCAGGACTCTCAATGGACTAAAAAAGACCAACCTACCTCCTTCGACCTTGCGATGGGTGCTTTTGATGCAGCTGAGGCTACTGACTTAGTAGGCCTTTTCATCCTATATAATATCACAAAATTTATCCCCAACAACAACGTGGGACTTTACAGAGATGATGGCCTTATCATTGTTGAAAACGCAAGCGGCCCAAAGTGCGAAGGCATTAAAAAGAACATTATCAGGGAACTTAAGAATATGGATCTAAAGATTGAAGTAACTTCCAACTTAAAAACAGTAAATTTTCTAGATGTTACCTTTAACCTCCCTAATAATACTTATGAACCATACACTAAAAATAATACATACCCCCTATATATACACCCTATGTCCAACCACCCCAAACACATTATTAAACATATCCCTAAATCAATAGAAAAAAGGCTTAGCACAAACTCATCTAACTCCAGCATTTTTAACCTACACAAACCCTTCTTTGAAAATGCTTTAAAGGAATCTGGATATTCCAACCCTAATATTACATACTTGGACCCTAATAAACCCAACAATACAAATAGGAATAACAGATCCCGCAAAGTCCTCTGGTTTAACCCTCCCTATAATAATATGATAAAAACTAAATTAGGTAAAAAATTCTTCATGCTTCTTAATCACCACTTCCCCCCTAGTAATATTCTACATAAAATTTTTAATAAGAACACTATTAAGCTTAGCTACAGTTGCACAAATAATCTAGAAAATAAAATTAAAAAACACAACAATAAAATACTAAATAACCACAACTATAATAACAATGGTCAAAATAATTGTAACTGCCTTAACAAACCCCAATGCCCGCTCCAGCAAAATTGTCTCTCAACAAATGTGGTTTACAAAGCAACTATTGCCCCTGCTGAAGATCCACAAAACAAAAAATTTTACATTGGTCTTTCAAGCACCACGTTCAAAGACAGATTTAGAGTGCATAAATGCTCCCTAAATAACCCCAACCACCCAAATAGTACTTCATTAACTAACCACTATCTACTACTTACCCGAAACAACCTCACCCCAATTATTAGCTGGGAAATTCTTAATAGAGCTAGTACCTGTAAATCACTAAACTCCCCATGTTATTTATGCTTAACTGAAAAATTACTGATTACTAATTTTAGAGATAGAGATAAACTTCTAAATAAAAAAACTGAAACCTCACTTAATTGTAAACATTATAAATCCCACCTCTTAAGCAACTTCTCACCCTTCTAATAATAACTATAACCCACCCCTAAAATCTAACACTAACGAATTACACACACCCTATTTACAACCTAAACTATATAGTCCCCCATTCATTTTAAAAGAACCCCTCCACAGAACCCCCACCTATTTATCCCACCATTTTTTAGCTACATCTCTCTTTACCAAACTCATTTTTGTACCCCCCCCTTTGCCTTAATCACTCCTTATGTCATTATTTAAAGGTTCTCGCCCCATAGTCTCTTATTGGCTATTTCCATAATCAGGTCTCGATTTCTATTATTTCAATTACGTACTTATCACAATTGGTATCCTTCGACTTGCCTCTCGGTCTATTATCTACTTGTTAACAACTAATCATTTACTTACCTTCTATTTTAATTAATTATTTAATTTACCATCTACATATAACATATATAATACGCTTTTCTCTTATATTTACCTCTTACTAATTCTTTCAATAATAATTATCATATTTTTTAACACGAAGCTTATTTACATATTTTTCGTATTTGTGTTTGTACATATACTCAAGCACATGCTTCTCCCCCATTGATGTGTGTATTTTTTACATGTGTACTCATGTGTATGTATTTGTGTGTTTTTGTTATCTACTTACTATCTACATTTTATTAATAATTATATTAATTTTTATTATTTAATTAACTTACTTATATCCTTAGTTTTTTTACTTTATTAAATAAACCTATAACGTATAATTCACCTATTTACCCTTCTATTTCTCATTTCTTTCTTCCAACTTAACGCCCGACAATTCAAAAAACTATAAATAATAAATTAAAAACAAAAAAAATTAATTTTTTCAATTTCTCCCTGCCCAGCTAATTTATATATATATATATATGTGTATATATATGTGCACATGTATATATATATGTGTGTGTGTGCGTGTGTATGTGTGTGTGTTTGTATATGTATGTATATGTGTGTGTATGTATGTATTTATATGTGTGTATATATATGTGTGTGTGTATATGTATGTATATATATGTATTTGTGTTTGTGCGTATCTTCTATATGTGTGTATATGTATGTGTTTTTTTTATATATATTTGTATTTGGTTACGTATCTTCTACATGTATTTTTGTGTGTGTGTTTTTCTGTGTGTATGTGTTTTATTCACTTATTATAAATATCTCCCTAATAATTTTATGAATTTTATTATTTGATTAACTTACTGATATTCTTACCTATTTCTATATTAGTAAAATAAACTTGTAACTTATAATTCATTAATTTATATTTTTCTCTTTCTCTCTTTCCTTCAACTACAACGCCTGAAAATTTAAAAATTATTTATAAAATATT
>NC_136527.1:5643772-5933772 GCF_053919585.1 Euprymna scolopes
GAAAGAATCCTTTTTCTCCCTCTACCCTCTAAACTCATAACGTGGCCTTGCGATTTGAACTTGTTTATTATGGCTCTAACAGTGGATTTGGGAAGGTTTAGCTTCTTTTAAATCTTATCATAGCCCTCCCCATTGGTATGGCATGCTACAACAAGCTTCCTGACGTCTTCGCTGTGTTCGTTAGTTTTAACCATGGTGATTGAAAATTATAATTTAGTCACTTATAATAGTTTAAATAAATCGCTATCTAAAAATTATCTGAAAAAAATTATTCACTGAATTAGCGTTAAACAAGCATAATATGGCTATAAAAAAGTTCAGAAAGCACGTAAACCGGAAATTGATTGATATTATACTGATACTAAAAGAAAAACAAAGCCGTGCCAATAATTTTGAACAAGGGTTTTTTGCAATTATGTTTGTTGTTCCTTTGTTATTTATTTTTTCTAAAATCCGATTGCTGCATCGGAAAGGCCAGTTAAAAATACATAATATACTTTGTTATTTTCTTTAATTTAATCCCTTTTTTAGAATTTATTAGACAAAATTTAACTTTTATTTTACCGTGCCATTAAATATGATCATCACTGTATATATATATTTATATATATATATATTTATATATATATATTTATATATATTTATTTATATATATATATATTTATATATATATATATATTTATATATATATATTTATATTTCTTGGAGGGACATTACAACAATGCTGTGCTCGCAAGGGCTTATATCCCCTCCATGTTCACCCTTCCTTGCTGAAGACATTCTCTACGGTGAACACACTACTGGCAAAAGGAAAATTGGTCGTCCTTACCTCTATTATATCGACGTGTACAAACATGACATGAACGCATGTTATAGTGACTTGACCAACTGGGAGCCCAAAGCTAAAGTCCATAACATCTGGAGACAAACGGTAACCAAAGACCTGACGACTAGCGAAAGAGCCATCGCAGAAAGGGTGGAGAGAAGAAGACTATTCAGGAAGGCCAGTCAACAAAATTCAACAAACCACCAACACGGCGCACAGACCTTCATCTGTGACGCCTGCAACTGACAACGAAGGTAGGCTTATTCAGCCACAGGAAACAAGTGTTCAATTACCTCTACAGGCACAATCTCTTCTAGACTGATTGATGCCAATAACAGCAATAAATATAATGATATCGAGTTAAAATCTCTTTAGTATTACGCATGTAATCTTCAGAATAGTCTTGAAATCTGCACATTACTTATGATGATGAGGATACATCATACTCTGAAAGGATGTTACACAAGGTTCATTCACATTGATGTTAGACTGCATGATGTATAATACCCGAAACGTACCTTTCATGTTGCAAAGGCAACAAACGAAGACAAGGTTTACAAAATATACAAAGCTGTTTATTCTTCATCTTATTGTCCTATCTTCCCCCCCTTTGCATCTCAGTCTCAGTCTGACTGAGTCTAACTCGAACCCTTTCTCTATATATTAGGAATTCTCTTTCTTTATGACGTCAAAGGCATGCCCGCTATGTGATCCACTCATGTGGATTTTCATATGTATGTTGTAATGATCCAGATAGAGAGGGGAAAAGAAACGAAAATAATAATAAATAAATGAATAAATATCATTCATATAAACTAGCCTGGGTGCCCGGCATTGCCCAAGTGTTTGGAGGTGTGTGTTGAGCAAAAAAAAAAAAAAAAAGTGGTAGTAGTTGGAAGGCTTGAACCCGTGACACGAAGGCGGAAAAGAAAGTGAAAGAAAATCTGACATCTTACCGCTACTCCATGACATGACCGGAAATTCAGAATGTTACAATTAGGCAAAGTCAATCCAACCATTACGATGCTTGCAAACATGGATCGCAAAAAATCGGCACGTCCTTGTAGAAAACTGCCCAGTTGAGGGTGAAGGAATTAATGTTTAAAGCCAATTTTTCGATATTTGTCGTCGGAGACGTTAAGCTTCTAAATGATACCGATCTCATGAAAATACATCGCCTTAGTCGAAAGTTTTAGGTAGACATAAAAGCATACATACATTTAAACAGACAAATGAGATTTATATTATAGACTAGCGGGGGTACACGGCGTTGCCCGGGTGTTTCGAGGTGTGTATGCTCTTAAATAAAAAAGAAACACCGGGGGGGGGGGAAGTTTTGGTAAGTAGGTAGGATCGAACCCGAAGCCCTGAGGTGAAGTTGGAAAATACAATGTGAAAAAAAAAACATGACACGTTAACCGCTCGGCCAGCAAGAATGAGTTACTGAAAGATGTTTGAATTTATTTAAGTAAGAAGAGAATTGACAGATGCCCGCACTTAATAACGTCAAGTAGAAGCCATAGAGGTAACATTTTGTGCGAGTATTACGACGACGTAAGCAATAGCTATTCAGCAGTTAACATTTTCTGCGGGACAGTTTTTATTGAGGTCAATAACCCAGTTTGTTTGTTTTTACCCAACTTTGGGGAAAACCAGCTCCCCCCGTTTATTAGGAGAGTGTCTCGAAATGAAAGCAACTGTCTGATATAACGGTGATAAGCCGACATTGACCAAACGTTACATCGCTTATTGGAGACCACTGGCCGTGGGCCAGGGATTCGAATCGAGTTTTTTTTTTTATACAGGAAAATTAAAGCAACACACGGCGATCAGAAAATGGGGAATATTTTTCAAAGTCGGGCAAATTAAATAGATAGACGACCTCCCTTGTTAACTCGTAGATATTATCATTTTGACAGCATATAAAAAGTTTTAAGAATGAGCGACCCCACCCCCCGAGAACCCCCCGGAAAAAAGTCTTTAGGGACATACACAAATAGCGAACATACATACACACACACATTTTCGCTTGTATATATATAGACTAGCGGGGGATACCCAGCATTGCCCAGGTGTTTGGAGGTGTATGTGTCAAATAAACGTTGGCTAATGACGCCGCCCTCTAAGCAACTGAGCTAAGACGACGTCGACGAAATTGGGTCGTTTTTTAATATTTAAACTAAATCATGTTCTGACGTCATTTGCGCATGCGTAGAAGCGAACTTGTCATGAGAGGACGGTTTTTGCTGACCCCTCCCTGTAGAAAACTGATGATTTTAGGGTGAAGGCATTAATGTTTTTGCCCAATTTTTCGATATTTGTCGGGCAAAGGTTGGTACTTTAAAATGATACCTATCTGGCAAAAATCCGTGATCCGTGTCGAAAGTTTTTGCGAGACATACAAACACACATACATACATACAAACATACATACACACATTTTGCCTTTTATATATATAGACTAGCGAAGGGTACCCGGCGTTTCCTGGGTGTTTGGAGGTGTGTGGGAGGGGGGTTAAAAAAAAAGTAAGTATGAGGATCAAACCCGAACCGTTGAGGCAAAGTTGTAAAAAAAATATGTGCGACGTTAACAATTGCCCCACCGCAACATGCTTACGGAAACACGTTTGAATTTATTTAATTACTTGGATTTAGCAGGAGCACGTTTTAATGAGTTAATGAGGTCAAGTTTGACTGCGGGATTTCATTTACTGCTGAACGCTTTTTTTACCCCCCAAGATCTTATAGGAAAAAGACTAAACCACATGCAGCGAGCGACAAATATTGAATATTTATCTTCCCGAAATCGAACAAATTAAATAGACAGGCGAGCTTCGTTGTTAACTGTGAGATATTACGATTTATATGTGATATAAAATGTTTTAAAAAGTTGTGAACCGACCGACTGCTTCTCTGAAAAAAGCCTTTTGTAGACATACAGAAAAAGCGAACACACATACAAACATACATACATACATACATACATTTTCGCTTTTATATTTATAGAAGAAGATGTTGGTTTTATGGTCATTTAAAGAGTGTATACATTTTATTGGGACACCCTGTATATGCCAACATCAATATATTACATTTGAGAAAGTCCACTGTGGAATTTCCTCAGGTCTCGCCAGTTAATCTTTAATCTGAATGAGGACATAAACGTGACTTGTTATCCTATAAAATATAAATGCACGTTGTTATCAGAGAAGTCCTTGACGTTGGTGGCTGGTAGTTATTATTATCAGTGTTAGGCTATTATGTTTTTATTTAGAACTCATAATAGATATATGTAACGATATGCACACTCAAAATGATAAAAAGAGTCACAACTTATCAAGGCCCCGAGGCCACTCGAGGATAAAGGTTAATGAGTGTACGGTGGTCAATGAGAAAAATGTCAGTAATCATTAGTCGTGGAGATGTGGTAAACTGGATTACTTGAGAAGACAGCTCATCAAGAACTTGTTTACATTGGACTTGAAGACGACCATGTTGTAGTCAGTTGGAAAGCAGGAAAACGGAACAGAGTTCCTTAGGTGTGCAGTTCTCAGAAAGAAACTTTGTTCATGGAATCTATGTTTAGGTTTAGGCACAGATAGAAAGTGGGGGAAATTATTGATAGTGGTTTCAACTAGATGAGTGTTTTTTTTGTGAATGTCAGACATGGGGGGGGCCATAGATTGGAGCTCAGACGAGCACTTGCCATGAAAATAACGATAAAAAAAAAACTTGATTGATAAAATATTCAATGGTCTGCATATTTCCGCCAGGGGTCGTTAGTTGCGTTATCTCTCAAACAAGATGGCGCGTGGCTTTTTCTTCGATGAATCGTCCGATAATATTTGATTTTCTTAAATAAAAAAAACTACTTGATCGATTTATGTGATTTTTGGAATATGACATTTTCATGCAGTGACAAGTACGTACATTATAAAGATTATAATGATAATGATAATAATAATTATAATAATAATAATAATAATAATTATAATTATAATAATAATTATAATAATAATAATAATAATTATAATGATAATGATAATAATTATAATAATAATAATAATAATAATTATAATTATAATAATAATTATAATAATAATTATAATAATAATTATAATAATAATAATAATAATAATAATGATAATAATAATAATAATAAAAGGAATGAAAAAGACGACACCTCCTTCTGATTTAAATGGACCGCATTTATTTTTTAACAAAAAACAATAAGGTTGTTAGTTTTAACTAAACAAAAAATATATGAATAAACACAATTGCCCAATTACGTTTACACATTTATTATACACTGACAAACATTTAAACAACAATAAAACACAATACAATAGCGACAGTTCGATAAGACTCACCGACTGGTGGAAAAAGTTCTCAGAGCTCACCTCGTGGTGGAACAAAGGTTCTCCTCTTCTTGAGAGGGAAAAGGCAACACGGCTGCCCGTGACCAAAGGGAAAAAAAACAACCGGCCTTGAGCAGGGGCAGATTACTCCTCCCCGGTGTCCTCTAATTTTTAGTCCCCTACAAGGTGATTACGCAAAGGTCCAATTTTGAAGTCATTGTGATTAAAATGTTAGGTGAAAGTCCGTAGAATTAATGAGTTTTGAAGGTTAAAGTCCTATGTGAAAGTAATAAAATCAATTTAAAGTTTGTGTTTATCTGGCGAAGTTCGCCTTGCTTAAAGAGTCCCATGAGAAAAGGCTATTTATTTGCTCCCCCACCGAGCAAATTAGGCACAAGGCCGATTTTAAATGTGAGGAGTGAAGGGGAAATGGGGACCAACTCCCCGGGGAGTAGGAGAGCTGGATAGTGACAATTGGGATGAAAGGTTTCCCCTACATTGACCAAGGTCTTATATGTGGGGTTGCCCCCACATATGGTTTTTGCTTGACACTTGTTGCCCAGGCCCCGAAGGACCAGGGCCGGGTAAGTAAGTCCCATGAGGAAAGTAATTCGAGAAGAAAGTGATTTGTTGTTTTTAATTTATAAGATTTGCTGAATGAATGCGTGTGTGCATAAGTGGCTAGGTGTGTCAGAAACTTTGTGAAAAATATTGTATAATTCAACCCCCTGTTTTTCCAAGCTTATAACTGCTTGAAAAATGTAATTCAAATTTTTCAATTAAAGGAGTAAGGACCAAGGTTTCATTTAAAAAAAAAACGTGATTAAAAAAAAGGTTTTAAACTTCGGACTTTACAGTTAAATTTCTAAAAAAACACTACTTTTTTGTTTTAAATTTGAATATATTATTTATTGATCTTTTATCTTCAATTTGTGATATATAAAACTTTGGTGAGTAAATTAATTATTTACTTTTTAATAGACATTTCAAAATGGGGGGGGGCGTGAATTAAAAAAAAACATTTATCTAAAATATTATGTTCCGTTTATTGGAAAGAGCATAAAATTTCACATTGACCCTGAAAATATCGTAAAAATTGAATCGATAGATAAATTTTGATAGATTTTTTAAGTTTAAAAATTGAAAAATACTGAACTCGTAAAATTCATTTAAATTCATTACTATTTTTTAAAAAATAAAAAAAATATTTCTATTACTTTTAAAACAACTTTAATAGTTTATTTTGGAAGTATAATCCATAAAGAAAATAAACAACCCACTTTTAAAAGAGAAATTACGAGTTTTTTTTATATTTTATTCGCAGTTTCGTGTTAGGGGTGTCAAAAATTCTTACAAAAATTCTGATACAGGAACACATTCCATTAAAATATTTGTAAAACAGACACAGTGAGAAAACATTGCGGTGATGGGACAGGGGCTGGAGCCTAGTTGACAAAGTTGGACCTATTAGATTGAAAACTCTTTTTTGGACCTTATCTAAAAAGAGAGAGACTAGTGGTAGATGATGCACCAGCCCAGATGTGGCAACAATACTGCATGCATGGGCGAACGGTGGCCTTGTAAAGGTACAGGATACTCTCAGGCGGGAGTAGTCTTCTAGATCGATAGAGGGAACCCGTCTTCTTTGCAGCAGCCTTTGCAATGTCCTCAATGTATTTGTTCCTGTTCATATTTCCTGTGAATATTAGGCCGAGGAGTTTGAAGGAAGAATTCTCAAGGGTGTTATCTTTCATTTTCGGTTGGAGAGGCGTCTTGTAATTGTTAAAGGAAAGCAGTTTGGTCTTAGTAGCATTAAATGTTACCATCCATTTACGGGTCCATTTAACTACGGTCTGGAAGTCATTTTCTAACTTATCTTGCCTTTGGTAACATTTTTTTTTTTTTATTACATTTTCACCCCCCCAAACAAGGCACACATTGCCACTTTGGTGTAGGGGGCTACTATCAGGGACAACAACTACTACGTTGCCCTTGAACTTCTGCACGTCAGTACAATTGGGGAAGCAGGGACCTGAAATGGAATTCCAAACTGGAGAATAAACTACTGGAGTAGAAAGATCTTTTACATCTAGGGATCTCTACAGTGTGGGGTGGGATTTAGCTGCCTGTCGGGTTTGTCGAGGGTGTCTACGTCGTGGAGGCACATTTACTTGTTGTATATTTGTTTTTCTTTTTTTTTTTTCTTTTTCGACCCTTTTTGGATTATTGGCCATCGTAATAAATGCCCTGGGACGTGGGTGGGTGGGAGCCTTTAAACTAAAAAAATAAGGATAATTTTGACCGCGCCCCTGTTCTACTATTGATTGACAACAAAAAATAATGTGAAAAACAACAAAAAAAAAACACTTTATATAAGAACGATATGTTATCCGCATTTTTTTTTTTCTTCCTCAAATCATATTAAATAAAATTAATTAAAAATAAATGTTTATAACGGAAAGCAGTTTGGTCTTAGTAGCATTAAATGTTACCATCCATTTACGGGTCCATTTAACTACGGTCTGGAAGTCATTTTCTAACTTATCTTGCCTTTGGTAACATTTTTTTTTTTTTATTACATTTTCACCCCCCCAAACAAGGCACACATTGCCACTTTGGTGTAGGGGGCTACTATCAGGGACAACAACTACTACGTTGCCCTTGAACTTCTGCACGTCAGTACAATTGGGGAAGCAGGGACCTGAAATGGAATTCCAAACTGGAGAATAAACTACTGGAGTAGAAAGATCTTTTACATCTAGGGATCTCTACAGTGTGGGGTGGGATTTAGCTGCCTGTCGGGTTTGTCGAGGGTGTCTACGTCGTGGAGGAGGCACATTTACTTGTTGTATATTTGTTTTGTTTTTTGTTTTTCTTTTTCGACCCTTTTTGGATTATTGGCCATCGTAATAAATGCCCTAGGACGTGGGGGGGGGGCCTTTAAACTAAAAAAATAAGGATAATTTTGACCGCGCCCCTGTTCTACTATTGATTGACAACAAAAAATAATGTGAAAAACAACAAAAAAAAAAACACTTTATATAAGAACGATATGTTATCCGCATTTTTTTTTTTCTTCCTCAAATCATATTAAATAAAATTAATTAAAAATAAATGTTTATAACGGAAAGCAGTTTGGTCTTAGTAGCATTAAATGTTACCATCCATTTACGGGTCCATTTAACTACGGTCTGGAAGTCATTTTCTAACTTATCTTGCCTTTGGTAACATTTTTTTTTTATTACATGACTATGTTGTGGACACGAGTGGACCTGGGAGCAATGGCAATTAAAGGGTGGCTCCACACTCCCCAAAGCCCGCAAGCTGGGGCCTCACCATCGGATATAGTTTAAGGTCATATTGTTACGTTGTCGTATCATAGAATGAGCGTTTGTTGTATATTGGTTGAAATTGGAATCGAGATGATATATTAAAACGTGTCTATTTATAAAAGATTGAGTGTTTGTGTGTGTGATCATCTAGTGGTCTTTCTATTACGCATGTTCATATGCTGTTAAGTGTGAATATGTGTGTGACATATCATTTGAACATACCTTGGTCAAATTTATCATTCAAGTGTATGCAGTTAGTTGATTTTGTTACGTTGTCGTATCATAAAATGAGCGTTTGTTGTATTGTCTATTTATAAAAGGTTGAGTGTTTGATTATCTTATCAGAGTCAATGTCGTTTGTGTGTGAGATCATCTAGTGGTCTTTCTATTTCATATGTTCATATGCTGTTAAGTGTGAATATGTGTGTGACATATCATTTGAACATACCTTGGTCAAATTTATCATTCAAGTGTATGCAGTTAGTTGATTTTGTTACGTTGTCGTATCATAAAATGAGCGTTTGTTGTATTGTCTATTTATAAAAGGTTGAGTGTTTGATTATCTTATCAGAGTCAATGTCGTTTGTGTGTGAGATCATCTAGTGGTCTTTCTATTACGCATGTTCATATGCTGTTAAGTGTGAATATGTGTGTGACATATCATTTGAACATACCTTGGTCAAATTTATCATTAGAGTGTATGCAGTTAGTTGATTTTGTTACGTTGTCGTATCATAAAATGAGCGTTTGTTGTATTGTCTATTTATAAAAGGTTGAGTGTTTGATTATCTTATCAGAGTCAATGTCGTTTGTGTGTGAGATCATCTAGTGGTCTTTCTATTACGCATGTTCATATGCTGTTAAGTGTGAATATGTGTGTGACATATCATTTGAACATACCTTGGTCAAATTTATCATTCAAGTGTATGCAGTTAGTTGATTTTGTTACGTTGTCGTATCATAAAATGAGCGTTTGTTGTATTGTCTATTTATAAAAGGTTGAGTGTTTGATTATCTTATCAGAGTCAATGTCGTTTGTGTGTGAGATCATCTAGTGGTCTTTCTATTACGCATGTTCATATGCTGTTAAGTGTGAATATGTGTGTGACATATCATTTGAACATACCTTGGTCAAATTTATCATTCAAGTGTATGCAGTTAGTTGATTTTGTTACGTTGTCGTATCATAAAATGAGCGTTTGTTGTATTGTCTATTTATAAAAGGTTGAGTGTTTGATTATCTTATCAGAGTCAATGTCGTTTGTGTGTGAGATCATCTAGTGGTCTTTCTATTACGCATGTTCATATGCTGTTAAGTGTGAATATGTGTGTGACATATCATTTGAACATACCTTGGTCAAATTTATCATTCAAGTGTATGCAGTTAGTTGATTTTGTTACGTTGTCGTATCATAAAATGAGCGTTTGTTGTATTGTCTATTTATAAAAGGTTGAGTGTTTGATTATCTTATCAGAGTCAATGTCGTTTGTGTGTGAGATCATCTAGTGGTCTTTCTATTACGCATGTTCATATGCTGTTAAGTGTGAATATGTGTGTGACATATCATTTGAACATACCTTGGTCAAATTTATCATTCAAGTGTATGCAGTTAGTTGATTTTGTTACGTTGTCGTATCATAAAATGAGCGTTTGTTGTATTGTCTATTTATAAAAGGTTGAGTGTTTGATTATCTTATCAGAGTCAATGTCGTTTGTGTGTGAGATCATCTAGTGGTCTTTCTATTACGCATGTTCATATGCTGTTAAGTGTGAATATGTGTGTGACATGTCATTTGAACATACCTTGGTCAAATTTATCATTCAAGTGTATGCAGTTAGTTGATTTTGTTACGTTGTCGTATCATAAAATGAGCGTTTGTTGTATTGTCTATTTATAAAAGGTTGAGTGTTTGATTATCTTATCAGAGTCAATGTCGTTTGTGTGTGAGATCATCTAGTGGTCTTTCTATTTCATATGTTCATATGCTGTTAAGTGTGAATATGTGTGTGACATGTCATTCGCCAATATTTTCAAAGCCATCATCTTCTTTTCGATTGACTAGCCTTAATTTAAACCTACGTCACTTCCGGTTTGGCAATGGTCGCAACGGTTAACTCAACACACAACGCCGGGCACCCAGGCTAGTAATAATATACTAGACTACCCGTGACCCGTTGGGTCAGTATGTTATATTAGCTATGGAATTAATGTATGAGCATGACACTTGTGTTTATTTGTTTATGCTGTTATGGGTTTATCTTTATGTATGCATGCAAAGTCGTAAACTGGATGTTGTGTTACAACAACCGTTACAAGGTCATTTGAGTTTTATAATTATATAGATTGCACGGTCCATATTGAGATGAGTATTTGTACATTTTTTAGTTATTTATTTGCGGACTATTATCCTCGTTATCCTTTCCGGCCAACTATTCTTCTGGTCTTGATGATATATTAAAACGTGTCTATTCATAAAGGATTGGTACGTTGTGTGTGTTTGTTCGTCTAGTGGTCTTTCTATTACATATGTTCATGTGCTGTTAAGTGTGAATATGTGTGTGACATGTCATTTGAACATACCTTCTTCCATTTTGTTGGTCCATCTTGAAATTCTCGTCTGGGAGGGAGACTTGATACCTGTTTTTGGGGACGAAGATTTATTTCACACCAAGACAAGAAATTGGTTCTATAGTTTATTTCACTTTCCCAGATGTCTTGCAGAAGGTGGAAAGTGAATTTGGCCTGTGTTGTTTTTTTCTTCTAGGTCTTATTTCTACAACATCAGTGTTTGTTCCCCACCCCCAGCAAAGAGGAGGAGACAACGGCAAAGCCGTCCGCTCTCGTCCAAGTCGCACCCAAATCTCCTCGATTCAGCTAACCAGATCACATGACTCACACGCAATCCAATCAGCTGATCTTAACTTCTTGTCAACGTGTCTACACTGTAATTCACACTCTCCCTCCTCTCTCTCTGTCTCTCTCTCTAACATGAGAGGCATGTTCTCGTTGTGTCATTGAAGCGAGCTGAGAGGGAAGAAGCTGAAATATCTCAGCAGACGACTGTTTTATACATTCTGGGCGGCTCCAGAATACGATTGGTTATTTGTGTCACGTGATGGTGCTTTCACCTACGTTCGCCAAAAATATGTTCATTTTACTTTTGTTGTTTCGAGAAAAGTGTGTGGGCGTATTTGAAATTGTGCCGTTGCTGACAAAAATATTTTTTTTGTAAAATGCGCGGGGGGAGAAAATTGAAATGAATAAAGGTTTGCTTATTTGCGCGCGAGCTTGCGCGTGCGCGTGTGTGTGTGTGTGAGTGACTACACAAAGTTCAACTCACCATTCACACTACTTTTTTGTTTTAAATTTGAATATATTATTTATTGATCGTTTATCTTCAATTTGTGATATATAAAACTTTGGTGAGTAAATTAATTATTTACTTTTTAATAGACATTTCAAAATGGGGGGGGGGGGCGTGAATTAAAAAAAAACATTTATCTAAAATATTATGTTCCGTTTATTGGAAAGAGCATAAAATTTCACATTGACCCTGAAAATATCGTAAAAATTGAATCGATAGATAAATTTTGATAGATTTTTTAAGTTTAAAAATTGAAAAATACTGAACTCGTAAAATTCATTTAAATTCATTACTATTTTTTAAAAAATAAAAAAAATATTTCTATTACTTTTAAAACAACTTTAATAGTTTATTTTGGAAGTATAATCCATAAAGAAAATAAACAACCCACTTTTAAAAGAGAAATTACGAGTTTTTTTTATATTTTATTCGCAGTTTCGTGTTAGGGGTGTCAAAAATTCTTACAAAAATTCTGATACAGGAACACATTCCATTAAAATATTTGTAAAACAGACACAGTGAGAAAACATTGCGGTGATGGGACAGGGGCTGGAGCCTAGTTGACAAAGTTGGACCTATTAGATTGAAAACTCTTTTTTGGACCTTATCTAAAAAGAGAGAGACTAGTGGTAGATGATGCACCAGCCCAGATGTGGCAACAATACTGCATGCATGGGCGAACGGTGGCCTTGTAAAGGTACAGGATACTCTCAGGCGGGAGTAGTCTTCTAGATCGATAGAGGGAACCCGTCTTCTTTGCAGCAGCCTTTGCAATGTCCTCAATGTATTTGTTCCTGTTCATATTTCCTGTGAATATTAGGCCGAGGAGTTTGAAGGAAGAATTCTCAAGGGTGTTATCTTTCATTTTCGGTTGGAGAGGCGTCTTGTAATTGTTAAAGGAAAGCAGTTTGGTCTTAGTAGCATTAAATGTTACCATCCATTTACGGGTCCATTTAACTACGGTCTGGAAGTCATTTTCTAACTTATCTTGCCTTTGGTAACATTTTTTTTTTTATTACATTTTCACCCCCCCAAACAAGGCACACATTGCCACTTTGGTGTAGGGGGCTACTATCAGGGACAACAACTACTACGTTGCCCTTGAACTTCTGCACGTCAGTACAATTGGGGAAGCAGGGACCTGAAATGGAATTCCAAACTGGAGAATAAACTACTGGAGTAGAAAGATCTTTTACATCTAGGGATCTCTACAGTGTGGGGTGGGATTTAGCTGCCTGTCGGGTTTGTCGAGGGTGTCTACGTCGTGGAGGCACATTTACTTGTTGTATACTTGTTTTGTTTTTTGTTTTTCTTTTTCGACCCTTTTTGGATTATTGGCCATCGTAATAAATGCCCTAGGACGTGGGGGGGGGCCTTTAAACTAAAAAAATAAGGATAATTTTGACCGCGCCCCTGTTCTACTATTGATTGACAACAAAAAATAATGTGAAAAACAACAAAAAAAAAACCACTTTATATAAGAACGATATGTTATCCGCATTTTTTTTTTTTCTTCCTCAAATCATATTAAATAAAATTAATTAAAAATAAATGTTTATAACGGAAAGCAGTTTGGTCTTAGTAGCATTAAATGTTACCATCCATTTACGGGTCCATTTAACTACGGTCTGGAAGTCATTTTCTAACTTATCTTGCCTTTGGTAACATTTTTTTTTTATTACATGACTATGTTGTGGACACGAGTGTTACGTTGTCGTATCATAGAATGAGCGTTTGTTGTATATTGGTTGAAATTGGAATGGAGATGATATATTAAAACGTGTCTATTTATAAAAGATTGAGTGTTTGTGTGTGTGATCATCTAGTGGTCTTTCTATTACGCATGTTCATATGCTGTTAAGTGTGAATATGTGTGTGACATATCATTTGAACATACCTTGGTCAAATTTATCATTCATGTGTATGCAGTTAATGTTCATATGCTGTTAAGTGTGAATATGTGTGTGACATATCATTTGAACATACCTTGGTCAAATTTATCATTCATGTGTATGCAGTTAATGTTCATATGCTGTTAAGTGTGAATATGTGTGTGACATATCATTTGAACATACCTTGGTCAAATTTATCATTCATGTGTATGCAGTTAATGTTCATATGCTGTTAAGTGTGAATATGTGTGTGACATATCATTTGAACATACCTTGGTCAAATTTATCATTCATGTGTATGCAGTTAATGTTCATATGCTGTTAAGTGTGAATATGTGTGTGACATATCATTTGAACATACCTTGGTCAAATTTATCATTCAAGTGTATGCAGTTAGTTGATTTTGTTACGTTGTCGTATCATAAAATGAGCGTTTGTTGTATTGTCTATTTATAAAAGGTTGAGTGTTTGATTATCTTATCAGAGTCAATGTCGTTTGTGTGTGAGATCATCTAGTGGTCTTTCTATTACGCATGTTCATATGCTGTTAAGTGTGAATATGTGTGTGACATATCATTTGAACATACCTTGGTCAAATTTATCATTCAAGTGTATGCAGTTAGTTGATTTTGTTACGTTGTCGTATCATAAAATGAGCGTTTGTTGTATTGTCTATTTATAATATAGATTGAGTGTTTGATTATCTTATCAGAGTCAATGTCGTTTGTGTGTGAGATCATCTAGTGGTCTTTCTATTTCATATGTTCATATGCTGTTAAGTGTGAATATGTGTGTGACATGTCATTCGCCAATATTTTCAAAGCCATCATCTTCTTTTCGATTGACTAGCCTTAATTTAAACCTACGTCACTTCCGGTTTGGCAATGGTCGCAACGGTTAACTCAACACACAACGCCGGGCACCCAGGCTAGTAATAATATACTAGACTACCTGTGACCCGTTGGGTCAGTATGTTATATTAGCTATGGAATTAATGTATGAGCATGACACTTGTGTTTATTTGTTTATGCTGTTATGGGTTTATCTTTATGTATGCATGCAAAGTCGTAAACTGGATGTTGTGTTACAACAACCGTTACAAGGTCATTTGAGTTTTATAATTATATAGATTGCACGGTCCATATTGAGATGAGTATTTGTACATTTTTTATTTATTTATTTATTTGCGGACTATTATCCTCGTTATCCTTTCCGGCCAACTATTCTTCTGGTCTTCATGATATATTAAAACGTGTCTATTCATAAAGGATTGGTACGTTGTGTGTGTTTGTTCGTCTAGTGGTCTTTCTATTACATATGTTCATGTGCTGTTAAGTGTGAATATGTGTGTGACATGTCATTTGAACATACGTTCTGCCATTTTGTTGGTCCATCTGGAAATTCTCGTCTGGGAGGGAGACTTGATACCTGTTTTTGGGGACGAAGATTTATTTCACACCAAGACAAGAGATTGGTTCTATAGTTTATTTCACTTTCCCAGATGTCTTGCAGAAGGTGGAAAGTGAATTTGGCCTGTGTTGTTTTGTTTCTTCTAGGTCTTATTTCTACCACATCAGTGTTTGTTCCCCACCCCCAGCAAAGAGGAGGAGACAACGGCGAAGCCGTCCGCTCTCGTCCAAGTCGCACCCAAATCTCCTCGATTCAGCTAACCAGATCACATGACTCACACGCAATCCAATCAGCTGATCTTAACTTCTTGTCAACGTGTCTACACTGTAATTCACACTCTCCCTCCTCTCTCTCTGTCTCTCTCTCTAACATGAGAGGCATGTTCTCGTTGTGTCATTGAAGCGAGCTGAGAGGGAAGAAGCTGAAATCTCTCAGCAGACGACTGTTTTATACATTCTGGGCGGCTCCAGAATACGATTGGTTATTTGTGTCACGTGATGGTGCTTTCACCTACGTTCGCCAAAATATGTTCATTTTACTTTTGTTGTTTCGAGAAAAGTGTGTGGGCGTATTTGAAATTGTGCCGTTGCTGACAAAAATATTTTTTTTGCAAAATGCGCGGGGGGGGGAGAAAATTGAAATGAATAAAGGTTTGCTTATTTGCGCGCGAGCTTGCGCGCGCGTGTGTGTGTGTGTGTGTGTGTGTGAGTGACTACACAAAGTTCAACTCACCGTTCACACTCGAAATGCTGACTTGGCGGCACTTCTACAGAATTGGGACGAGATTTTGTAGTCGATAAATGAAGATTTCAGAAAAAAAAAACGATGGTTTCAACTGATTTTTTTTTTTTGTCAATTCTAATAAATTACAATGTTAGCTTCCAAATTATGCAGTCGAAATTACCTGAATATTACTGAATTATTAAACAAACAACTTAAATTGTGTTAGCAGGTAAAAAAAATTGCAGCCATCTTGCTTAAATCGAAACGGAAAATTACCTCCCCTTTTGAACTCTCATGTGTCTTACGATCATTTTCATCAAATTCTATCTTCTGCTTTAATGGTTAATGTCGTCACGTTACTTACGGAAAACGGTTAATTAAACTACAGAAGCACGTGTTAAAAACTCTACAAGTTCTATAATTTAATACCGACCCAAAAAAACAAAAACAAAAAAAAAAAAAACGAACGAAAAACAGAAACTTACTGACAGCATTATTAGTGTTCTAACTTGTGAAAAAATGAACGAATCTCTTAATAAAAAACCACAGCACCGGTTTTCGGGGGTGCTGAAAATGAATATCAGTTAAATTTGTCTTATCATAAGACTCTTATGATATGGAGAAATTACTAGGTAGTTAGAAAGTGGGTGCTCATTTTACGTTAAATTTATATAGGAAAGTGATCCCCCAATTTTTAAGAAAGTAATTTCTTCATATCATGAAAACTACTTATCTGTCCCAAATTTAAATGTGATATTCGTTTTCAGCACCACCGAAAACCTTTAAATGTCGTCATTTTAAATTTTTTTGAGGAGTTGGAAAGAAACTTGACATTGACCTAATTTTCTACCTTATCGATTTTCGTAGTTTTGGGGATATAGTCATCTTAAAAGTACGAGGAATATGTAGATACAATTGTTTTCAGGTGAAATTCAGTTTTACGATTTCCGAAATTTCGTTCCAATAGTGTAGGAGCGCCCAACACCCCCAACGAAACAAAATTTAAATTTCCGTTCCATTTTCAAAACAATACCCAAAACAGAGTGCTCTCGACAAGTCTTACCTGTATTTGGGATTTTTAATTAGGTTGAATTCTGGACAAGCACCGTAAAGGCTTAGGCTTATTGACATGATTGGACCACCGTTCCGAGAAGGCCGGTACCGAGCTGTTTCATGGACAACAACAATAACAACAACAAGAAAATCCTTTCAATCTCTTCCTGGTTGAAAAAAAAAAGAATTCACGCAGATGACGTTTGTGATGCGGATGAAGTGCTTTCTTTTATGGTATTTTTATCCACTTAAATTTTGAAGGGTTTTTCACTGAATTTTCAAATAGAGATCTGTTTTTTTCTATTTTTTTTTTTTTTTTGTGACAACCAAAGATTATAATCGTCAATCGACGTCGGGTAAATGTGTAGTTTAGCGGCGTAAATTATTTGACAGACAAAATTATAAAAACTATTTATATATATATATATATATATATATATAAAACACTTTATTAGACCCAAAGGTTGAAATAAAACCAAAAAAAATTCATAATTATTATTTTTTCATCATTTTTATTTCGGCCTGTTGTATTCATTTTTATTTTCGGCCTGTTGTATTTATTTGCTTCCCCACTGAGCAAATTAGGCACAAGGCCGTTAGTTTCGCTTTTTTTTATACTGAAAACCGAATGTAACGCGTGCCAATGCGGGAAATGTCGAATAATTAACGTTTGAAAGTCAATAAAATTAAATAGACAGGCGAGCTCCGTGGGTAACTCTGAGATATTTCAATTTATAGATGATATAAAAAGTTTTAAGAAGTTGTGAACCGAGCAAGCGCTTCTCTGAAAAAAGCCTTTTGTGGACATTGAGGAAAAGCGTACATACATACATACATACATTTTCGTTTTTATATATATAGATTTAATGCATAATGATCACCCACTTTATGGCCACCACTAGTGTAAAACTTGAATTTACGCCCCTGAAATACACATTTGCCGAATTTTTGTTGGAGTAGCGTCAACGTGTGGGTGCTCAATTTACGTAAAATTCTTCATATCTTGAAAACTACTCATTTGTTGGAATTTTAAACGTTATTTTCGTTTTCAACATCCTCAAAAACTTATAAATGTCTTAATTTTCCAAGTTTTTTTTTCTATAGCGTGGAAAGTCGATTGTCTGCCCCTTGCCGACTTATATTCCAAACATTCCCGATAGGTGTCGCTAGCAGTGTATCATTCAAAAACAAGATGGCGTGAAGTTTTTCTTCGATAAAATGTCTCATAATATTTGATTTTCTTAAATAAAAAAAAACTACTTCATCGATTTACACGATTTTTGGAATATGACATTTTCATGCAGCGACAAGTATGTACATTATAAAGATTTTTTTCAGATTTTTATAGTAAAAAAGATTACTTGTGGACCATTTATAGACGTGCACCATAAATTAATATACAGGATTGAATATAAATTACACATCTCCCATATATAAAAATAAACTACTTCTGTATAATTTCCAAGTTTTTTTTTTCTATAGCGTGGAAAGTCGATTGTCTGCCCCTTGCCGACTTATATTCCAAACATTCCCGATAGGTGTCGCTAGCAGTATATCATTCAAAAACAAGATGGCGTGAAGTTTTTCTTCGATAAAATGTCTCATAATATTTGATTTTCTTAAATAAAAAAAAACTACTTCATCGATTTACACGATTTTTGGAATATGACATTTTCATGCAGTGACAAGTACGTACATTATAAAGATTTTTTTTCAGATTTTTATAGTAAAAAAGATTACTTGTGGACCATTTATAGACGTGCACCATAAATTAATATACAGGATTGAATATAAATTACACATCTCCCATATATAAAAATAAACTACTTCTGTATAATTTCCAAGTTTTTTTTTTCTATAGCGTGGAAAGTCGATTGTCTGCCCCTTGCCGACTTATATTCCAAACATTCCCGATAGGTGTCGCTAGCAGTATATCATTCAAAAACAAGATGGCGTGAAGTTTTTCTTCGATAAAATGTCTCATAATATTTGATTTTCTTAAATAAAAAAAAACTACTTCATCGATTTACACGATTTTTGGAATATGACATTTTCATGCAGTGACAAGTACGTACATTATAAAGATTTTTTTTCAGATTTTTATAGTAAAAAAGATTACTTGTGGACCATTTATAGACGTGCACCATAAATTAATATACAGGATTGAATATAAATTACACATCTCCCATATATAAAAATAAACTACTTCTGTATAATTTCCCAGTTTTTTTTTTTCTATAGCGTGGAAAGTCGATTGTCTGCCCCTTGCCGACTTATATTCCAAACATTCCCGATAGGTGTCGCTAGCAGTATATCATTCAAAAACAAGATGGCGTGAAGTTTTTCTTCGATAAAATGTCTCATAATATTTGATTTTCTTAAATAAAAAAAACTACTTCATCGATTTACACGATTTTTGGAATATGACATTTTCATGCAGTGACAAGTACGTACATTATAAAGATTTTTTTTCAGATTTTTATAGTAAAAAAGATTACTTGTGGACCATTTATAGACGTGCACCATAAATTAATATACAGGATTGAATATAAATTACACATCTCCCACGTTAAGGCATTAAAACGTCTCAAAGCAACAAAGTATTTTTCACTGCCTCGATTCGAGTGAGAAACCACGTCTGTCCAACTCTGCGTCTTTTTGGAAGGGAATGTTGGTGCTAAGAACATTCTCGGCAGTTAGTTATAACATGCAATTTGATTGGTTAAAATAAATCCGTGAGCAGAGAAACCGTCCAATAAAAAGCTTGCTTATTTCTGCAGAATTTCTTACAGTGTATATTAATATTAATACAAACCCAAACTATTTCTGGTTCAATAAAATGTATTACTTTGAGTTTTAGAATTTGTTTCTGATTTGTTATTTATTGATGTTTTCGGTTCGGTGGCGGCAGCGGGTGGGGCGGGGGGTAAATTTCACAGTGTATAAGGATTCTTTGATACTGAAGATATTCATAATCCTACTCTATTTCGAAAAGAGGAGAGATATAACATATGAGGAATATTTGGAATCAAGTCTCCCCTTGCTGTTATTTCAGATCATTTGAAACCATAGCCAATTTTAGTCTCCCCTCTATCATGGCCAGAAATTTTGGGGAAATATATATATATATATACATTTTATTATTTATTACCGTATCCTTCTGTTAACTTACATTATTGTTTCAGCTACCCGGCCGTTTGTTGAAACAATAATGTAACTTAACAGATTACAAAGATTTTCCCAAATCTCAGTACCCTGTATATCAAATTTCGCGTCTGTAGACTTAAAATGGACAGAGTTATTGCATAGGGAAATGTACACACAGACATGTTCACTTTTATAGATATAATATATATATATATATATATATATATATATATATATATATATATATATATATATATATATATATATACACGTTTTATTTTTATTACCGTATCTTTCTGTTAAGTTACATTATTGTTTCAGCTACCCGGTCGTTTTTTTTTGGCCGTCTGTAGCTTCCTCAGACTTTTACAGAAAAAAATAAAACTAACTAAAAATAAAAAATAAAAAACGGCCGGGTAGCTGAAACAATAATGTAACTTAACAGAAAGATACGGTAATAAAAAAATAAAATGCATATTTGCTCTACAACGGTATTGAGCACTTTCTTCAGTTTTTATTAATTACCATTTCCACTAATATATATATATATATATATATATATATATATATATATATATATATATATATATAATTTAAAGGAGATTAGAACAATAGTCTAAAATTTGTTGTTGTTCCTTCTTATGAAACTGATTTTTAATTTAATTAAAATTTGATTTTTAAATTTTTAAATTCTTTTAAAATTTTTAAATTATAAATCACATTCATTGAGCACTTTCTGTTGAATTAAAAAGTCGGTCAATTTAGCTCTTTTTGTTTTTAAGATTAAATTCAAGTTTCACTATATCTTTTTTCTATTATTATTAAATTGTTAGTTGGAAGCACTGAATAGTTACAAAACACTCTCCCCTCCACATGTTAAGAATGGCTTTTTAAATAATAACGTTATTTCAGCACGGTAGCAAAAGTATACAAATACCAAAAAGAGACAAAAAGAAAAAAATGAAGGGCAATAATTCCTTTCCGTGTTTACAAAATGGGGGATCGATTTACTATAACGTTGTAACTGAAAAGTGAGCACCCCTTACAAATGACGAAATAATGACTTGAAAAAAAATTGTTGGTATTTTTTTACGACCTGCCCCAGCGTAGTATAAACAACCCTAACCATCTCATGGTAAGAACAGATTTTGGAATAAACACCTCCCAATCTCTCGAGGTTGGGAGGGGTGTTTATTCCAAAAGCCGTTCTTAATATGGGGAGGTTGGGGTGTTTATAATACGCTGGGGCACGTCGTAAAAATTTACTAAATTTTATTTTTTCAGGTAATCTGGTTTATTAGTGTATACTCAATAATAATCCGTTGAAATGCAAAAAAAAAAAAAAAAAAAGAAAAATACAACAAAAAAACAGAAAAAAAATAGATGGTTGTGGAGGGGTAACGCTCGTTCAGGTCCACCAAGTCGTCGATTTAACGGGGAATTCTGAGGTGGAAAGAAAGTTTAAATAAATAAATCACGAATCAGTTTCCGTTGAAGGAAATACGCACTTAACTTTATTAAAAAGTTCACTATAAAAAGGTTTCCGTTCATACTTATATATCCTCCTCAGAAGTTGGGTTAGAAAAACCCAGTTGATGTCATCATCAGCGACTTTAAAAGTGACAGCGTTTAATTCCAAGTGGTTGATTGACGCCGAAAGTGTAATTCCTGGAAGTAAAAAACGGAGGCGGGGGGGATTTTCTGTCTTTACACGGATGGTGCCATTTAAAGGGAATATAGTAGGGCAAATAGTCGAAAACAGTGTATTTTGGTTCACTTTATCATCTGTGACCTATTTGCGTCAAAATAGTCCATATTTAATAGAAGTTTATAATCTTTGAAGTTACCGTACATATCGGCTGTTAGCGAAGTAGCCATTTTGTTCAGCCAGCAGAAGTTGGATTTTTAACATAAGCAATTGACCAAACAAGATGCCTACTGTGCTCATAACTGATATTTACAGTAACTTAAAATGCTAAGGACTGTATTAAAACATCTTTTGATACTTTTGCATTACACGGGCGACGCCATTGCTAGGGGGCGATAACTCCAATTTCTTCTTGGTAAATAACACGGTAAATAAATAACAAACAAGTTGGGTTTTTTCCCAAACAGAAAAATATTTGGAAACCAAAAAATTTATTGTATAAAAATGTATCATTCAAACACTGCCGTGTTTGAACATATGGTTAAGTGGCAGTTTTAATCATTTAGAACGGCTTTAAAGCTTCACCGCTCAATCATTTTTTTGACCAAATTTCAAACAATTATTACAGTTTATAGATCACCTTCTCAGCTATATTGTGAAAAAGATATTTCAATTTTTTTTCACTAAAACAAAAGTTATGATGAATTTACTGGTGTTTAATATCGTAAAAATATGCAAGAAGGCGAGCAACGCTTTTTATGACTCGTTTTCATAGCAACTACGTTGCTTCAGCAACTACTGTTGCTACTAATTCATTGCTGTCTCAATAAGATAAGTAACAAGTTAAACAGATATAATAAAAGCATGAAAGGGAGATAATTGGGGGGTTTTATTGAAAGCAGACGAGTGCCGTCCATTGTTATTACATGTGTTTATGGGGGCAAAAAAATAAGACTGAAATTAAACAAAGAACAAGCGAATTTAATGGAAGCCTGCAAAAATCATGGATTATAATAGAAAAATGCAAGCATAAAAAGTAATATGGTTAAGCTTAAACATGGAAAAGTAAAGGACTATAATCAATTATTTTTGCTATTCATTTGCACACTGCCAGAGTTACCCCCTTTTTTTTGGGGGGGGGGCTGGTTTTGCCCAACATCGTAGGGAAACAAATACAAATGGCAGAAACTTGTTCCCCCCCCCCTCGCCAATTTTTCATGAAAAACACCTGTCTAGCTGAAACCACTGTCAATAATTTTCTCCACTCTTTATCTGTGCCTAAATCAAAACGTAGATTCCATGAACAAAGCTTCTTTCTTAGAACTGCACGCCTGTGGAACTCTCTTCCGTTTGCCTGTTTCCCACCTGACTACAACTTGGATATCTTCAAGTCCAACATAAACAAATTCCTGACAAACCGCCCCCTTAAGTAAGACGCTTTATCAAAACTCCATTACTAATGATTACTACAATACTATCTCATTGATTACTGTACACGCAATAACCCTTATCCCTGAGTGGCTTCTGGGTCTTGATAAATGGTGAATACTATATAAAAAAAAAAATGTATGTATGTAATCGCGTGCTCCTCTCAAAAGCAGGTTACATTAACCATAAAAAAACACATGCCACAAGCAAAGTGAGCAAAAAACGGAGCCAGAAGTAAAACAAGTTTTAACGAACAACTTTGTTTGGAATATGTGTGGCAGACTGTGCAAGTCTAATGCGGGCCTGAAAAGTCATCTTTGGGCTCACGGACGGGGCTGAGGTGTCGCTGAGGAATGACTGGATAACTATGATGAGGTTGATGGGGAGCATTGGGATGGCTAACGTCTGTAAAGACAATGCAATTAGTGTGTGTATGTATGTATGTATGTATATGTGCGTTGGGGTGGAGAGGGCTCCCGTAAGCCGTGGTGAAGGCAACCTTTCTAGGAGAAGCAAATCTCTGATTTAAAAAACCATAAAGCGGGAGACCAGTACCCGCATTAAGCTGGTCTGCAGTTTAATTTGTTGCTGGCTATCTTGCTCTTGCTTGTTGCTGGATCTCAACATTTTGAACCGAGAGAAAGACTTAGCTGTCGTACAAAGCTAAGACTCTGTAACATCATCTTTGTATAGATACTCTCTCAGGCATTTGGGCTCATGGATTTTAAATGTCTGAGGGAGTGGCACTCGTCTGACAAGAGACGTTGCAATCATCATGTATATGTGTATGTGTATGTGTATGTATGCATGTGTGTATGTGTATATGTGCATGTATGTATGTATGCGTATGAATGCATATATATGTATGTGTATGTATATGTAGGTAAGTGTATGTATATATATGTGCATATGTATGTGTATGTGTAAGTATATGTGTGTATGTATTTGTATATGTGTGTGTATATGTGAATGTATATGTATGTATATGTGTATGCATGCATGTGGGTATGTATATGTATGTTTGTGTATTATGCATTGTGTATGTATATGGGTATATATGAGCGTATGCTTATAGACATGTATGTATGTATGTATGTATGTATATATTTATATGTATGTATACCAATGACCGTCTTGTGTATGTTTGCATGTGTGTGTATGTATATGTATGTGTGCGTAATGTGTATTGTGTATGTATGCATGTATATATGTGTGTGATATGTGTACATATGTATGTGTGCGTGCATGTATATATATATATGTATGTATAACAATGATATGTCATGTCTGCTTGAGCATGTGAATTCACCGGCAGGACTAAATGTCATTTTCGGGCTCATGAACTTTCAGTGTCTGAGGGAGTGGCGCTCGTCTGACAAGATGTTGCAATCATCATCATATCATACATGTGTATGTATGTATGTATGTATGTATGTATCATGATCTTTGTATATATTTATGTATGTCGTGTGTGTGTTTATGTGTGTTCGGGTGGAGAGGGCTCCCGTAAGCACTGGTGAAGGCAACCTTTCTAGGAGAAGCAAATCTCTGATTTAAAAAACCATAAAGCGGAAGACCAGTACCCGCATTAAGCTGGTCTGCAGTTCAATTTGTTGCTGGCTATCTTGCTCTTGCTTGTTGCTGGATCGCAACATTTTGACTGGAGAGAGAGACTTAGCTGTCGTACAAAGCTAAGACTCTGTAACATCATCTGTGTATAGATACTCCCTTAGGCATTTGTCTATAAAAGTGGTCCTGTGGCGATGGAAAAGTTGTGACGCGTGGAGGCTTGAAATGCTGGAAGCATGTAATAATTGATCTCAATGACCATCTTCAGTGTCATGCCTGCTTGAGCGGGTAAATTCACCAGTAGGACTAAAAAAGAAAAAAAAAAGTTATGTTTGGGCTCATGGATTTTAAGTGTCTTAGGGAGTGGCTCTCGTTTGACAAGATGTTGCAATCATCATGTATGTATGTATTTATGTCTCGCAAAAACTTTCGACAGAAACGACAGATCTTGATAGGATTGCTATCATTTTGAAGCTCGATGTCTCGGATGACAAATATCGAAAAAATTAGCCAAAAACATTAATTCCTTCACCCTAAACTCGACCGTTTTGTACAAGGAGGGGTCGATTTTTTTTCGCTGACATTTTAGCAAGTCATTGTCACCGCTGGATTGACTTTGGTTAGTTTCAACGCTTTTGACGTCTGGTCGCGTCATGGAGACATCAGCTAAGACGTCAGATTTTCTTTCACTTTTTTTTCCACCTTTGCGTCACGGATTTGATCCTGTCTGCCTATTACCACTTTTTTTTTTTAACACCTGCCTTCACCCTGGTTGCCTATTGTTGTTTTGATTCCCTCCCCACGTTACTACCAATTTTTTTTTTCAACACCTCTCTCCACATTCCTAGGTTCGAGCCTGCCTGCCGACTACCACTTTTTTTTTTTTTTTTTGCTCAACACACGCCTCCAAACATCCTGGCAATGCCGGACACCCAGGCTAGTATACAATAAGTGTTACCGATCCAAGAAATCTCAATATTCATGAGGTTAGAAGAATACCCGTCCCAAGAATGGTAAAATTAATCCACGAACAGAAAAATTGGCACTTGTGTATTTTAGGTTTAGAGGACAATTTTCGGTGCTTGTTTACATAAGTAACCTTTTAAACTAACGCATTTCAGGTGAAAACATTGTTACGTACTTACATGTTGGGTAGAAATTAGTATAAATTCCAAAAATTATGAAAAATGATCTAGTAGATAACTAATTACCAGATGTATAAGATGTGCTATATGTATTTTTAACAAAAAAAATTATTCACAATTACATTATGAGATCATGTGTTTAGAAATGACAGACCCTTAATTTAAGTCAAGGGAGATAAGTCAGTTTGTCATACTGAATTGGTCGCACAACTCTTCGACATGAAAACAAATGATAAAACTTGATAATCCCCGTTGTCGCAATGTTGCATCTCCATGCCTGTTTTAAAAATATTTTAATGGAATGTGTTCTGATGAACTTGTTGCACTTGTGCCCCCTCGACGTACATATCCCCAACAAACCTGCTTAGCAACAAAATCTCACCTCTTCACTCTTGAGGTTTCTGAATGCCAGAAAGTTTTTTGCTCTAATAGTTTCTTCTCTCGAACTGTTAGACTTTGGAATTCCTTTTCTGCTACCTGCTTCCCCGATATGCAGAAGTTTAAATGTAATGTAAACCAACATCTTGTTCATCTTTCCTAGACATGGTCCCTAATAGTAGCCCCTTACATCGAAGTGGTGATATGCCTTGTTAGGGGTCAATGGGAGTAAAAAAAAAAATTAATTTAGTTGAGCTCAACTGGTCAGCACTGATCCTTAAATTCAATAACTTTTGTTTTACATGCTTTTAGAAATTGTTTCACCTATCTCTGACCTGGTCTCTATTTATCCCTCCTGCTCTCAAATTTACACTTAAATAGGTTAATTTAAAGTGATCCATCTCACCATGAAAATAAAAACTGTTCCATCTTTAATATAAATCTCACCTGTCTGCTTAAATGTATGTATGTATGTATGTATGTCTGCCTAAAACTTTCGACAGAGGCAACGGATTTTCATGAGATCGGTGTCATTTTGAAGCTCGACCTTCAGATAACAAATATTGAAAAATTGGCAAAATTCATCCTCAGCTGGGCACTTTTTGATATACAGGGAGGGGAGATTTTTTCGCTGAATATTTTCGAAAGTCATCCCCTCTTTTTGATTAATTTAAACATACATCACTTATGGTTTGGTGATGGGCGCAACAGCAAACACGTTATGTTTTTTTTTTCACATTCTTTTCTTCCTTCATGGTACAGGTTCAAGCCTGCCCGCCTACTACCACATTTTTTTTTTTTTTGCTCAACACACACCTCCAAACACCCAGGCAACGCCGGGTACCCAGGCTGGTTATATTTTAATATATTATCTCATGCGCCATTTTGAAAAGAATTTCAAGAAAGGAAACAAAATGGCGATAGTGTTCATGCAGATTTTTTAAGGACTTTACAAGACTTTTCAAAGTTTTTTTAAGGCTTTTTCCAGATAAAATTCAAATTTTCAAAGCAAAATTTGGGGTTTGTTTTACAATCCATAGCCTTGTTAGGGGTGAACGTAAGTAAAAAAAAAAAATTATCGATTTAAAAAAAAAAATTTTTTTTTTTTTCAATCGATAACTTTTTTTACTGGATCATTTTTCATAATTTTTGGAATCTATACTAATTTCGACATGACACTAATTATGTTTTCACCTGAAATGCGTGGGTTTAAATAGTTCAAAACAGCAATTGAAGCACATGTTCCCACGCGGAAGTTTTATAGCAAGCCCCACTCTCCCCACAATGGTTTACTTCTAATTGTACAGCTGCTATAGCACAAAACATACCACAGATTTAACCGACATAAGTCCAGTTACAAACAGACAGAAATATATAGAAGCACAAAATAACTGTAAGAAAGAAATAGCGACAGCTAAGAGAGAATTTACTGAAACCACCAAAAAACGCATCGAAGCACAGAAATTAGGAACCCATGACTTCTGGAAAATCTACAACAGTGTAGTAAATAATGGGCAATCAACAATTCCCCCACTATCCAACAATCACTAGGTTATTTACTCAGCAACCGAGAAGGCTAACATGCTTGCCAGTCGGTTTGCCTCGAACTCCACATTGGACCCTGCTAACCACCCCCTCCCTGACTTTTCTTTGTTGACAGACGCCACACTTGACAATCTGAAAATTACTCCTTCTCGGGTGCATGCTATCATAAAAAATCTTGACACTTCAAAAGTATGTAGATCTGATCTCATCCCGGCTGTGCTATTAAAAAAATGCTCCACCGAAGTAGCTCCAGTTCTCTCCAAACTTTACAACAAATACCTTAATGAATCTTGCTTTCCTATCTGCTGGAAAACTGCTTCTGTCATACCAGTTTTCAAGAATTCTGGCGAAAGAACTGACCCAGTAAATTACAACCCCATTAGCCTCCTCCCACTTTTCCCCAAAATATTTGAGTCCATAATTAACCAAGCTCTAGTCCATCACCTTACAGATGCTAAACTTCTGAATTACCAACAATATGGATTTAGGCAAGCCCGTTCCACGGCAGACATCCTTGCTGTAATCTTTGAGCGTATATACCATTCACTGGACAAAGTAGGGGAGGGTAGAGTGGTAGCTCTAGATATATCTAAGGCTTTTGACAGAGTATGGCATGAAGGTCTTCTCAGGAAAATCAGATCATACAGTATCACTGGAAAATATTTAACATAATTAAATCCTTCTTAGATAAGAGAAAAATCCAGGTTGTCCTCGATGGTCATACACCTAAACGATATGATATAAATGCCTCAGGGGTCTATCCTTGGACCTCTATTATTCCTAATATTCATAAATGACCTCCCTGACAAAATTGTCTGTGAGATAGGTATATATACACTCTATAACATACATGACAGGAAAACAAATGAACACACAACTAAAGAAATGGCAGAAACACTAGAGAACGACCTCCAATCTGTAGTGGAATGCGGACAAAAATGAATGGTCACGTTCAATGCTGCCAAGATTTCCTTCTTGTTTCCTTCAATAACTACAAGAAACCTTCTCTGCCACCAATAGCAATGGCCAAAGACTGATTATCTGAAAGTACATCTTTTAAACTCCTTATCCTAACGTTCACAGGAAACATGAATTGGAAAAATTACATTGAGAGCATTGCCAGGACCGCTGCGAAAAAGGTAGGTTCTCTCTTCCGTGCCAGAAAGCTACTAACGCCCGAAAGTATCCTGTACCTCTATAAGGCCACCATTCGCCCATGTATGGAGTATTGCTGTCATATTTGGGCTGGTGCATCTGCTACTAGTCTCTTGCTCCTAGACAAGGTTCAAAAGAGAGTCGCAAACCTGATAGGCCCTGAACTGGCATCTAAGTTTCAGCCTCTGTCCCATCGACGAAATGTTGCATCCCTCTGCCTATTCTACAAGTACTTTAACGGTGAATGCTCCGACGAACTGCAAGCACTTGTACCCCCTCGACGTAAATACCCCGACAAACCCAACAAGCAGCAAAACCCCACCCCTTCACAGTTGAGATCCCTACATGTAAGAAAGCCTTCTACTCCAGTAGTTTCTTCCTCAGAACTGCTAGACTTTGGAATTCCCTTCCGGGTCCCTGCTTCCCCAACTGTACTGACATGCAGAAGTTCAAGTGTAACGTGAACCGACATCTTGCTGCCCAACTCCCTACATGGTACACCTGTAGCTTATGTCCCTGATAGTACCCCTCTACATCAAAGTGGCAATGTGCCTTGTTTGGGGTGAAAATGTAATAAAAAAAAAATGTAAACAAGCACCTACAAACTTAAGCATGACAGAGTGTTTTTTCAAACTTAAGCGAGACAGATCAACACAATTTTTATTTTAAACCTCCCGACAAACTTTCTAGGCCTTATATATACAGATACTACACTTTGATCTTGGCCTTCGGGACCAACATCAAAGTGTAGTATCTGTATATATATAACTCAATGTGAAATATCTGTTCTGATGTTTCACTTCACATTTTTTGGTCTCGGTTAATGGAGGAGAAGTCCTTCATGACTGATATATTTTATTATTTTTTTTACTGGAGAAACTGGGGGTTTGTATTACTGTACACATAGATTCGAAAAAGTTGTCAAAAAACAAATATATAACAAATGTTATCAAAGGCAAGATAAGTTACTTTTCTACCTAACTGGATATATTTTTCGTGTTTTTATTCAATGTAACATGTTTATTCAGCTCGAAAAGCATACAGTGTTTACCGGTGTATTGGAAAATTAAAAATGGCGCTCGACTATTTCTTTAACACGGTAAGTTCGGGAAAAGGTGTTATAAATAATAAACTAGATAAAATACTGTTAGAAATTTGCTCAATATATATTACCGTGACATAGGTCGACATATATTTGGTGTTTTTTTAATAGTATTTTTGTCTAGTTTATTATTTATAACACGTTTTCCCAAACTTACCATGTTAAAGAGAGAGTTGGGCGCCATTTTGAATTTTCCAATACATCGGTTAGCATGTTTTTCGAGCTAAATAAACATGTTACATTGAATAAAAACACAAAAAATATATCCAGTTTTGGCAGAAAAGAAACTTATCTTGCCTTTGATAACATTTATTTGTTATATATTTGTTTTTTGCCAACTTTTTCGAATCTATGTGTACAGTAATACAAACCCGAAACTGGTTTACCCTCACTTTAAAAACTGACCTTGTATCTCACTCTGTCCTCGTGGGGAGGAAAAAAAATGTATTTTTTTACAACCTGCCCCAGCGTAGTATAAACACCCCCAACCTCCCCATGTTAAGAACGGCTTTCGGAATAAACACCCCTCCAACCTCTCCATGTTAAGAACGGCTTTCGGAATAACCCTCCCAACCTCGAAAGCCGTTCTTAACATGGGGAGGTTGGGGGTGGTTATAATACGCTGGGGGTACGTCGTAAAAATTTACAAAAAATAAAAAAAAATTTTGAATTAAAAAAAAAAAGATGATTAGTCGATTAAGTCTGCGTGACCGACAGATCAAAATGATATTAAAGATGCAGCGTGACCGATAATACGACAAGCACATAGTGATGTGGTGTGGACGGATCTTAAACTATAAATATGATCGTCTGATATTTCCTGAAAGTAAGGTTGATTAAATAAAACGGAAAACGAAACGTAACGATTTACATTTTTAAATAATATTTTTAACAATTAAGAATTGAACTGAAAAAGTTCCAAAATAATTTGATTTCGAATTTTTTTTCTTAGATTTATTTCAGAATAAATTTATTTTAATTGAAAAAAAAAAATTCATTTATTTCGTTTTTTTTTTTTTTCATTTAGTCGTTCGAGTCATAAGTTTCACAGCAATAAATAAAAGTAGGTGAATAAACGAAACGGGAAAACGAAACGAAATTTTTCAAAATTCTACCTTGAGCGCTTCTACACTATTGGAACGAAATTTCGGTAATCGTAATACTGAATTTCACATGAAAACAATGGTGTCTATGTATTCCTCGTATTTTGAAGACGATTATATCCAAAAATTACGAAAATCGATGAGGTAGAAAATTATTTATTGAAGAAAATAAAAAATAGAATTTGATGGAAAATGATCGTAAGACACAGAAGAGTTCAAAAGGGAAATAATTTTCCGTTTTGATTTCAACAAGATGGCGGAAATTTTTCACCTGCTACCACGATTAAAGTTTTTTTTTTTTAATAATTCAGTAATATTCAGGTAATTTCGACTGCATAATTTGGAAGCTACCATTGTAACTTGCCAAAAAAAAAAATCAGTTAAAACCATTGTTTTTATCTGAAAACTCCATTTATCGACTACAAAATCTCGTCCCAATTCTGTAGAAGTGCCTACATTTTTTACATGATATACCTTTTATACAAAAAATACATTTTTTTTTTTAAAAAAGGACTCTATTTTTTTTTTATTATTTAAAAAGGGTGTATATGTTCATTTATTTATTTGAAAATTGTGTATATTTTATTTATTTATAAAAAGAAAAGGTATCCAAGTTAATATTTTACAGAGGCAAAATAACCAATGAAGTTTTAACGCGGTCAATGCAAGAGTGCTCAATACCCAAGTAGCGCAAGATCTGCTTTTGTATAAGTAATATCGCCTGAAGAGGTCTCTAGTTATTAGTAACTGTCTGACCGAAACATGTTCATGAATGTGTAGCGACATCTTAATCTTAATGTAAAACAAGTAAAAACATATATAGTGTAAGCAAAAAAATTGTATTTCAATTTACGTTACAATTGTTCCCATGTCCAGTTCGACAATTTCCAGCATTATGTCGTTTGAAAATTTTTAAATTGGAAACAATTGTAATGTAAATTGAAATACACTTTCTGTTGCCACCAGCACTTTGTTTTGAAGTCTTGTTTTTTTCTTACACAGTATATTAATGCTCAATTATAAAATTAGATCATTTTGTAGCTTACCCTTTAAGTCAACCATTTTGGCCTAAAACTCATTGGTATATGAAAATTTACTGAATCTCACGAACTCGGTATAATTACATTAGAAAGCTGATTGACTAACTAGAAATCCTCAACATATATAAAAACAAGAAGCAACTAGAGAATTCGCGCATAAGCCTGACGAATCCTATAGTTGGATGAAACGCAGAATATTCAGTGTAGCTTAATCGCCATATATATTTTATAAATTACTAACTAGCTCTACCTACGTATTGAGCACTTTTGAAGTAAATACTTAAAGTTTACGCATAAATCTATACTTTCGTATACTAAATTTATGTGAATAAATGAAGTAGTTATATATATATATATGTATATACATATATATATATATATATATATATATATATATATATATATATATATATATATATACGAGAAACAGTTGATAAAACGTGTTGAAAAACACTTTGAAATAAGTTAAAAACATATTTTATCTGAAAAGGAAACACTTGGTAAGTGGATAGTCCTTAATCCGCGAGGTTTCGAAGAAATACTTTCCTTCTCATCAGAGGGTAGGAATTAACAAAATGCGGGATCGGATTTTGCATGCAAAAGTATTAAAAATAAGATATGCTTTTACTCTATTCTTATTTCATCAGTGTGGCTAGACAAGCAATTGCCTCAAGCCAAGATCGAAACCTGATCGCCCAAATGACAGTTGGAGCTTCTAATCATGGCGCTATATGGCTGCTGCTATGCGGCCAGTGAATTAACAATGTTTTAATATTGTCCAAATACCTGTAGTGGAATGGGGACAAAAGTGGTTGGTCACATTCAATGCTGCCAAGACTAAACTAGTTTCATTCAATAATTACAAGAAACCCTCTCTACCACCCATAGCAATGGCCAACGACTCTTTATCTGAGAGTCCATCTTTCAAACTGCTTGGCCTAACGTTCACAGGAAACATGAGTTGGAACAATTACATTGAGGGCATTGCCAGGGCCGCTGCAAGAAAGGTGGGCTCTCTCTACCGTACTAGAAAACTACGAACACTCGAAAGTATCCTGTACCTCTATAAGGCCACCATTCGCCCATGTATGGAGTATTGCTGCCACATCTGGGCTGGTGCATCTGCTACTAGTCTCTCGCTCCTTGACAAGGTTCAAAAGAGAGTCGCAAACCTGATAGGCCCTGAACTGGCATCTAAGCTTCAGCCTCTGTCCCATCGACGAAATGTTGCATCCCTCTGCCTTTTCTACAAGTATTTTAGTGGTGAATGCTCTGACGAACTGCAATCACTTGTGCCCCCACGACGTGAGCACCCTCGACAAACCCGACAGGCTGCTAAATCCCACCCCCACACTGTAGAGATCCCTAGATGTAAAAGATCTTTTTACTCCAATAGTTTCTTCCCCAGAACCGTTAGACTCTGGAATTCCATTCCAGGTCCCTGCTTCCCCAACAGTACTGACGTGCAGAAGTTCAAGTGTAACGTGAACCGACATCTTGCTGCCCAAATCCCTACATAGTACCCCAGTAGTTGTTGCCCCTGATAGTAGCCCCCTACACCAAAGTGGCAATTTGCCTTGTTTGGGGTGAAATTGTAATAAAAAAATAAAAAAATAAAAAATACCTAAGCTCAATTTGTTTACACAAAGAGCATCGCTTCATACGCTAATGATAATTTGTATATCACTTCCCAATATGTATGACAAAAAACTATATTCCATTCAAAATGGCGTAATGGAAACATATTAAAGGTATTTGCAGCTTCTCTTCCATTATTCGGATTTTAATCATGTCAAATTACACTTTATTTCCTTTTGACGGATTGATTGCTGTTTCTTCTGATGAGTTTAGGGCATAATAGATTCACGTATTGATATAATAATTAAGTGATTGATTTTGTGCGATGAAACAGATACTGTCAAGAATAGTAAAAGTCAACTGAATTAAAGGAATAAATTATAAGATGGTCAACATCATGAATTTTGGAATATAAATTTTTGTCATTTATTCACTATATTGCTCTGTAATTGCATTGAGCTTCTTAAATAAGGATTGGTATATATTGTAAGTAAATATATTTCTACAGATATATGTGTATGTGTGTGTGTGTGTGTGTGTGTGTGTGTGTGCTATTTATTTTTGTTTGTTTTTGTTTTTGTGATACGTTTTGAATGAATTCAATTATTCAATTATTCACATGAAAGTGCGTTTTTACCTAAATGCGAGTTGGGAATAATTTATCCTTTGACCAATTTCGTACTCCAGGAGCAGCATATATAATATTTTTCAAATATAATTATCCACTGATACGTGTTTCGCTGTCTATGACTCATCAGAGTTGCTCATTCTAGCGAGCTTCGAAATCGGGACCCATTCGAGGGTACCAAGGTTGATGCAGAAATAATGTCGTTTATATATATATATGATTAGATCACTCTGACTGACGTTAAAAACATTTAATAAGAGTTAATGTTTAAATTTCAACTATATCTCTCACGATTAACTGTAGCTGAATGGTTCAGGTCCTTGCTAATGGAGCCAGGCATGACTTCTGTTGCAGGGATTTAAATTTCTCGACTGGCGTTAATCGTGACACCCTGCACTGATGATTCCCGAAAGGATGAAACACTAGTGTCCGTAAGTATTAAGTATAGTAAATAACAATAATAATAATAATAATAATAATAATATATATATATATATATATATATATATTAAATCTGTTTATACAAACATTGATAGGTACATATGTGCATACATGTTTCTGTAATCACCCATATATATATACATATATATTATTATTATTTTTTTTTTTCTTACAAGGAAGTCACCACTTATCAAGGCCCGTAAGCCACTCGGGGATAAGGGTTATTGCGTGTACAATACGTTAGTGTGTTTCGGACCAGGATATATAAATACCCTAACTCGCTACAAGAAAAAAATAATGAAACGAATTGAATGAAGGAAACAAAGAACTCAAATGCTGGAATAAAATAAACATGTCGTTTATTTTCTGTTGAGAAATGAAAGCCTTGGGTGTACAAGTGTTCATTCAGCCGTTGACGACTACGCGCGTGGAAGGAAAGGGGAATGCAACAGAGAAACGCAAAGTGGCAAGCCGGCCTGTAGAAAGAGAGGGTTAAGCTCAGTAGAGAGTCGCTCACATGTCTGTTTTGATGGACCAAAGCCGAAGGGGAGATAGAGTGAGAATGTCAATCCAGCTTATGGAGATAGAAAGCGTATAAAGTGTACGTACTGTTTGTTGGCTTTTTTGACCCACATAGTAGCAAGTGGTGTGAGGTACGCGTGTGCCGAAAAGGCACGCTGTCAGTCTGTAGACCGCCCAGCTCGAAAGCTGGTCCTAAAAGGAAGAAGCCGCTTATTGCTCTTGCTTTTATACTTGTTTCCAGTGGTCTTTTGCGCATGTGTGGATTTCCTTTGAAAGGGGAAGTGACGTTGTCCTTGTGTGCGTGTATGTACGTACGTTAGCGTGTGTGTGTGTGTGTGTATACATGAATGTGAGTGTATGTACGCGAACGTGGATATATGTATGTGTGTGGGCGTGGGCGCGTATGTATATGACAAGTAATGTAGCTTGAAATGTGAACGCGTGTTTTTGTGTGAGACTAGAAAAGGCTCGCGCAAGTGTTAGAGACTTGATAAAGTGTCTTACTTAAGGAGGCGGTTCATCAGGAATTTGTTTACATTGGACTTGAAGACATCCAGTTTGTAGTCAGGTGGGAAACAGGCAACCAAAACAGAGTTCCACAGGCGTGCACTTCTGATGATGATCATCATCATCATGATAAAAATGAAAATAATATCCCGACGAGATAAAGGCATAAAAAAGAAACAAACTTAGTTATGTATTCATCAACGTTTCGTCCTTATTGCAAGACTTCTTCTGGAATGAATTCCTCAAGAAGAAGTCTTACAATGAAGACGAAACGTTGATGAACACATAACTTGTTCCTTCTTTCTCTCTCTCTCTCTCTCTCTCTTTCTTTCTCTCCCTCTGTCTGTCTGTCTGTCTGTCTGTCTCTCTCTCTCTCTCTCTCTATATATATATATATATATATATAAGAAGCAGCCTCTTTTGATTAAATAAGATATACATATACATCTATATATATATATATATATATATATATATATATATACTTGTTTATTGTTATATAAACATGCTCACATCCCGCTGCTACAAATAGCCACTTGTTTCAATCAAACAACAGATATCATCAGGCAGCGACTTGACTATTCAAAAGTTCAATGAATAATTATTCATTGAACTTTTGAATAGTCAAGTCGCTGCCTGATGATATCTGTTGTTTGATTGAAACAAGTGGCTATTTGTAGCAGCGGGATGTGAGCATGTTTATATAACAATAAACAAGTATTATCAGCTCTTTTTATTGAGCACTATCTAACAACCTCGTTGAATTCATTAGTCCATTACTTTTGAATATAAAAAAAACCCCGAGTATATATATATATAAATAAAATAAAATAAATAAAATATGCATCCGATTTTGATTATATATATATATATATATATATATATATATATATATATATATATATATACATATATATATATATATATATATATATATATATATATATATATATATATATATATATATATATATGAGCAAACAGTTAATAAAATATGTTAAAAAACACTTTGAAATGAGTTAAAAACATATTTAATCTGAAAAGGAAACACTAGATAAATGGATATATATATATATATATATATATATATATATATATATATATATATATATATATATATATATATATATATATATATATATCAAAAGCGGATGCTTATTTTAACTATTTATTATTTATTCATTTATTTGTTTTAAAGGATGTCTATTTATAATATCTATTTTTATTTATTTTAAAAATGAAAGTATTTCTTGGTAATTTCCTCTTAAAAATAAAACCAGAAAAAAAATTAATATTTAAGAGTTTCGTGTTCCGTTTCTGTCATTCCGCAATTTGGCTGAACCTCGATAACATGTGACAGTTTCAAAAAGACAAAATGGCGTATGTTATTGTTTTCGCTCGACCGCACTGAGCACATCATTCGAGTTTGTTTTGTTTTTTAGGTTTTAAAATTAAAAAAGACGATGGCCGAAAATCAGCCGCTGTTAAACAACGATAGACAATACCATCAGTATTCGGCCAGGACAGCTCGGAGACCCCCATCGGCGATTTTAATTGAGAACCACGAAACCCCGAAATGGAAAATACGGACTTCATGCGCAATCATCCTCCTTGTTGAAATCTGTGAAACGATCGCTTTCTACAGTTTGATCGGGAATTTCGTCCTTTTCCTCAAGGACTCCCCGTTCGTCTGGAGTAATGTCCACGCGGCCTTCGTCTCGTTCATCTTCCTGGGGGTTTCTTTTATTACTTCCTTGTTCGGGGGTCTGCTCGCCGATGCGACCCTCGGGCGGTTCAAGACCCTCGTCTTAGCCTTCCTGCTCTATGGGCTTGGTTATTCGTTGCTGACGACTTTGTCGTTCGGCAAATTCTCCTGCGCTTTCGAAAAAGAAATCGCCAACAAGACCATCCTACCTGTCACCCCATCATCACCCAGTATTTCGGACGAAAACTGTTCAATTACGGTCTTTTTAATCGTATGCACGATCGCCCTCGGTGGGGGGATATTCAGGGCCAACATCGCACCCTTCGGAGCAGATCAGGTATCGTAACCGAATTATTCTTTTCTTTCTTTTTTAAAGGGGGGGGGTCTTATGCACTTATGTTACCGTGCTATTTAAAAAAAAAAAAAAAAAAAAAGTACTCATGCACTTATTGATCCGTGCTGAAATAATAACGTTATAATTTAAAAAGCCATTCTTAACATGAGGAGGAGAGGGTGTTTTGTACCTAATCTGCACTTTAACTTAAGAAATCGTTACCTTAAAAGTTAAGAAAGCCATTCTTAATGTAGAGAGGAGCATGTTAACTAATCTGTACTTTCACCCAATAATTAAATAAGCACAAGATATGATAAAAATTCAATTTAACTTGGAAATTTCTTCCAAAAATATTTTTTTTTATTTTACAAGCTGCCCCACTGTGGTATTAACACCTACAATCTCTCCCTGATAAGAACGGCTTTCTGAAAAAGAAAACACCTCCCAATCTAGAAAGCCGTTCTTAACATGGAGAGATTGGGGAGGGACATTCCGAAAGTCGTTCTTAAAATGGGGAGAGGAAGGCGTTTTGTAACTATTCCGTACAGTCACCTAACAATTTAATAAAAAACCTCAGGTTTGTATTACTGTACACATAGATTCGAAAAAGTTGTCAAAAAACAAATATATAACAAATAAATGTTATCAAAGGCAAGATAATTACTTTTCTACCAAACTGGATTATTATTTTTAGTGTTTTTATATAATGTAACATGTTTATTCAGTTCGAAAAACATACAGTGTTTACCGATGTATGGGAAAATTAAAAATGGCGCCCGACTCTCTCTTTTACACGGTATGTTTGGGAAAAGGAGTTAAAAATAAAAAAAAATATACAAAATACTGTTAGAAACTAGCTCAATATGTGTTACCCTGACATAGGCTGACATATATTCGGTGGATTTTTAACAGTATGTGATCTAGTTTTTTATTTTTTAACTCATTTTCCTAAACTTACCGTGTTCAGCAGAGAGTTTGACGCGATAAACTGTAGAAGTACCCCCCCCCCAAATAGTATTTGCAAGATAAATTTAAGTTTTACGATATCTATTTTGGTCAGTCTTACCTGCAAAGGGTGTTTATTCCGAAAGCCGTTCTTAACAAGGGGAGATTGGACGTAATACCCCTAAAAAGCAACTTTTTGCAGGTAAGTCGGTATTAGTGCACACGAATGCACGATCCGTGCTGAAATAATGTTATCATTTAAAAAGCTATTCTTAACATGAGGAGGGGAGGGTGTTTTGTAGCTGTTCTGTCTTACAAGTTAATAAAAAAAACAAAAACAAAAACAGGATGGACGTGAAGGGCAACAATTCCTTTCCGTGTTTACAAAATGGGGGATCGATTTACTATAACGTTGTAATTAAAAAGTAAGCACCCCTTTCAAATGTCGAAACTTTAATATTTATTTATTTATTTATTTATTTTTTTTTAATATTCTGGTTAATTAGTATCGGATCAATACTAACCCACAGAAAAAATTGCCAAAAAACAAACAGAAAAAAAACAAACAAAATTAGAGTGAGGGGGGGGGGCTCGTTCAGGTCCACCAAAAACAGATATCATAAAACTTGAAAATACTATTTAAAAAATAGCGCGGATTAGTAAGTGCACTCTTTCCAACTAAAAAAAAAAAAAAAAAAACTTATTTATTTATTTATTTTTTTTTTTTACGACCTGCCCCAGCGGAGAGCGCCGGAGCGGAGGAGCGCAAAGTATAAACACTCCGAACCTCCCCATGTTAAGAATGGCTTTCGAGGTTGAGGGGAGTGTTTATTCCGAAAGCCATTCTTAACATGGAGAGGTTAGGAATGTTGATACTACGCTGGGGTAGGTCGTAAAAAAATAGCAAAAAACCTTTACAATGACGATTTGTATAGGTTTTGAGGTATGCTGAAAACGAATACTACAGTAAAATTTTCCGCAAACAAGTAGTCGGGTAATGTAACCGAATTATTCTGAAAAAAGAGGGGTGTGCTTATTTACTTATGTTACCGTGTTATTTTTATTTTTATTTTAAATAATATTTGCAAGTTAAATCCAACTTTTCCTGGCACATCCTGCCTGGGCCCCCAAAAATAAACTAATATCAGTCCCCGGTGGTTTTTCGATAGGAGTTTTACTTCTGTCTGTGCAGTTCTAGAATGCTCACCCTCCCAGGCTTTGCGAAGAGGTTAGTTTATTGCCAATCGCCAGAGGCACTCTCATTGGGGAATACCGATGAGGATCCTTCAAGTTTTACGATTATCTTTTTTTTCATTGAAGTCAAGATTCTTTCCAACCCCCCCCCCCAAAAAAAAAACAAACAAAAATCCTTTACAATGACGACTTGTTGAGGTTTTCGGGTATGCTGAAAACGAATATAACATTTAAAAGTGGTGCAGAGAAATAGTTTATTTTGGAAGTATATTTCATAAAGAAAATTGACAACCCACTTTAAAAACAGAAATTACGAGTTTTATATATTTTATTCGCAGTTTTTTGTTGGGGGTGTCAAAAATTCCGCCTAAAATTCTGATACACCTACCGGATCACGTGACTCTTCTGGCGGCCATGTTGTAAGCCCTAACGGTATTTTTGGAGATTACCCTTTTTTTTCATTGAAGTCAAGATTCTTTCCAACTCCCCCCCCCCAAAAAAAATCCTTTACAATGACGACTTTTATAGGTTTTCGGGTATGCTGAAAACGAATATAACATTTAAAAGTGGTGCAGAGAAATAGTTTTCATGATATGAAGAAATTACTTTTTTTCTTTTTTTTTTTTTCAAAAAAGTGGGGATCACTTTTCTATATCGATTTAACGTAAAATGGGCACCCACTTTCTGGCCATCTAATGATATATTTTTTTAATGTTTGAAGGCTTTTTTTTTTTTTTTTTTTTTTTTTTGTAAATTTTTGCTTACTTTCCAACTTAAAAATCACTTATAAAATGACGACTTTTATAAGTTTTCGGGCATGCTGAAAACGGATACTGCATTAAATTTTTCCGCAAACAAGTAGTTTTCCAGATATAAAGCAATGTCATTCCTTATGTTATCAGTGGTGACCATTTGTGTACACGCAAGCGCACATGTTTGTCGTAAAAAAATTAAATTTTAGGCAGCCCAAAAAATACAAAGAAAAAAAATTATCACTAGGTAGCCTGAAAATGGGTGTTCATTTTACGTTAAATTTATATAGAAAAGTGAGTTCTTCATATCGTGAAAACTATTTCTCTGTGCCACTTTTAAATGCTGCATTCGTTTTCAGCATCCTCGAAAATCCTTCTAGGCATTGACCCTTTTTGTTAAATTGTTAGGTGAAAGTTACAGAATAGCTACAAAACACCCTCCCCATGTTAAGAATGACTTTCTAAATAAAAGTTATTATTGCAGCACGGTAACATAAGCGTCTAAGTACCAAAAGAAAAAAAAATCTTGGTGCTTATTCAAATTGGTACTTATGACGGCAATTAGTGAATCTCTCGACAAAGGCTTCTTTTCTAGGGCAATTGCTCTTGGCATATCAAAGGCCTTCGATAAGGTTTGGCATAAGGGCCTACTTCACAAGATTTCTAGCTACGGTATAACTGGAAATGTTTTCTCAATTATTAAATCATTTCTCTCTGGTAGGCTCATAAGAATAGTGGTCGATGGACAAAAATCAGAGGCCCACAATATTAATGCTTGAGTCTCTCAAGGATCCATCCTGGGCCCAACTCTTTTCCTGATCTACATCTATGATCTCCCAAAACACATACTTAAATCACTCGTTTATGCTGACGACACGACCATCGATGGCAACACATCAAAGGCCGTAAATGATAAAGTTCTCTCTGATTCTCTCTCCTCTGGTCTTGAGCGCGTGGTAGTACAATGAGGGAAGAGGTGACTGGTTACTTTTAATGCATCTAAAATCAAGCTTCTATCTTTACATCATCAACACTCTGATCCCCATCTGGCATCAATTGAAATGGATGGCTCTTATTTTGGGGAGGCTCCATATTTTGACAAGCTTCTGGGATTGACCTTTACTCCTGATCTGAAATGGAACATGTACATCAAATCTGTTGCCAAGGTTGCTGGAAAAATGGTAGGATTCTTTTACCGCTCTAGAAGATATCTCACTACTAATACAACTCTGGGCCTTGATAATGTGGTGATGCCTTTGTAAAAAAAAAAAAAAAAAAAAAATTCTCTATCTATATAAAATCCAAGTACGTCCAAGGATGGAGTACTGCTGTACATCTGGGCAGGAGCTGCTAAAAACAGCCTATCCTGCCTTGACAGAGTACAAAATAGACTTTGTGTCTTAGTGAGGGATGCCCTTTTCTCTTCCCTGCAACCTCTCTCCCACAAAAGAGACGTTGCAAGCCTGTCATTGTTTTATCGTTATTTCCATGGCAAGTGCTCGTCTGAGCTCCAATCTCTGCTCCCCCCTTGCCAATCTTTCACGATAAACACCTGTCTAGCTGAAACCACTGTCAATAATTTCCCCCACTCTTTATCTGTGCCTAAACCTAAACGTAGATTTCATGAACAAAGCTTTTTTCTTAGAAGTGCATGCCTGTGGAACTCTCTTCCATTTGCCTGTTTCCCACCTGACTACAACTTGGATGTCTTCAAGTCCAACGTAAACAAATTCCTAATGAACCGCCCTCTTAAGTAGACACTTTAAATATGCACACTAACGTATTGTACTTACAATAACCCTCATCCCTGAGTGGCTTCCGGGCCTTGGATGTTTTCAAGTCCAACATAAACAAATTCCTGATGAACCGTCCCCTTAAGTAAGGCACTTTATGAGATCTCCATTACTAGCGATTACTGGTGACTTAATTGTAAAAAAAAAAAAAATTAAAATAAAAATAAAGGTGCTGTGCAGTTTACCAACGATATTCAAAAATGAAAATATTTAAAAAAAAAAAAAAAAAAAAAAGAAAAAGTTATAGTATACGTACCCGTTATGGAATAAAGTTCTCATTAAAAAGTCAAATTTCAATGAGATTGATCGTATCGCGGCCATCTTGGATATTCGCGTAGATGAGAAGGGGGGGGGCACCTTTGATTGACAAAATGAAAAAGGGATTTAGAAGGCACATAAATGCTCTGTAAAATACGTGAAAAAAAAAATTTATTTTTTATTTTTATTTTTTTTAATAATCTCGTCAAATTTTCACCGTCTTTAAGCGGTGATGGAGATATCTCCCCTAGCGCCCTCACCATGTCACAGAAAAAGGCAAGAGGACCACAATACATTTGATATTATTAAAATTTGATTTTCCTTTGTAAAAAAAAAAAATTTACTTGATCAAATTGATTTTTTTAATGAAAATTTTGACATCACAAGTATGTACAATAGTTTTATTTGTTTTTCAATATCTTTGTTTTTTTTTTAATGTCTTGTTTATTTTCCTTTTATTTTATGAGAACTTTATAACATAATGCGTACGTACACTATAACTTTGTTTTCAATATTTCCGTTTTTTAATGTGTTTGAGTCTAACGTTCACAGCAAACATGAGTTGAAACAATTACATTGAGGGCATTGCCAGGGTCGCTGCAAGGAAGGTGGGCTCTCTCTACCGTGCTAGAAAACTACTAACACCCGAAAGTATCCTGTACCTCTATAAGGCAACCATTCGCCCATGTATGGGGTATTGCTGTCCTATTTGGGCTGGTGAATCAGCTACTAGTCTCTCGCTCCTTGACAAGGTTCAAAAGAGTCGCAAATCTGATCGGCCCTGAACTGGCATCTAAGCTCCAGCCTCTGTCCCATTGATGAAACGTTGCATCCCTCTGCCTTTTCTACAAGTATTTTAATGGTGAATGCTTTAACGAACTGCAAGCACTTGTGCCCCCACGACGTAGACACCCTTGACAGACCCGACAGGCTGCAAAATCCCACCCCCACACTGTAGAGATCCCTAGATGTAAAAGATCTTTCTACTCCAGTAGTTTCTTCCCTAGAACCGCTAGACTTTGGAATTCCATTCCAGGGCACTGCTTCCCCAACTGTACTGACGTGCAGAAGTTTAAGTGTAACGTGAACTGACATCTTGCTGCCCAAATCACTACATAGTGCCCCAGTAGTTGTTGCGTCTCATAGTAGCCCCCTACACCAAAGTGGCAATGTGCCTTGTTTGGGGGAAAATTTAATAAAAACATAAATAAACTTCACAAACATCATAAAATACAGACAGGTCGGTGCATCTGTTATTGCACTATATTTTTTTTTGTTGTTTTGTTTAGTAATATTGTCAAGTTAAATTCAATTTTTTTTGTTTAGCAATATTTTCAAGTTAAATTCAATTTTTTTGTTTAGTAATATTTTCAAGTTAAATTCAATTGTTTTTGTTTAGTAATATTTTCAAGTTAAATTCAATTGTTTTTGTTTAGTAATATTTTCAAGTTAAATTCAATTGTTTTTGTTTAGTAATATTTTCAAGTTAAATTCAATTGTTTTTGTTTAGTAATATTTTCAAGTTAAATTCAATTGTTTTTGTTTAGTAATATTTTCAAGTTAAATTCAATTGTTTTTGTTTAGTAATATTTTCAAGTTAAATTCAATTGTTTTTGTTTAGTAATATTTTCAAGTTAAATTCAATTGTTTTTGTTTAGTAATATTTTCAAGTTAAATTCAATTGTTTTTGTTTAGTAATATTTTCAAGTTAAATTCAATTGTTTTTGTTTAGTAATATTTTCAAGTTAAATTCAATTATTACAGTACATTTGCTTATTAAATTGGGTATTTTTTTTTTACATTAGGTTCACCTCCGCGATTGTAGTTACAAATATAAAGACCTGTATTATGCTCTGTAATTCTTCGGGTCTTTGATGCTCATGAGTACCTAGAATAGTTTAAAAAAAAAAAACTCTGTCTTATTCTATGTAGGTACTTTTCAAATAAATAAAACGGTTAATACAGTTCTGACTTTTTGAGATAGGGCTGATTTGTTTCTATTACTTGTTTTGATCAGACTATTATTCTCATCTTGCGTGTTTTTTTTGTTATTTGTGCAACGTTTTGGTCTGATTGTCCTTCGACTCTTGTCAGCCATGTTGGTTTTTTTCCTTGGAAAAGAAAAGAGAAAAGTTACTAGCTCGGTAGATATTTTCGTATTCTTGGAGTTGTTGTTTATTTTTTTTTCACATGTGTAAAAAAAAAAAAAAAAAAAAAACTTTTTTACAAAGGGAAGACAACTCTAATTATCTCTCCTCCAAATTTTAAGGCCAACCCGACCGAAACGTTGCACAAATATCCCTCAAGATGAGAACACTAGTCCTATCAAAACGGTAATATAAAACAGTTAATGTTGTTTATTTTATTATTTTTTAATATAACTAAAAATAAGTGAAATTTTAGCTTCAGTCTATTAAGTAGTGTGATTATTTCGTTTTAATTTCGATCGATTTCTGTTTGTAAATAAAACTCTATTCTGAACTCCTTTTTGTTTTTGTAGTCAACATTATCTCGATTTCAATAAGTGATGCATTCCCAGCGCTCTCCGGCCAAAAACAGATGCGAAACAACTTGTAGAAAAATAAATGTTTTCATTTTTTTCCAAAATGCTGCGACTACTAAAATCAATTGTTCGCGTGTAGCAATGAGAAACTTAGCAACGACATGGAATAGAGAGGGCGGCGGTTGTCGGTGAACAATCAAGCGGTACCCCAACAACCGAGCGCGTCTGTTTTTTTTCTCCTTCTGCCTCTGACAGGCTACCCACTTTGTTTATATCGGTCTCGAGTTCCCCGATGCACCTGCGATGTCAACGGCTTTAACCTGTGACCCCATCGAGTACATCCGGCCTCCGCTACCGTTGACAATCCAACACGTGCATATGCTTCTGCACAATGCACTGTGCGACATAAAAACTTGATGTTTCTATATTACTAGCCTGGGTGCCCGGCATTGCCCAGGTGTTTGGAGGTGTGTATTGAGAAAAAAAAAATAAAAAAAAGTTGTAGTAGGTAGGCAGGCTCGAACCCGTACTGCTAAGGAGGAAAAGAACGTGGAAAATAAAGTGACGTCTTTGCTGTTACGCCCATCACCAAACCAGAAAAGTGGCTATTTGAGTGTGAAGGAATTAATGTTTTTAACCAATTTTTCAATATTTGTTGTCCAAAAGGTCGAGCCTCAAAACAATACTGATTTTGTGAATGTTTTTGCAAGACATACATGCAAACATACATACATGCATTTAAACAGACAAGTGAGATTTATGTTATAGACTAGCGGGGGTGCCTGGCATTACCCTGTGTGTGTGTGTAGGGGAAAAAAAAGTTTTGGTAGGCTCGAACCCAAAGCCTTGAGGCGAGGGTGAAAAGAGAGAGCCTAATAACTTACCATGACGCTTCGAGGGAAGAGGAAGTCAGGATGGTTGAAATTAAACGATTAAAAAGGTAAGTGACACAGGTGTGTAAATTTAATGAGGTCAAATATCACGCGATAGGGGAATGAAATCACGCACTTAACTTTGGCTGCAAGCCAGTTTCTGTGTATTTGTTTCTTTCCCCAAGATGTCCGGGGAGGGTGGGGAGACCAGCTACCCATAGAAAGGGGAGTGTCCAGCTGAATAGCAATTGTCTGATATGACGGGTTTTGGCCGCATCGATCAAACCTGCTTTCTGGATGTCCCTGGCACTCCTGCCACCAGGGAGCTTCGTTTGCTACGTGTTCAGTTTCATAAATTGTAGAAATTATGATGAAGGGAAAAAATTAAAAAGTTCTAAGAAATAAGGATAAGGGTTAAAGAGCATACAGTAGTCAATTGGACAATATAGTAATTGTCAGTAATGGAAATTCAGTAAATTTGTTAACTTTAGGGGAACGGCTTATCAAGAACTTGTTTACATTGGACTTGAAGACAACCATATTGTAGTCAGCTGGAAGTTTAGGCATAGATAAAGAGTGGGGAGAATTATTGATAGTGTTTTCTGCTAGACGGGTGTTTCTTGTACAAAAAAGTGCACACAAACACACACACACACACACACACACATTCTCACTTTTATAGAATAGATTACTTCCGCCCTCAAACCGGGTTTTTCCATTTTATACATTTCTAGACATAACTTAACATGGGGAGGTTGGGGGTGTTTATTCAGAAAGAAAGCCGTTCTTAACATGGGGTGGTTGGTGGTGTTTATACTAAGCTTAGGCAGGTCGCAGGTCGTAAAAAAAAATACCAAAATTTTAATGCTAAGGATTGTATGAAAAATAGCGGGGGAGGGGGGGGGGTCAAGACGTAATTATACTAAATTTTAGCAAAAAGAGTGGTCCTTAACATTAAAACAAATTTTAATGGTAAAAACAGCCTATCCTGCCAGACAGAGTACAAAATAGACTTCATAGCCTAGTGGGGGATGCCTTTTTCTCTTCCCTGTAACCTCTCTCCCACAAAAGAGACGTTGCAAGCCTGTCTTTGTTTTATCGTTACTTCCATGGCAAGTGCTAGTCTGAGCTCCAATCTCTGGTTCCTCCTCGCCAATCTTTCACGATAAATACCCGTCTAGCTGAAACTTGTTTAGATTGGACTTGAAGACAACCATATTGTAGTCAGCTGGAAGACGGTTCCACAGGCGTGCAGTTCTAAGAAAGAAACTTTGTTCATGGAATCTACGTTTAGGTTTAGGCACAGATAAAGAGTGGGGGGAATTAGTGATAGTGTTTTCTGCTAGATGGGTGTTTCTCGTACAAAAAAGTGCACACACACACACACACACACACAAACACACACACAAACACACACATTCTCGCTTTTATAGAATAGATTACTTCCGCCCTCAAACCGGGTTTTTCCATTTTATACATTTCTAGATATACATACATACATGCATTTAAACAGACAGGTGAGATTTATGTTATAGGTTATTTTCACCTTCAAACCGGATTTTCCATTTCATGTAGGAAAAACCCGTTTTGAGATTGAAGTAATTTAAAAATACAACAAATAAATGTTAGCAAAGGCAAGATAATTTACCTTACAAAACTGTTTAAACGTTGTCTTAAGGAGAATAGTTTCCCATCTCCCTGAAAAATCTCATCAGTATGCCCTGTATTTAAGAATTCAGGTGATCGCTCATCCCCCTCTCAGTACAGGCCAATAAGTCTCCTGTGCATCATGAGTAAGTTGCTAGAATCTGTGTTAAATACAGAAGTAATCAACCATCTCAACAAAAATAACCTTCTTAGTGACACTCAATATGGTTTCCGTTCTGCTAGATCTACAGCAGATGTGCTTACAGTTATATCGCATAGGATTAGCAAATCTCTCGACGGTGGCAATCTTTCTAGGGCAATTGCTCTTGACATATCTAAAGCCTTTGATAGGGTATGGCATAAAGGTTTATTTCATAAGATCGCTAGCTATGGTATAGCTGGAAAAGTCTTCTCAATTATTAAATCATTTCTCTCTGATAGGTTTATAAGAGTAGTAGTTGAGGGGCAAAAATCAGAAGCTCACAGTATTAATGCCGGTGTCCCTCAGGGATCCATCCTGGGCCCAACTCTTTTCCTGATCTACATTAATGATCTTCCAAATCACATCCTTACATTATTTGTAGACATTTATGCTGACGACACTACCATTTATGGTACCACATCTAAGACAGTAAACGACCAAGTTCTCTCCAATTCTCTCTCCTCTGATCTTGAGCACGTAGTACAATGGGGAAAGGAGTGGCTGGTTACTTTTAATGCATCTAAAACCAAGCTTCTCTCTTTACATCATCAACATTCTAATCCACATTTGGCATCAATTGAAATGAATGGCTCTCGTCTTCAGGAGGCCTCAAGTTTTGACAAGCTTCTGGGCTTGACCATTACTCCTGATCTTAAATGGAACACGTACATCAAATCTGTTGCCAAGGCCGCTGGAAAAATGGTGGGATCTTTCTATCGATCCGGTAGATATCTCACTGCTGATGCTATTCTCTATCTATATAAGAGCCAGGTACGTCCAAGGATGGAATACTGTTGCCACATCTGGGCAGGAGCTGCTAGAAAGGACTTGTCCTTCCTTGATAGAGTTCAAAATAGACTTCGTAGCCTCATAGGAGATGTCCTTTTCTCCTCCTTGCAACCTCTATCTCACAGAAGAGATGTTGCAAGTTTTTCTCTGATGTATCGTTATTTTCATGGAAAGTGTTCGACTGAGCTTCAATCTATGGTCCCCCCTCGCCAAACTTTCACAAGAAACACTCGTCTAGCTGTAAACACTATCAATAATTTCCCCCACTCTTTATCTGTACCTAAACCTAAACGTAGATTCCATGAACAAAGCTTCTTTCTTAGAACTGCATGCCTGTGGAATTGTCTTCGGTTTTCCTGCTTTCCGGCTGACTACAATATGGTTGTGTTCAAGTCTAAAGTAAATAAGTTCTTGATGAGCCGTTCCATATAAGTTATCAAATTTACCAAATTTTCATTACTAATGATTACTATATTGTCCAATTTCTACTGTACACTCTTTAACCCTTATCCTTGAATGGCCTCTGGGCCTTGATAATGTGGTGATGCCTATGTAAAAAAAAAAAAAAAAAAAAAAGTACCTCCAAGACATGCTACAACTTTTAAACCTCCCCCCCCCTATATAAGAGGAAGCTTGACCTCTATTATGACCCCTTATAGCTAGCATTTTAGTCCAGCGTTGCCCGGGTGTTTGGAGGTGTATGTTGAGCAAAAAAAAAAAAGTTCAATTTGTTTTAACTTTGACCCCTATTATGACCTTTATTATCATTTATTGTTTTGGGCTCAAATCAAGTTATAAAGTTAGGTCCATATCCAAGGAACCTATATCTAAAATTTCAAATGTTTAGACCCAAAATTGGTGGAGGAGTTTGGTAGAATTCTCAAAGGTCAAATCGTTGAACTTTGACCCCTTAACAGCCAAATTTCTGGCTGAACACGGGTTACAAAGATTTTCCTAATAATAAGAATTGCAATTAAGTTTACCAAGATAATCCAAGATGGTAAATCTAAAGTACATTATAAATATTAAAAAGTTAATACTTATAAAGTAATCTCAACCAGATGTAAAAGTTTCATAAGACCAAATAGGAAATAGAGTTTATAATAAGATGCAATTCTCTATCTATATAAGAGCCAGGTATGTCTTAGGATGGAGGGCTGTTGTCACATTTGAGCAGGAGCTACTAGAAAGGACTTATCCTGCCTTGATAGAGTTCAAAATAGACTTCGTAGCCTCGTAGGGGATGTCCTTTTCTCTTCCCTGCAACCTCTTTCTCACAGAAGAGATGTTGCGAGTTTGTCTCTGCTTTATCGTTATTTTCATGAAAAGTGCTCGCCTGAGCTCCAATCTCTGGTCCTCCCTCACCAAACTTTCACAAGAAACACCCATCTAGCAGAAAACACTACCACTAATTTCCCCCGCTCTTTATCTGTGCCTAAACCTAAGCGTAGATTCCATGAACAAAGCTTCTTTCTTAGAACTGCACGCCTGTGGAATTTTCTTCTGTTTTCCTGCTTTCCAGTTGACTACAATATTGTTGTCTTCAAGTCTAACGTAAACAAGTTTTTGATGAGCCGTTCCATATAAGTTAACATATTTATCGAATTTCCATTACTAACGATTACTATATTGTTCAACTGACTACTGTACACTCTTAACCCTTATCCTCGAGTGGTCTTTGGGCCTTGATAAGTGGTGATGCCTATGTAAAAAAAAAAAAAAAAAAACGTCATTAAAACTTGTTAAAAAACACTTTGAAAAAGAGTTAAAAACATATTTAATTTTAAAAAGGGAGCACAAAATAAGTGGATAGTCCTTAATCCGTGGAGTTAATCCGATCCCGCATTTTGCTAAATCCTACCCTCTGATGAGACGGAAATTATCACTTATTTTGTGCTTCCTTTTTAAAATTAAATATGTTTATAACTCTTTTTTTAAAAGTGTTTTTTAACAGCGTTTTAAAGTGTTTTGACAAGCTTCTGGGTTTGACCTTTACTCCTGATCTGAAATGGAACACGTACATCAAGTCTGTTGCCAAGGTCGCTGGAAAGATGGTGGAATCCTTCTACCGCTCCAGAAGATATCTCACTACGGATGCAATTCTCTATCTATATAAAAGCCAAGTACGTCCAAGGATGGAATACTGTTGCCATATCTGGGCAGGAGCTGCTAAAAACAGCCTATCCTGCCTTGACAGAGTACAAAATAGACTTCGTGGCTTAGTGGGGGATGCCCTTTTCTCTACCCTCCAACCTCTCTCCCACAGAAGAGACGTTGCGAGCCTGTCATTGTTTTATCGTTATTTCCATGGCAGATGCTCGTCTGAACTCCAATCTCTGGTCCCCCCTCGCCAATCTTTCACGAAAAACACCCGTCTAGCTGAATCCACTGTGACAAATTTCCTCCACTCTATATCTGTGCCTAAATCAAAACGCAGATTCCATGAACAAAGCTTCTTTCTTAGAACTGCACGCCTGTGGAACTCTGTTCCGTCTGCCTGCTTCCCTCCGGACTACAACTTGGATGTCTTCAAGTCCAATGTTAACAAATTCCTAATGAACCGCCCCCTTAAGTAAACATTTCAGCAAATCTCCTCACTAACGTAATGTACTTGCAATAACCCTTATCCCTGAGTGGCTTCCGGGCCTTGATAAGTGGTGATCACTGTGTAAAAAAAAAAAAAAAAAAAAAAAAAAAACAGGTTTTATTAACTTTTTGTTCTATACTCAGGGTTTTTTTTTTATATACTCGGGTTTTTTTTTATTCAAAAGTAATGGACTAATGAATTCAACGAGGTTGTTAGATAGTGCTCAATAAAAAGAGCTGATAATACTTGTTTATTGTTATATAAACATGCTCACATCCTGCTGCTACAAACAGCCACTTGTTTCAATCAAACAACAGATATCATCAGGCAGCGACTTGACTATTCAAAAGTTCAATGAATAATGGATTTTTATTTTAGGTAGGAACTCTTTCAAAGTTGGAGTTAAAAATCTTAAAACACAGAACTTTAATTATAAAATAATCTTTATTCATTGAACTTTTGAATAAGTCAAGTCGCTGCCTGATGATATCTGTTGTTTGATTGAAACAAGTGGCTGTTTGTAGCAGCGGGATGTGAGCATGTTTATATAACAATAAACAAATATATATATATATATATATATATATATATATATATAATATAATATAATTATATCCGAATTGCATGTTTGTATCTACATGTATTTATATCTTTTCTGTATTTACTTCCTGTGTGTTGACGTGTAGGAATACAAAAAGTATCCCCGAAAAAAAAAAAAAAGGAAGATATTTCTTTCAAAAATACATCATTTTTGGTTGACCGAAAAAAAATTTAGCAAAAAAAAAAAATATTTAAATAGTAAGGATGAGGGGTGCTAAGCAATAAAAAATAATTTTGGTAAATTTTTACGTGCCCCAGCGTATAATAAACACTCCAACCTCCCCACGTTAAGAATGGCTTTCAGAATAAATACCCCCCTCAACCTCGAAAGCCATTCTTAACATGGGGAGGTTGGGGGTGTTTATTCAGAAAGAAAGCCGTTCTTTACATGGGGTGGTTGGTGGTGTTTATACTAAGCTTAGGCAGGTCGTAAAAAAATACCAAAATTTTAATGCTAAGGGTTGTATGAAAAATAGCGGGGGACGGGGGGGGGGGGGTCAAGACGTAATTATACTAAATTTTAGCAAAAAGAGTGGTCCTTAACATATTAAAACAAATTTTAATGGTAAAAACAGCCTATCCTGCCAGACAGAGTACAAAATAGACTTCATAGCCTAGTGGGGGATGCCCTTTTCTCTTCCCTGTAACCTCTCTCCCACAAAAGAGACGTTGCAAGCCTGTCTTTGTTTTATCGTTACTTCCATGGCAAGTGCTAGTCTGAGCTCCAATCTCTAGTTCCTCCTCGCCAATCTTTCATGATAAACACCCGTCTAGCTGAAACCACTGTCAAAAGTCAAAAATTTTCCCCACTCTTTATCTGTGCCAAAATCAAAACGTAGATTCCATGAACAAAACTTCTTTCTTAGAAGTGCACACCTGTGGAACTCTGTTCTGTTTGCCTGTTTCCCACCTGACTACAACTTGGATGTCTTCAAGTCCAACATAAACAAATTTCTGATCACCCCCCCCTCCCCTTAAGTAAGACACTTTATCAAATCTCCAATACTAACGATTACTACGATACTATCCCATTGATTACTATACACGCAATAACCCTTATCCCCGAGTGGCTTCCAGGCCTTGATAAGTGGTGACTACTATGTAAAAAGAAGAAAAAAAAAAAATTGTATAAAAAAAAAAGGGTTGTATAAAAAAAATGCAGCAGTCCTTAGCAATAATAAAAAAAATTAATTTTAATAAAATTTTATTAAAAATGGAGGCGGGGGGGGGGGCTTTGTATTAAAAAAAATTTAATGGCAAGTGTTGTATAAAAAAGGTGGTGTCCTTAGCAATAGAAAAGAAAAAAAAAAAATTTATTGGAAAAAGTTGTCTAAAAAAAAAATGGGTGCGTTGCCCGGTCGTACAATATCCTTAAATATGGTATTTTAATAATATAATATTTTAATTTAGAAGGGTGTTTATCGTGAAAGATTGGCGAGGGGGGGGCCAGAGATTGGAGCTCAGACGAGCACTTGCCACGGAAGCAATGATAAAACAAAGACAGACTCGCAACGTCTCTTCTGTGAGAGAGAGGTGGCAGGGAAGAGAAAAGGGCATCCCCCACTAAGCCACAAAGTCTATTTTGTACTCTGTCAAGGCAGGATAGGCTGTTTTTACCATTAAAATTTTTTTTAATGTTAAGGACCACTCTTTTTGCTAAAATTTATCTAATAAGGATTTAATTATGCTATGTATTCTTCCAGTGATACCATATGATCTGATTTTCCTTAGAAGATCATCATGGCATACCCTGTCAAAAGCCTTAGAGCTACTGCTCTACCCTCCTCTGCTTTGTCCAGTGAATGCTATATACGTTCAGAGATTACAGTTACGATGTCTGCTGTGGAACGGGTTTGCCTAAATCCATATTGATGGTCGGTCAGAAGTTTAGCATCTGTAAGGTGATGGACTAGAGCTTGGTTAATTATGGACTCAAATATTTTGGTGAAAAGTGAGAGGAGGCTAATGGGGCGATAATTTGCTGGGTCAGTTCTTTCGCTAGAATTCTTGAAAACTGGTACTACAGAAGCAGTTTTCCTGCAGTTGGAGGCAAACCGACTGGCAATCATGTTAGCCTTCTAGAGTAAAAAACGAGTAAAAACGATGTTCAACTTGCTTTGCAACCGAAGCATACTACGCTACTGCTTGACTAGTGCTCACAATGGCCGACATATTTGACTCGTCTGGTGTACACTATTAAATAAACTACATCAAGTCTGTTGCCAAGGTCGCTGGAAAGATGGTGGAATCCTTCTACCACTCCAGAAGATATCTCACTACTGATGCAATTCTCTATCTATATAAAAGCCAAGTACGTCCAAGGATGGAATACTGCTGCCATATTCTCTACCCTGCAACCTCTCTCCCACAGAAGAGACGTTGCGAGCCTATCCTTGTTTTATCCTTATTTCCATGGCAGGTGCTCGTCTGAACTCCAATCTCTGGTCCCCCCTCGCCAATCTTTCACGAAAAACACCCGTCTAGCTGAATCCACTGTGAAAAATTTTCCCCACTCTTTATCTGTGCCTAAATCAAAACGTAGATTCCATGAACAAAGCTTCTTTCTTAGAACTGCACGCCTGTGGAACTCTGTTCCGTATGCCTGCTTCCCACCTGACTATAACTTGGATGTCTTCAAGTCCAACGTTAACAAATTCCTAATGAACCACCCCCTTAGGTAAACACTTCATCAAATCTCCACACTAACGTAATGTACTTGCAATAAGCCTTATCCCTGAGTGGCTTCCGGGCCTTGATGAGTGGTGACCACCGTGTAAAAACAAAATAATTTCATTTGCGTTTATTTTTTTTTTCTCCCCGCCGCCTGATTTTCAGGTGTTCGTGCATATCACATGATACCTACGTAATACGTTTGTTCAACCTTGCGTAACGATCTCAACCATTGTCCGTTCTAAATAACATCATTGTTCTGTCCGACACAACCAAATCCGACGTCATTGTAAATAATTATTGCTTGAAAAAACAAAAGAAAGACAAAACTTTAATTAAATGGAAACAAAAGTTATCGTAAAACGTTGTCTTTCACCCGCAGGCTGTCAACCTAGCAATAAAAGCGAGACTGGATGGTTTAGATGTCAACACCCGAGAAATACTTGGACAAAATTTGAAATATATATATTTTTCTTATTTTGATGCATTTTTTTTTATTTTACAAAAGAGTTACCACTTATCAAGGCTCAGAGGCCACTCGAGGATAAAGGTTAATAAGTGTACAGTAGTCAATGGGAAAATATTGTAGTAATCGTTAGTTGTGGAAATTTGGTAAATTGGATTACTTTATATATATATATATATATATATATATATATATATATATATAAAAACTACATTTAACAATAATTCTGTAAGTAAATAGATAAAGAAAGCTCAATATTATATATATAGATATAGAGCAATAATATAAATGGAAAAGGAGTACAGATAGTTATTAAAGACTTTAATGATTACCTGTACTCCTAAGTTCAAACAATAAATATATATATATATATATATATATATATATATGTGTTATAATGGAATAAATCCAGAGGAAATCCGGGTATGAGAGCTCAATGTGGTAAACAGAGCAATAAGATAAAAATATAACACGGAAATTACATAATTGTCGATGCAATAATTTATTTCAACCTTATGGTATTTTCAAGCATCTAAATCAGACAATTACATTTTTGATACTGAAAAAAAGAAAAGAAAAGATCGGGCTTCGACCCTCAAAAAACCAGAGGTGGTGGTAGTAGCAATCCACTTAATACATTTAATAGAGAGGGTGGTAGGGATTTAAAAAATAAAAATTAAAAATAACAAATAAAAATATTAGACACTTATAAGCGGCAGCTCGATGTAACCATAGATACACACACACACACACACACTCACACACACACGCAACACATACACCTACACCCACATACACACACACACACGCCTCTAAGATGTACGTTCTGACATGTAAATGCCTTGACACGCGTTTACTAACCTAGGAAGAAAGGGGCGAAAGTATACGGATATATAGTGAAAAGAAATAGAACAGCGCGTAATGAAAAAAAGAAGAAAAAAAGAGGAAGAAAAAAAGAGGAGACAGTGATCAAATGTTAACTGTCATATATATATATATATATATATATATATGAGAGAAATAAAAAGGAACAAACCGTATTATGTGTTCATCAACGTTTCGTCCTTATTTCAAGACTTCCTCTGGATGAATGAGATTAAGAAACAAAAAATACCAGTACAAAATATATATATATATATATATAAATAACTTCCGTACATTTATATCAGATCTACCTCTGCGTTCCATGTTTAAAAAGGATGTGTCCTCTATAGTATCAGACCTGACGGAATGATTAATTGTAGGTATAGACCGTTTCATACCCTCAAAAAAATTCCAGCAAAAACCTAACAGCTCGCCATCGTTCTCTCCAGAATGTGCTGCTGCCGTTGCACACATGATGGGCAGAAATCACAAGCTCTCAGTATTAATGCTGGAGTCCCTCAGGGGTCCATCCCGGGCCAAACTCTCTTCCTGATCTACATTAATGAGCTTCCAAATCACATCCTTACATCATTCGTAGACAACTATGCTGATGACACTACTATCTATGGTAGCACATCTAAGGCAGTAAACGACCAAGCTCTCTCTGATTCTCTCTCCTCTGATCTTGAGCATGTGGTACAATGGAGAAAGGAGTGGCTGGTTACTTTTAATGCATCCAAAACCAAGCTTTTATCTTTACATCATCAACGCTCTGATCCCCATCTGGCATCAATTGAAATGAATGACTCTTGTCTTAGGGAGGCCTCATGTTTTGACAAGCTTCTGGGCTTGACTTTTACTCCTGATCTTAAGTGGAACACATACATTAAATCCGTTGCCAAGGCCGCTAGAAAAATGGTGGAATCCTTCTATCGATCCAGTAGATATCTCACTGCTGATGCACTTCTCTACCTATGTAAGAGTCAGGTACGTCCAAGGATGGAGTACTGTTGCCACATCTGGGCAGGAGCTGCTAGAAGCAGCTTATCCTGCCTTGATAGAGTTCAAAATAGACTTCATAGCCTAGTAGGGGATGCCCTTTTCTTTTCCCTGCAACCTCTTTTTCACAAAAGAAATGTTGCGAGTTTGTCTCTGCTTTATCATTATTTTCATGGCAAGTGCTTGGCTGAGCTTCAATCTATGGCCCCGCCCCCTCGCCAAACTTTCACAAGAAACCCCCGTCTAGCAGAAATCACTATCAATAATTTCTCCCACTCTTTATCTGTACCTAGACCTAAAGGTAGATTCCATGATCAAAGCTTCTTTCTTAGAACTGCATGCCTATGGAATTGTTTTCCTGCTTTCCAGCTGATTACAATATGGTTGTCTTCAAGTCTAATGTAAACAAGTTTTTGATGAGCCGTTCCATATAAGTTAACAAATTCACCAAATTTTCATTACTAACGGTTACTATATTGTCCAATTTCTACTGTACACTCTTTAACCCTTGTCCTCGAGTGGCCTCAAGGCCTTGATAAGCGGTGATGCCCAGTTAAAAAAAAAAAAGATATATATATATATATTTTAACAAAATGCAAATGAATGGATAGACTAAGATACTTACAGGCTTTAAAAGCGGGCGAATAAAAGATATATCTTATTATTAATTGCTATTATTATTTTTGGTGTCTTTAAACCCCCCCCCTCCTCTTTTTGCTGATGAGGAGACTTTGTTTTATAAAATCAAATGATAAAATTATTTTCTAAGACGTATTGTGTATCTCAATAAAAACATTGTTTCCGAAACGATCGTACAATTTATTGATTTTGTTTGTTCTTCCTTATAAAACTGATTTTTAATTCAAAATTATGAATTGTTTTACTCAATATTAAAATAGCTCTAGGATATCTATGTCTATTGAGCTTATTATATATCTACATTACAACGAGCACAGTTTTCTTTTCTTTTATTTTAATGTATTATTGAATGCACTAATACATTAAAATATACTCTGCTCTTACGACTCTTGTTCTTATCCCCAAAGTATATATGGGGAGGCCTCATGTTTTCTTTTAATTGTAATAATGCATTTACTGATACATTAAAATAAACTCCGCTCTTTAGACTGTTGGTCTAATTCCCTTAAAATTATATATATATATATATATATATATATATATACTAGCAAAAGTACCAGTCGTTGACTGGGTTCAAAAACAGCCTACAGAAAATGGACTCTGATTTTTATGAAAGTATGATAGGTTATGAAAAGGAAGGGTTGTAAAGAGATAGCTTCGAATTTGGGGGTATCAAAACCAAAGCAAAATATGATGAAAGTAAAAATAAAACAGATAAACCCCATAATTTATTATACCATACCTGTTCACACTGAAACACTTATCACAATATTCTGTGGATCTATATTAAAACAAAAATATATATATATTACCATATACAAGTTAGGTCACTGTTCTATGAATCAAATTATTTGTGTTTAAACTTATTTTAAAGCGTTTCTTAGTTCAAAATGAATCTTAACTCTGTTAAGTTAGAATAAAAAATGGCTGTCCCTACACCCTGCATGAGAACTGTTGATAAATTAAACACACAATCAGAACACATCAGTTAAATGTCACCAATTGTGCAAAAATGTTTAACCAGTTTTTTGTTTAATTTTCGATTTTTGAGCTATTAGATAAGATTAATGTAAAAAATAGTTTGTTAATGTCTCTAAAATGTTAGAAGTGATTGGTATTGATGGCCATTTTATATTAAACTAGCTGGCCGCCCAGGGTTGCTCGATCATACAATATGTCCAAACATGATTTTTTAATTTATACAGATTGCATATGCATTATAGAATCGATCCTATATAAAAGGGTCCTGGATAAGACCTTAAACTGATGGTGAGGCCCCAGCTTGCAGGCTTAGGTGAAAGTACAGAATAGTTACAATAGACCCGGTAACCTGGCCCTGTCGGTGGGGCATTAGAATACGCCGACTGCCCCCCCTGCAAATGGTAAAAGTCCCTCAATGGGGGTCCTTGATATGACCTTAAACTATATCCAGTGGTGAGGTCCCAGCTTGTGGGCTTTGGGGAGTGTGGAGCCACCCTTTAATTACCATTGCTCCCAGGTCCACTCTGACCCGGAGTGGTAGTACCTGTTAGGGTCCCAACTATGGGTTAAATAGAAACCGACTTGAAAACAACAAATATATTCTATTTAAAAAAATTTTTCTTCAAAATCTTTGGATTCGGCATTAAATAACCCGAAAAGGGTTGATATGCCGTAAAACAAAAACAACCAACCAACTTCTATGGAAAAAAGTATCCTCATGCCAGGTTGTTCTGACAAACCCCTGTACAGAGAGACCTTAGACACTCGAGGATAGTGTCTAGTAGGCATTCAAGCTCTCTCCTTTCTGTAGTGTTCAATCAATTGCTGCCAAAATATACAAATACATATACTATTATATGATTACTTCATTTAATCACGTAAATGAATATACGAAAATATAATTTTATGCGTAAATTTTTCAGTATTTACTTCAACATTGCTCAACACATAGGTAGAGCTAGGTAATAAGTTATGGAAATATATATGGCAATTAAGCTACACAGAATATTCCGTGTTTCATTCTGACAAATTCTCACGAGAATGAAACGCAAAATATTCTGTGTAGCTTAATTGCCATATATATTTTCATAACTTACTATATCTTTCACGAAAAACACCCGTCTAGCTGAATCCACTGTGAAAAATGCATAATGTTTATTTCAATTTGATGACATTTCTATTACTTTTGCGCATGCGCAAATTCATTCATAGCTTGAAGAGGTTTAATTTTAAATATTTCCCTACCATTAACGGTCCTGGATATGATCTAAAACTATATCTGATGGTGAGGCCCCACCTTGCAGGCCTTGGGGAGTGTGGAGCCACCCTTTAATTGCCATTGTTCCCAGGTCCACTCTGACCCCGAGTTAGGGTCCCAACTATGGGTTAAATAGAAACCGACTTGAAAACAACAAACATATTCTATTAAAAAAATTTTTCTTCAAAATAACTCGTGGTTTACTTATTATTTCTACAATTATGTTCTTGTATTTGCCACTAGTCTTTCACCCCTAGACAAAATTCAAAAGAGTCGCAAACCTGTCATCTAAACTTCAGCCTCTGTCCCATCGACGAAATGTAGCATCCCTCTGCCTGTTCTACAAGTACTTTAACGGTGAATGCTCTGACGAACTGCAAGCACTTGTGCCCCCACAACGTAAATACCCCCGACAAGCAGCTAAATCCCACCCCTTCACAGTAGAGATCCCTAGATGTAAGAAAGCCTTCTACTCCAGTAGTTTCTTCCCCAGAACTCTATTAAAAAAAATTGTTCTTCAAAATCACTGGCTTCGGCATTAAATAACCCGAAAAGGGTTGATATGCCGTAAAACAAAAGCAACCAGTTCTCGGTATATCACAGAAGTTAAGCAATATTGAGCCTGGTCAGTGCCAGATGGGTGACCATTTGGTAATACTAGTCGCTGTATGTATAAGGACAATGTCTTTGTTTTATCGTTATTTCCATAGCAGGTGCTCGTCTGAGCTCCAATCCCTCATCCCCCCTCGCCAATCTTTCACGAGAAACACCCGTCTGGCTGAAACTACTGTCAATAATTTCCCCCACTCGTTAACTGTGCCTAAATCCAAACGTGGATTCCATGAGCAAAGCTTCTTTCTTAGAAGTGCACGCCAGTGGAACTCTCTGCCGCTTGCCTGTTTCCCACCTGCCTACAACTTGGACGTCTTCAAGTCCAACATAAACAAACTCCTGACAAACCGCCCCCTTAAGTAAGACACTATCAAAACCCGCAATACTAATGATTACTACAATACTATCTCATTGATTACTGTACACGCAATAACCCTTATCCCTGAGTGGCCTTCGGGCCTTGATAAGTGGTGACCCCTATGTAAAAAAAAAAAACAACCAACCAACCTATATAAAAGTTTTTAAATAAAGCTGTAGTGTTTTCTTTAGCACGACTACTTTATCGTTTCACCCTGTATGTATTTGTGTGTGAAATCAAATATAGCCCACATTACGCATCCTTATGCCTTTCGGCTGTGTTTCGTTTGTGTTTATTTTTATTTCCTCACCTGATTTTCAGGTTTGCATTCATATCACATGATCACATGACATCAACTTAATGCGTTTGTTCACCGTTGTGTAATTTTCTCGAATCTTGTTGGTTCAAAAATAACATTGTTCTCTCTGACAAACCAAATCCGACGTTAGACCATAACAATACTTCATTGTTAATGAATATTATTAAAAAATATATATATAAAAAACAAACTTTAATCAAAAAAAGAAAAGGTTAAAATTTACCATTAAATTTGACCTTTTTTTGTTTCTGTTTGTCAAGGGACAAGGGGGGATGCCCAATTCTCTTCCTTGCAACCTCTTTCCCACAGAAGAGACGTTGCAAGCCAGCCTGTCTGAGCTCCAATCTATTCCCCCCCCCCTGGTCTGACTTTCACAAAAAAAACACTCGTCTAACTGAAACCACTGTCAATAACTTCCCTCACTCTCTATCTGTGCCTAAACCTTTTTTTTTATTATTAAATTTTCACCCCAAACAAGGCAATTGCTACTTTGGTGTAGGGGGCTACTATCAGGGGCAACAACTACTGGAGTACTATGTAGGGATTTGGGCAGCAAGATGTTGGTTCACGTTGCACTTGAACTTCTGCATGTCAGTACTGTTGGGGAAGCAGGGACCTGGAATGGAATTCCAAAGTCTAGCGGTTCTGTGGAAGAAACTACTTGAGTAGAAAGATCTTTTACATCTAGGGATCTCAACTGTGTGGGGGTGGGATTTAGCAGCCTGTCGGGTTTGTCGAGGGTGTTCACATCGTGGGGACACAAGTGCTTGCAGTTCATCAGAGCATTCACCACTAAAATACTTGTAGAACAGGCAGACGTAGATTCTATGAACAAAGTTTCTTTCTTAGAACTGCACGTCTGTGGAACGCTTTCGTTTCCCTGCTTTCCAACTGACTACAATATGGTTGTCTTCAAGTCCAACGTAAACAAATTCTTGATGAGCCGTCCCCCTTAAGTAATCTAATTTACCAAATTTCCACTACTAACGATTACTACCAAATTTTTCACATTGACTACTGTACACTGATTAGCCCTTATCCTCGAGTGGCCTCTGAGCCTTGATAAGTGGTGACTCCTTTGTAAAAAAAAAAAAAAAAAGTGGGGGGGGGGGGAGTGAGACTTGTTGTTTATCTGGCTGAAATTTGAAATAAAACTATAATTATAAGGGTCGTTTCTAAAGTCAAAATCGCCTGTTCTTTCTTTCGTCGGATTATTTCGATTATCATATCAAAAACATTCCGATACAAAGAACGCTGTACCTAAAGTACTTTCTTGTGAAATTTCATAAACATCAGCCCAGCCGTTTGTGAGTTCATAGGGAACGAACTCACAGACACCCAGACAAAATTATTTTCATATAATAGTAAAGATAAAGATCCTCTGATCTTGAGCATGTGGTGCAATGGGGAAAGAGGTGACTGGTTAATTTTAATGCATCCAAAACCAAACTTTTATTTTTACATCATCAACGTTCTGATCCCCATCTGGCATCAATTGAAATGAATGGCTCTCGTCTTAGGGAGGCCTCATGTTTTGACAAGCTTCTGGACTTGACTTTTACTCCTGATCTAAAGTGAAACACATACATTAAATCCGTTGCCAAGGTCGCTGGAAAAATAGTGGAATCCTTCTATCGATCTAGTAGATATCTCACTGCTGATGCAATTCTCTATCTATATAAGAGCCAAGTACGTCCAAAGATGGAATACTGTTGCCACATCTGGGCAGGAGCTGCTAGAAAGGACTTGTCCTGCCTTGATAGAGTTCAAAATAGACTTTGTAGCTTTGTAGGAGATGTCCTTTTCTCTTCCCTGCAACCTCTTTCTCACAGAAGAGATGTTGCAAGTTTTTCTCTGCTTTATCGTTATTTTCATGGCAAGTGCTCGGCTGAGCTCCAATCTATGGTCCTCCCCTCGTCAAACTTTCACAAGAAACACTCGTCTAGTTGAAAACAGTATAAAAAATTCCCCTCACTCTTTATCTGTGCCTAAACCTAAACGTAGATTCCATGAACAAAGCTTCTTTCTTAGAACTGCACGCCTGTGGAATTGTCTTCCGTTCTCCTGCTTTCCAGCTGACTACAATCTGATTGTCTTCAAGTCTAAACGTAAACAAGTTCTTGATGAGCCGTTCCACTTTAGTTAACAAATTTACCGAATTTCCATTACTAACGATTACTATATTGTCCAATTGACCACTGTACATTCTTAACCCTTATCCTCGAGTGGTTTCTGGCCTTGATAAGTGGTGATGCCTATGTAAAAAAAAAAAAATTTTGTAAAGATAAATTGCTTTTTTTCATGTCTGGAGTCTTGCTGCCTTTTCTATACATTGCAAGCTTCTGCATTTTAAATTACATTTTTCTACCGTCCTCATAGCCGCCCCCCTCCTCAATCAAAGGCCCCCTCGGTTAAAAAACACTGCCATAGCATAAGGATAGCCAGATGATTCGAAGGCTGCTTGAGTAATTGGCCGTCTCAAAACTTGATGTCCTAATAATGATAAATCGTCTTTTTTTTTTTTTTTTTTTTTACACAGTGATCACCACTTATCAAGGCCCGGAAGCCACTCAGGGATAAGGGTTATTGGAAGTACATTACGTTAGTGTGGAGATTTGATGAAGTGTTTACTTAAGGGGGCGGTTCATTAGGAATTTGTTAACGTTGGACTTGAAGACATCCAAGTTGTAGTCCAGTGGGAAGCAGGCATACGGAACAGTTCCACAAGCGTGCAGTTCTAAGAAAGAAGCTTTGTTCATGGAATCCACGTTTTGATTTAGGCACAGATAAAGAGTGGGGGAAATTTTTCACAGTGGATTCAGCTAGACGGGTGTTTTTCGTGAAAGATTGGCGAGGGGGGACCAGAGATTGGAGTTCAGACGGGGAAGAAACTACTGGCTCTCTTACATCTAGGAATCTCTACTGTGTAGGGGTGAGATTTTTCGTGAAAGATTGGCTGTGTGGCGAGAGATATATCAGTGGATAGCAAAAAACAATGGTGCCTCCGTGCAATCTCAAGACAATGGACACCCCCTGTAACGGTAGGTGTGCATGAAATTGTGAGGCAAGGGTTATGCAATCGTCGGCCACACCCCTCCTGAATCGGCACTGCTTTAGTCTGGTGGCACATACAGCACCTGGAAATCCCAAACGGTCACCCGTTTTAGTGTTGATCAGGTTCAACGTTGCTTAACTTTGATGATCTGACAGGAAGTGGTGTGTTGACGTGATTATGCCGTACATCAGTTTAATAATGGAAATAAATGATCAGACTAACCCATGAACAGTGACAAATAGACACGGTAAGTCCGGGCGACCACTAGAGACCTAGCATAAGGATTACCAGACAGTGTATAGCGTCTTGTCGAAATCAACATAGATACTAAACTGGGATAGCGAGTGATAATTATGTCAAGGTAATTAATTATTGTGTTCAATCAATATCACTAACATTTGTTCCTTTTTTTTTTTTTAACGGGCTTAGGTTTTATAAAGCGCAGATTGTCGACTCGCAAGTTGTATAATACAATGAATTTTTTTTTTTTTTCACTAAGCGGCTTTTCTTTTTTCCTTTTTTTTTCTTCTATAAATGCCGTTTTTGTTTTTATCTATAAGAAGATTAAGGTACTTATGCCGAATACGGACAGTGTTATTGTCAGCATGTTATGGGCAGGTTACGTAGATTGCTGAAAAGTGCCAATATGCTTATTCCTGGGGTGCCCATTACGTCAATCACGAAGATGTGAGGTGGCATGATGTGGCCCTCGCTTAAAACTACGCCAAAGACCGTAACCGTGTTGAAGGAAACACAGCATGGTGAAAACTAAAATATTCTGTATATATAAAGATAGCTACTTCTTGACATAAATTTGCCATCTCTTCAGTTAAGTGTTATTGCGTCCGTGTCTGCGTAGGTGACTTTTCAATCCAGATTTAGTCCAACATGAATGTTCACAAATGTGGTGTAAATACTTTCTTTCTTGTAAAGGTGATCGCGGCCCTGTCGGTGGGGCATTAGAATACACCGACTCCACCCCCCTGCAGAGGGTAAAAGTCCCTCAATGGGGGTCCTGGATATGACCTTAAACTATATCCAGTGGTGAGGCCCCAGCTTGTGGGCTTTGGGGAGTGTGGAGCCACCCTTTAATTACCATTGCTCCCAGGTCCACTCTGACCCGGAGTGGTAGTACCTGTTAGGGTCCCAACTATGGGTTAAATAGAAACCGACGTGAAAGCAACAAATATATTCTATTAAAAAAATTTTTCTTCAAAATCTTTGGATTTGGCATTAAATAACCCGGAAAGGGTTGATATGCCGTAAAACAAAAACAACAAACCAACTTCTATGGAAAAAAGTATCCTTATACCAGGTTGTTCTGACAAACCCCTGTACAGAGAGACCTTAGACACTCGAGGACAGTGTCTAGTAGGCATTCAAGTTCTCTCTTCTCTAGTGTTCAATCAGACGTGCTTGAATAATGACTTGCTGCCACAATATACAAATACATATGCTATTATATGATTTTTTTTTTTTTTTTTTTTTTACACAGTGATCACCACTTATCAAGGCCCGGAAGCCACTCAGGGATAAGGGTTATTGCAAGTACATTAAGTTAGTGAGGACATTTGCTGAAGTGTTTACTTAAGGGGGCGGTTCATTAGGAATTTGTTAACATTGGACTTGAAGACATCCAAGTTGTAGTCCGGAGGGAAGCAGGCAGACGGAACAGAGTTCCACAGGCGTGCAGTTCTAAGAAAGAAGCTTTGTTCATGGAATCCGCGTTTTGATTTAGGCACAGATATAGAGTGGGGGAAATTATTCACAGTGGATTAAGCTAGACGGGTGTTTTTCGTGAAAGATTGGTGAGGGGGGACCAGAGATTGGAGTTCAGACGAGCATCTGCCATGGAAATAACGATAAAACAAGGACAGGCTCGCAACGTCTCTTCTGTGGGAGAGAGGTTGCAGGGTAGAGAAAAGGGCATCCCCCACTAAGCCACGAAGTCTATTTTGTACTCTGTCAAGGCAGGATAGGCTGTTTTTAGCAGCTCCTGCCCAGATATGGCAACAGTATTCCATCCTTGGACGTACTTGGCTTTTATATAGATAGAGAATTGCATCAGTAGTGAGATATCTTCTCGAGCGGTAGAAGGATCCCACCATCTTTCCAGCGACCTTGGCAACAGACTTGATGTACGTGTTCCATTTCAGGTCAGGAGTAAAGGTCAAACCCAGAAGCTTGTCCTGCCTTCTTAAAACGCGTTTTAAGACAGCAAACTCTACACGCTCCTCTTCAAAAATCTGACAACTTTTTCTGATGGTTTTCCTCCATAGTGGGTCCTGAATATGACCTAAAACTATATCCGATGGTGAGGCCCCACCTTACAGGCTTTGGGAGTGTGTAGCCACCCTTTAATTGCCATTGCTCCCAGGTCCACTCTGACCCAGAGTGGTAGTACCTGTTAGGGTCCAAACTATGGGTTAAATAGAATCTGACTTAAAAAAAAAAATATACTCCATTAAAAATCGTTCCTCAAAATAACTAGATTCGGTATTAAATAACCTGATATGCCGTAAAACAAAAACAATCCTCCATAGTTACTGATCTTTCGCTTGAGCTTCCCAGTTATGTACACCCATTTACTCTGTGAAACATTATTGGCTACATATGTGCATACATTTTTCTGCCAATATTTTTCATGGTCCTGGTTGGTTGTTTTTGTTTTACGGCATATCAACCCTTTCCGAGTTATTTAATGCCGAATCCAAAGATTTTGAAGAAAAGTTTTTTTAATAGAATATATTTGTTGTTTTCACGTCGGTTTCTATTTAACCCATAGTTGGGACCCTAACAGGTACTACCACTCCAGGTCAGAGTAGACCTGGGAGCAATGGTAATTAAAGGATGGCTTCACACTCCCCAAAGCCCACAAGCTGGGGCCTCACCACTGGATATAGTTTAAGGTCATATCCAGGACCCCCACTGAGGAACTTTTACCCTCTGCAGGGGGACAGTCGGTGTATTCTAATGCCCCACCGACAGGGCCGCTCATGGTCCTGGATATGACCTTAAACTATATCCAGTGGTGAGGTCCCAGCTTGCGGGCTTTGAGAAGTGTGGAGCCACCCTTTAATTGCCATTGCTCCCAGGTTCACACTGACCCGGAGTGATAGTATTTTCCATACTAGCAGGTCATCCCGGCTTTGCTTGCGCCCTATGTACCATTCATAATTTTATGTGCATATGTGTTGCAATTTCTCTGACATTAAATTTTTGTCCTGCTTTCTTAAAATGTGTTTTAAGATAGCAAGCTCTACACACTGCTCTTCAAAAATCTTACAACTTTCTTTGATGGTTTTCCCCCATAGTGATCGATCTTTCACTTGGGCTTCCCAGTTATGGACATCCAACTCAAGTATTTTCTGCATATATATATATGTATAACGTTGTATATATGTACGTGTCTTGAAACTCGTTTAACATAAGGTAGTGATCGTCTCATAATGTTAATATGTGCGTGTATATTTATAACAGTGTCTAGTGCAGGGGTGGCCATTACGTCGATTGTTATTGACTGATTGATTTGACCCCTTAACATTTATTGTTTTGGGCTCGAATCAAATTAAAAAGTTTGATCCATGTTCAAGTAACATCCAAAATTGGTGGAGGAGTTTGGTAGAGTTTTCAAAGGCCAAATCGTTGAACTTTGACCCCTTGACAGCCAAATTTCTGGCTAAAAACTCATTAAAAAGATTTTCCCAAATTTCAATACCCCTTACATCAAATCTCGAGTTTGTAGACTGAAAATTTATAGAGTAGTTTGGTAGGGAAATGTGCACACACAGACAGACAATTGTACTTACAAATCGAGCATAGGTAGTTCAGATGATGTCATAACATCATTAAATTCATGACTCACACAGCAGCCGCCGATAGCGTAGTGGTTAGGAGTCTTGACTGTCGTAGAGACAGTCGGGTCTAGCCGCACTGATGAGGTATGAAACAGTACTGTATGTGGATGACTATATATATAATGTGTGTGTGTGTGTTTATGTATATATATATATATATATATATATATATTATAGTTTTTATTTTTAAAATAATATACAGTTTGAATGGAATGCATCCCCTGTTCTTTGACCAAGAAGTGCCACCTGGCGACAGTTTAGTGAAATACGCATAAAAAATGGTACCGTCCGTGTAATGCAGAAGTACCAAAAAAAATTATTTTCAAAACGATTTTTTTTTTTTTTTTTTTTTTTTTTTAAATCATTTTTTTTTTTCCCCTGAATTTATTTTTGCATGAGATTTTTACATCATATTCCAAAATTCTGTTAGCCAGTGTAGACTGGTATGGATTTATGACCTAACTTATTAATAGATAATTACCTTTGAACTGGTATCTTATCAAATGTAAGGGAGGTAATTCGTTTTTTATCTGATATGGAATATTTATACTTATCTATTATGTCAATTTCTGTCGGAATAAGTTTAAATTAAAAATAATGTATAAGTCATGAGATTATTTGGTACTCGTACAGTTTAATCAACAAATTAAAAAAAAAATGAAAATATTGAAAAATTTATATTGTACGTAATCGTTATAGAATAAAGTTTTCATTAAAAAAAAAAAATATCACTTAATTTGATCAAGTAGTTTTTTTTTTTTTTTTTTTTTTTTTTACCCAGGAAAATCAAATTTTAACGAGATCGATCGTATCGCAGTCATCTTGCCTATTTTGCAGACGAAAGGGGAGGGACTTTAAACGAAAAAAAGTGATTAACAAATGAAAAAGAGATTAAAAATAAAATAGTTGAAAAAAAAAATAGAATATTTATCTAGGTATTTTCTTTTTTTTTTTTTTTTTACTCAGGAAAATAAAATTTTAAGGAGATCGATCGTATCGCAGTCATCTTGCCTATTTTGCAGACGAGGGGGAGGGGCTTTAAACGAAAAAAGTGATTAACAAATGAAAAAGAGATTAAAAAGGACACAAAATAAAATAGTTGAAAAAAAAATATTTATCTAGGTATTTTTTTTTCAACTATTTTAAACGAAAAAGTGATTAACAAATGAAAAAGAGATTAAAAATAAAATAGTTGAAAAAAAATATTTATCTAGGTATTTTTTTTTTCAACTATTTTAAACGAAAAAGTGATTAACAAATGAAAAAGAGATTAAAAATAAAATAGTTGAAAAAAAAAATCTTTATCTAGGTATCTTTTTTTTCAACTATTTTAAACGACAAAGTGATTAACAAATGAAAAAGAGATTAAAAATAAAATAGTTGAAAAAAAATATTTATCTAGGTATTTTTTTTTCAACTATTTTAAACGAAAAAGTGATTAACAAATGAAAAAGAGATTAAAAATAAAATAGTTGAAAAAAAATATTTATCTAGGTATTTTTTTTTCAACTATTTTAAACGAAAAAGTGATTAACAAATGAAAAAGAGATTAAAAATAAAAAAGTTGAAAAAAAAATATTTATCTTTGTATTTTTTTTCAACTATTTTAAACGAAAAAGTGATTAACAAATGAAAAAGAGATTAAAAATAAAAAAGTTGAAAAAAAAATATTTATCTAGGTATTTTTTTTTTCAACTATTTTAAACGACAAAGTGATTAACAAATGAAAAAGAGATTAAAAATAAAATAGTTGAAAAAAAAAATAGAATCTAGGTATTTTTTTTTCAACTATTTTAAACGAAAAAGTGATTAACAAATGAAAAAGAGATTAAAAATAAAATAGTTGAAAAAAAAATAGAATCTAGGTATTTTTTTTTCAACTATTTTAAACGAAAAAGTGATTAACAAATGAAAAAGAGATTAAAAATAAAAAAGTTGAAAAAAAAAATATTTATCTAGGTATTTTTTTTTCAACTATTTTAAACGAAAAAGTGATTAACAAATGAAAAAGAGATTAAAAATAAAATAGTTGAAAAAAAAAAAATAGAATCTAGGTATTTTTTTTCAACTATTTTAAACGAAAAAGTGATTAACAAATGAAAAAGAGATTAAAAATAAAATAGTTGAAAAAAAAATATTTATCTAGATATTTTTTTTTTCAACTATTTTAAACGAAAAAGTGATTAACAAATGAAAAAGATTAAAAATAAAATAGTTGAAAAAAAAAAAATAGAATCTAGGTATTTTTTTTTTTCTGCCCAATGTTTCAAAATAATCTTGTCAAATTTTGACAAACTTTAAACAGTGATCGGAGTTATCTCCCGTGGCCCCCCACTTCTTGTCTTAGAAATACGCAAAATGAACGCGACATGATCAATGTCATTAACAACCTCCTCTGCAAAAAAAAATTAAAAAAAAAAACATGATCCAATTAATTGATTTTTCTTTTTGCATGAAAACTTCATTCCATAACGAGTAGGTACAATATAACTTTTTTATTTAAAAAAAAAAAATAGAATAATTTCGGTACTTGTACAGTTTAACCAACACATTAAAAAATAAAAATATTGAAAAAAAATTAAATTATACATACTCATTATGGAATAAAGTTTACAATTCTCTCTCCTCTGATCTTGAGCACGTAGTACAATGGGGAAAGGAGTGGCTGGTTACTTTTAATGCATCTAAAACCAAGCTTCTCTCTTTACATCATCAACATTCTGATCCACATCTGGCATCAATTGAATTGAATGGCTCTCGTCTTCAGGAGGCCTCAAGTTTTGACAAGCTTCTGGGCTTGATCATTACTCCTGATCTTAAATGGAACACGTACATCAAATCTGTTGCCAAGGCCGCTGGAAAAATGGTGGGATCTCTCTATCGATCTGGTAGATATCTCACTGCTGATGCAATTCTCTATCTATATAAGAGCCAGGTACGTCCAAGGATGGAATACTGTTGCCACATCTGGGCAGGAGCTACTAGAAAGGGCTTATCCTGCCTTGATAGAGTTCAAAATAGACTTTGTAGCCTCGTAGGAGATGTCCTTTTCTCTTCCTTGCAACCTCTATCTCACAGAAGAGATGTTGCGAGTTTGTCTCTGATGTATCGTTATTTTCATGGAAAGTGTTTGACTGAGCTTCAATCTATGGTCCCCCCTCGACTAACTTTCACAAGAAACACTCATCTAGCTGAAAACACTATCAATAATTCCCCCCACTCTTTATCTGTGCCTAAACCTAAACGTAGATTCCATGAACAAAGCTTCTTTCTTAGAACTGCACGCCTGTGGAATTGTCTTCCGTTTTCCTGCTTTCTGGCTGACTACATTATGGTTGTGTTCAAGTCTAACGTAAATAAGTTCTTGATGAGCCGTTCCATATAAGTTATCAAATTTACCAAATTTTCATTACTAATGATTACTATATTGTCCAATTTCTACTGTACGCTCTTTAACCCTTATCCTTGAGTGGCCTTTTGGCGTTGATAATGTGGTGATGCCTATGGAAAAAAAAAAAAAACAACATACAAAAAAGAAAAATCACTTAATTTGATCGTGTTTTTTAAAAAAATTTTTCACCCAGAAAAATCAAATTTTAACGAGATCGATCATATCGTGGCCATCTTGCCTATTTCACGGCCGAGGACGGGGTGGGGGGATGCCTTTAAACGAAAAAGTGATTAAAAAAGGACACAGAAACTCTGTAAAAATAATTGAAAAAAAATACCTAAAATATTAATCTATGTATTTTTTTTTTCTGCCCAATATTTCAAAATAATCTTGTCAAATTTTGATTGGAGTTATCTTCCCTGTCGCCCCACTTCTCATCTGAGGAATACGCAAGATGAACGCAACATGATCAATCTCATTAACGTTTGATTTTCCTCTGTAAAAAAAAAGAAAAAAAAAAGATAACTACTTGATCAAATTAAATGATTTTTTTTTTTTCTTTTTAATGAAAACTTTATTCCATAACGAATCCATACAGTATAATTTTCGTGATTGTATCCGAGCTTCTAAGCACCGTAGGAGTCGCTAAAAAATATCTGACACAAAATGGTCGTTCATACCAATAATATTTTTATTATTACTTTCTGAAAATTATGTAGATTATTATTTGTGAAAGGATATTAATTTCTCAACAAAAACATATATATATATATATATATTTATAAAGTACTTGTATTGATTGGACTCGTCTTGAGTGTTATTTGTGCAATGTTTCGGTCGGTTTGGCCTTTGACCGTCTTCAGGCATCTTGATTGTTGTTTGAAAAGGAAAGAGAAATGTTACTGTTCCGTAGATATTTTCTTATTCTGTGAGTTAGTCTCTATTTTATGGTTATTGTTTTGTATTTGTGAAAAAATTAGTTGACAGGGATGGGGGCAAACTTAATAAAGATCGACATGGGATTATCTCCCTTCAATTGTAGAAATTTTAATTGTAGAAAAAACATTGTACATCTTTTTTTCTTTCCCCTTTTTTTCTTTTTCCTTTTTTCTTTCTCCTTTTTCCTTTTCCTTTTTTCTTTCTCCTTTTTCCTTTTCCTTTTTTCTTTCTCCTTTTCCTTTTTTCTTTCTCCTTTTTCCTTTTTTCTTTCTCCTTTTTCCTTTTCCTTTTTTCTTTTCCTTTTTTCTTTCTCCTTTTTCCTTTTTTCTTTCTCCTTTTTCCTTTTTTCTTTCTCCTTTTTCCTTTTCCTTTTTTCTTTTCCTTTTTCCTTTTTTCTTTCTCCTTTTTCCTTTTTCTTTTTTCTTACTCCTTTTTCCTTTTTCTTTTTTCTTTCTCCTTTTTCCTTTTCCTTTTTTCTTTCTCCTTTTTCCTTTTCCTTTTTTCTTTTCCTTTTTTCTCCTTTTTCCTTTTCCTTTTTTCTTTCTCCTTTTTCCTTTTCCTTTTTTCTTTTCCTTTTTTCTTTCTCCTTTTTCCTTTTTTCTTTCTCCTTTTTCCTTTTTTCTTTCTCCTTTTTCCTTTTCCTTCTTTCTCCTTTTTCCTTTTTTCTTTCTCCTTTTTCCTTTTTTCTTTCTCCTTTTTCCTTTTTTCTTTCTCCTTTTTCCTTTTCCTTTTTTCTTTTTCCTTTTTCCTTTTCCTTTTTTCTTTCTCCTTTTTTCTTTCTCCTTTTTTCTTTCTCCTTTTTTCTTTCTCCTTTTTTCTTTCTCCTTTTTTCTTTCTCCTTTTTTCTTTCTCCTTTTTTCTTTCTCCTTTTTTCTTTCTCCTTTTTCCTTTTTTCTTTTTCCTTTTTCTTTCTCCTTTTTTCTTTCTCCTTTTTTCTTTCTCCTTTTTTCTTTCTCCTTTTTTCTTTCTCCTTTTTTTTTCTCCTTTTTTCTTTCTCCTTTTTTCTTTTTTCTTTCTCCTTTTTTCTTTCTCCTTTTTCCTTTTTTCTTTTTTCTTTCTCCTTTTTTCTTTCTCCTTTTTTCTTTCTCCTTTTTTCTTTCTCCTTTTTTCTTTCTCCTTTTTTCTTTCTCCTTTTTTCTTTTTCCTTTTTTCTTTTTTCTTTCTCCTTTTTTCTTTTTCCTTTTTTCTTTTTTCTTTCTCCTTTTTTCTTTCTCCTTTTTCCTTTTTTCTTTTTTCTTTCTCCTTTTTCCTTTTTTCTTTCTCCTTTTTTCTTTCTCCTTTTTTCTTTCTCCTTTTTTCTTTCTCCTTTTTTCTTTCTCCTTTTTTCTTTCTCCTTTTTTCTTTCTCCTTTTTTCTTTCTCCTTTTTTCTTTCTCCTTTTTTCTTTCTCCTTTTTTCTTTCTCCTTTTTTCTTTCTCCTTTTTTCTTTCTCCTTTTTTCTTTTTTCTTTCTCCTTTTTCCTTTTTTCTTTCTCCTTTTTCCTTTTTTCTTTCTCCTTTTTCCTTTTTTCTTTCTCCTTTTTCCTTTTTTCTTTTTCCTTTTTCTTTCTCCTTTTTTCTTTCTCCTTTTTTCTTTCTCCTTTTTTCTTTCTCCTTTTTTCTTTTTTCTTTCTCCTTTTTTCTTTCTCCTTTTTCCTTTTTTCTTTTTCTTTCTCCTTTTTTCTTTCTCCTTTTTTCTTTCTCCTTTTTTCTTTCTCCTTTTTTCTTTCTCCTTTTTTCTTTCTCCTTTTTTCTTTCTCCTTTTTTCTTTTCCTTTTTTCTTTCTCCTTTTTTCTTTCTCCTTTCTCCTTTTTTCTTTTTTCTTTCTCCTTTTTTCTTTCTCCTTTCTCCTTTTTTCTTTCTCCTTTTTTCTTTCTCCTTTTTCCTTTTTTCTTTCTCCTTTTTCCTTTTTTCTTTCTCCTTTCTCCTTTTTTCTTTCTCCTTTCTCTTTTTTTCTTTCTCCTTTTTCCTTTTTTCTTTCTCCTTTTTCCTTTTCCTTTTTTCTTTTCCTTTTTTCTTTCTCCTTTTTCCTTTTTTCTTTCTCCTTTTTCCTTTTTTCTTTCTCCTTTTTCTTTTTTCTTTCTCCTTTTTCCTTTTTCTTTTTTCTTTCTCTTTTTTTCTATTCATTATGTTGGATTATTAATTCCATACTAAGATATATTTTGTTTTGTTTTTTTCACATTTTAGTTGCGGGATACGAACCCTCTAAAAGTGCGAACCTTCTTCAATTACTTTTATATGTGCCTTAATATTGGAGCCATTATCGGACTTGGGGTCGTCTCCTATTTTCAACAACAGTACGGATTTCATTATGGTTACATTGGAGCAATGGGTTCCTTAGCTTTCGGATTCATCTTATTCCTTTGTGGTAAGTAAAAAAAAAAAAGTAAAATTGTTATTAAGAAGGATATTTTTACAGATTGATTTTGACCATTGTTAGGGGTCCGCATTCAACCACCCAGAAGTCTATTGCTCAATTAGAGATAACAGCTAAAGGTTATTAAATATTATATTATATATAAAAGAAAAAGAAAAAATTAAACAGTAAGTAAAGTTTTGTTTTTATGTAGCCAGACTTTGTGGGCACCATGTAGATTATGCAGCCAGACTTTGTGGGCGCCGTGTAGATCATGCAGCCAGATTTTGTGGGCGCCGTGTAGATCATGCAGCCAGATTTTGTGGGCGCCGTGTAGATCATGCAGCCAGACTTTGCGGGCGCCGTGTAGATCATGCAGCCAGACTTTGTGGGTACCATGTATATACATATTTACTATCTTCAGACAATGCTCATCTGGAACCGTAGAGATTCAACGTCTCTATCAACTGCGCCACGGGCCCCGAAGGGTTTCAATCCCACCCAAAGCGTGCCAGAGGTAATTGGTCAAAAATGTGGTGAGACGACAACAACTACGGATGGCAGTGATGGCTGAGAATGCAGTTAGGAGATTCAAAGTTCCTATCCGTCGCGGTTACCACCTGACGAAGGCCAGAGGAAGTTGGCCGAAACGTTGTGAACCAATAAAAAAGATAAAAATAAAACAACAACTAATAAAGATGAGACTAATAGTTCGAAATAAAAATAAGATTAACATATCTAAACTATTTTATATGACAATTTAACAATGCGGAATTCTAACATTAGATTTTCTGAATCTATTTCTGAACCTTCCTTACAAAATTTGAATTATTTTCCACTTATCTAATGTTATTCTTGCTTGCAGCTTGAAACCTAAAGTACCATGCTAAGCTGAACTTTTTTAATATTATATATTTTAGTGATGGGATAATTCCAATATTTCTCTAGATTCCGATACAATTACTGATTCCGATTCTTTATAAATCTCTCTATTTTTTTTTCTAATTACCATAAAAACATGCATGTTTAATGTGCAAATATTTTCCAAGACATAAAAATATACTTGTGGGGGATGATCTATCCATTTTAGCTTTACTGGTATTTTCAAATCAATAAATATTTATTATTTTATCATTATTAACAGCAATGGAAGATTTTGCTTTAAACAAAATCAAATAAAAAGACAATTAAAAGAATCGTTTTGGCATCGGAAAATTGATACAAATTTTTCGGATTCTGGGTTCCGATTAATCGTCCCAACACTAATATATAAGACATTTGAGTTGAAACTTTTGTAATATTATTTACTGTATTATGGATTGAACACCTACTATTTGCCATAAAGTACTAGATCTTTAAATATATATATATATATATATAATGCTCCCTATCTTGGGTTGAGCATATTGGGGCGTGATATACAAACTGCCATTAGCATATTAAGAGACGCTCTTTGTGTAAATCACTGTACCATCTATATTTATTACTTTTGTGTGAATTTTGCAGGAAGGAACTCGCATACACACGCAAACGTGACTTTTATATAATATTATTGAGATGAAACGCTTATCTTTTCGCGATTGTATTTCTTTCACTGACAATCTTCCGAAGCTCACTACTGAGTGAAAAATATCTTTTCAAATTTTTTTTTTTTAAATAAAACGAACAAAGTTAAATTATTTTTTTTTTTTTTTTTTTTTTTTTTTACACAGTGATCACCACTTATCAAGGCCCGGAAGCCACTCAGGGATAAGGGTTATTGCAAGTACATCACGTTAGTGAGGAGATTTTATGAAGTGTTTAATTTAAAAAATAAAAGTTTAATAGAACGATATTCTTTTTTTTTTTTAACGAAGGCTGTTTTAAAAATATTAAAAAAATATCTGAAGGAATTAGAATGTTTATACGTTCAAGTATTAACATAAAATTTGTTGTATATTTAGAATCAGCAACTATGTCCCAAAGCCTAGCTGGAGTCCGAACACGGTACCCCCGTAATAATAATAAAGGGTTGGGTTCGAGACTCCTAACAAACGGTTCCCCAGTTCGATACAAAACACCTGACGAAGGCCGGAGGGCAAAACGTCCGAAACGTTGTGACAATAACAACCAAGATGAGGAAGTCAGTCCGACAATCTCAATTAATGAAAACACCTCATCTCAAAAACACAGACAGTGACGGACAGGAACTTTGAATCTCCTAACTGCATTCTCAGCAATCATTGCCACCTGTAGTTGTTGTCGTCTCACCACGTTTTTGGCCAAGTAAACCTCTGGCACGCTTTGGCTAGGATTGAAATAGCTATATTCAGACAATATCCGTTGGAACCATAGAGATTCAACGTCTCTATCAACTATTACGGTGTAATCAGCAACTATGTCCCAAAGCCTAGCTGGAGTCCGAACACGGTACCCCCGTAATAATAATAAAGGGTTGGGTTCGAGACTCCTAACAAACGGTTCCCCAGTTTGATACAAAACACCTGACGAAGGCCGGAGGGCAAAACGTCCGAAACGTTGTGACAATAACAACCAAGATGAGGAAGTCAGTCCGACAATCTCAATTAATGAAAACACCTCATCTCAAAAACACAGACAGTGACGGACAGGAACTTTGAATCTCCTAACTGCATTCTCAGCAATCATTGCCACCTGTAGTTGTTGTCGTCTCACCACGTTTTTGGCCAAGTAAACCTCTGGCACGCTTTGGCTAGGATTGAAATAGCTATATTCAGACAATATCCGTTGGAACCATAGAGATTCAACGTCTCTATCAACTATTACGGTGTAATCAGCAACTATGTCCCAAAGCCTAGCTGGAGTCCGAACACGGTACCCCCGTAATAATAATAAAGGGTTGGGTTCGAGACTCCTAACAAACGGTTCCCCAGTTCGATACAAAACACCTGACGAAGGCCGGAGGGCAAAACGTCCGAAACGTTGTGACAATAACAACCAAGATGAGGAAGTCAGTCCGACAATCTCAATCAAATAAAAAGTTTAATAGAACAATAAAAAAAGGCTGGTTTTAAAAAATATCTGAAGAAATGAGAATGTTTATACGTTCAAGTATCAACATAAAATTTGTTGTATATTTAGAATTACACTTATTTAAAAAGCATAAACATGGAAAAATCTTTATGATGTACATAATCGTCACAGAACTAAGATGTCATATTCTAAAAATCATGTAGGTTTGGTTAGTAACTTTTCTGTTTGGCTAGAAAATTTGTTAAATCTTTATGATGTACATAATCGTCACAGAACGAAGCTGTCATATTCTAAAAATCATGTGGGTTTAGCTAGTAAACGAAAATAGTTAGTTATCAAAGGTTGACTAAAGATAAGTTTGTCTGGGGACTAGAAATAATGAAATGCTTATCTTTTGGCGATTTGTAGTTCAGACTCAGTGTCTTCTTTTTTTTAAAACTTGATAAATGGGTGCCTCACTAATTGAACGACAACCGAAAGAAAGGCTATTCATTATTTAGATGAGTATTATTTATTCATTTATTTATTGCGGATTATTATCCTCATCTTTATATAGTTGTCCAGGACTCTACATTTTTTTTAACAAAGGCTGTTTAAAAAAAACATCTGAAGAAATGAGAATGTTTATACGTTCAAGTATCAACATAAAATTTGTTGTATATTTAGAATTACACTTATTTAAAAATATACAGAAAAATCTTTATGACGTGCATACTCGTCACAGAACGAAAATGTCATATTCTAAAAATCATGTGGGTTTGGCTAGTAACTTTGTTATTTGGCTAGTAAACGAAAATATTTAGTTGTCAAAGGTCAACTAGAGATAAATTTGTCCGTAGAGCTCTGTACTAGCAAAGATACCCGCACTTCAAGGGGCATTCCAAAAGTAATGCCACCTATTTTTTTTTCAATCCAAACGAATCAGAGGGGATGATGACCGAACTTATACATTCATGATCTATTAGTTTCATCTCTCTATTGTCATATATTTAGAATTACACTTGTTATCAAGACAAAAAAAGGTGTGTCCAACAGCTTCTGCCCAGATATTGCAACAATACTCCGTTTTAGGATGTACCTGCCTACTTATACAGATAGAGGATTGCATCGGCAGTGAGACAACTACTGGAGTGATAGAGTGATCCAATCATTTTTCCAGCAATCTTGGCAACAGATTTGATGTCTGTGTTCCATTTCAGATTAGGAGTAAAGGTCAGTCGTAGAAGCTTGTCAAAACATGGAGCTTCTCCTAGACGAGAACCATTCATTTCAATTGGGGCCAGATGGGGATCAGAGCGATGGTGATGAAAAGGGAGGAGCTTAGTTTTAGATGTATTAAAAAATATACAGAAAAATCTTTATTGCGGAATTTTAACATTCCATTTTCTGAATCCGTTTCTGAACCTTGCTTACAAAGTTTGAATCTCGGTCAATCATTTTCCACTTATCTAATGTTCTTCTTACAAGCCTTACCAATTGTAAATCACTGTACCATCTATATTTATTACTTTTGTGTGAATTTTGCAGGAAGGAACTCGCATGCACACGCAAACGTGACTTTTATATAATAGTAGATGTTACCTAGCATCTTCTCTACTCCTCTGATGAGAAGCATTAGGCTTCGAAATGCCCCAAACAATAAACGTGACTTTTATATAATAGTAGATATTAACAAAATTACAAAAAAAAAAAAGAAGAAACAATCAAAATACTGAGGATGGAGTTCGACTCTAAAATATATTTTTAAATTATAAATTGCAAACAAGTAAAATATTTATTATTTTAATTGGAATTCATTATTGAGATGAAACGCTTATCTTTTCGCGATTGTATTTCTTTCACTGACAATCTTCCGAAGCTCACTACTGAGTGAAAAATATTTTTTTTTTTAATATAAAACGAAGAAAGTTAAATTATTTAAACAATAAAAGTTTAATAGAACGATATTCTTTTTTTTTGTTTTTAACGAAGTATCAACATAAAATTTGTTGTATATTTAGAATTACATTTATTTAAAAACAAACATAGAAAAATCTTTATGATGTACATGATCGCCACAGAACGAAGATGTCATATTCTAAAAATCATGTGGGTTTAGCTAGTAAACGAAAATATTTAGTTGTCAAAGATTAACTAAAGATAAGTCCCGTAGTATAAAGTATTTATCCAGAGTGAAACAGTCGCATTTTAAAGTGATTTTTCAAAATGGGGACTAGAAATAATGAAACGCTTATCTTTTGGCGATTTGTAGTTCAGACTCAGTGTCTTTTTTTTTTAAAACTTGATAAATGGGTGCCTCACTAATTGAACGACAACCGAAAGAAAGGCTATTTAATTAATTAGAATTCATTATTTAGATGAGTATTATTTATTCATTTATTTATTGCGGATTATTATCCTCATCTTTATAGTTGTCCAGGCCTCTACATTTTTTTTAACAAAGGCTGTTTAAAAGAAACATCTGTAGAAATTCGAATGTTTATACGTTCAAGTATCAACATAAAATTTGTCGTATATTTAGAATTACACTTATTTAAAAATACACAGAAAAATCTTTATGATGTATATACTCGTCACAGAACAAAGATGTCATATTCTAAAAATCATGTGGGTTTGGCTAATAACTTTTCTATTTGGCTAGTAAACGAAAATATTTAGTTGTCAAAGGTTAACTAAAGATAAATTTGTCTGTAGAGCCCACAGAACGAAGATGTCATATTCTAAAAATCATGTGGGTTTAGCTAGTAAACGAAAATATTTAGTTGTTAAAGATTAACTAAAGATAAGCCCCGTAGTATAAAGTATTTATCCAGAGTGAAACAGTCGCATTTTAAAGTGATTTTTCAAAATGGCGACTAGAAATAATGAAATGCTTATCTTTTGGCGATTGTATTTCTTTCACTGACAATCTTCCAAAGCTAACTACTGAGTGAAAAATACCTTTTTAACTTTTTTTTTTTTTTTTTAATAAAACGAACAAAATTAAATTATATTATTTTAATTGGAATTCATTATTGATATGAGTATTATTTATATTTATTTATTGCGGATTATTATTCTCATCTTTTTTTTTCTTTTTTTTTTTAATATAAAACAAGCAAAGTTAAATTATATTATTTTAATTGGAATTCATTATTGATATGAGTATTATTTATATTTATTTATTGCGGATTATTATTCTCATCTTTTTTTTTCTTTTTTTTTTTAATATAAAACAAGCAAAGTTAAATTATATTATTTTAATTGGAATTCATTATTGATATGAGTATTATTTATATTTATTTATTGCGGATTATTATTCTCATCTTTTTTTTTCTTTTTTTTTTTAATATAAAACAAGCAAAGTTAAATTATATTATTTTAATTGGAATTCATTATTGAGATGAGTATTATTTATATTTATTTATTGCGGACTATTATTCTCATCTATTTCTTAGTTACTGTTTCACAACGTTTCGGCCAACTATTTAAAAAATCAACATTCAAACAATCTTTATTTATGAAAAATAACGTCTTTTAAATGTTGCCCATCAATGATCTAAAGACAACAGTCTGTTACACAACATACATTATGATTTATCTGTGCCACATAAACACATCACGATGCAAATAATATATAGAATCATATATATATATATCCATTATGATATATTATACATATATACAATACATATATAGAATCCTCAGCGACGCAAATGCATAACATTATGATTTATTATACATATATACAATACATATATAGAATCCTATACATATATATACATGCATATATACAATACACATATAGAATCCTATATATATATATACATGCATACATACAATACATATATAGAATCCTATATATATATATACATGCATATATACAATACATATATACAATCCTATATATATATATATATATATATATATATATATATATACATGCATATATACAATACATATATAGAATCCTATATATATATATACATGCATATATACAATACATATATAGAATCCTATATATATATATACATGCATATATACAATACATATATAGAATCCTCTATATATATATATATATATATATATATATATATATATATATATATATAATACATATATAGAATCCTCTATATATATATATATATATATACATGCATATATACAATACATATATAGAATCCTATATATATATATATATATATATATATATATATACATGCATACATACAATACATATATAGAATCCTATATATGTATATATATATATACATGCATACATACAATACATATATAGAATCCTATATATGTATATATATATATACATGCATACATACAATACATATATAGAATCCTATATATGTATATATATATATACATGCATACATACAATACATATATAGAATCCTATATATGTATATATATATATATACATGCATATATACAATACATATATAGAATCCTCTCTCTATATATATATATACATGCATATATAGAATACATATATAGAATCCTATATATATATATATATATACATGCATATATACAATACATATATAGAATCCTATATATATATATACATGCATATATACAATACATATATAGAATCCTATATATATATATATATACATGCATATATACAATACATATATAGAATCCTATATATATATATATATATATACATGCATATATACAATACGTATATAGAATCCTATATATATATATATATATATATATATACATGCATATATACAATACATATATAGAATCCTATATATATATATATATACATGTATATATACAATACATATATAGAATCCTATATATATATATATATATATATATATACATGCATATATACAATACATATATAGAATCCTATATATATATATATACATGCATATATACAATACATATATAGAATCCTATATATATATATATACATGCATATATACAATACATATATAGAATCCTATATATATATATATACATGCATAATTACAATACATATATAGAATCCTATATATATATATACATGCATATATACAATACACATATAGAATCCTATATATATATATATACATGCATATATACAATACATATATAGAATCCTATATATATATACAATACATATATAGAATCCTATATATATACACACATATATAGAATCCTCAGCGACGCAAATACATAACATTATGATTTATTATACATATATAGAATCCTATATATATACACACATATATAGAATCCTCAACGATGCAAATACATAACATTATGATTTATTATGCATATATACAATACATATATAGAATCCTATATATATACAATACATATATAGAATCCTCAGCGACGCAAACACATAACAGACATGTATGTACACAGATACATTTATGTGGTAGAGTATATACACTGGTATATAGACATCCACCCTGCTACGAAACTAGAGGAGGCTCTTCTAACACCCAAGCCGAACCATAGTTTGGTGGATATTTATATTATTAAAGGAAGGTTCATTTGTTATTTTTTTATTTATTATTTTTTCTAATCAATTTTCACCCCAAACAAGGCACAGTGCCACTTTGAAGTAGGGGGTAACTATCGGGGACATAATTTGCAGGGGTATAATGAGGGGAGATGAGTAGAAAGATGTTTGTTCACATTACACTTGAACTTCTGCATATCAGTACAGTTGGGAAAGCAGAATCCCGGAAGGGAGTTCCAAAGACTTGCAGTTCTGGGGAAGAAACTATTGGAGTAAAAGGCTTTCTTACACCTAGGGATCTCTACTGTAAAGGGGTGGGTTGCTTGTCGGGTTTGTCGAGGGGTAGTCACATCGAGGAGGTACAAGTGCTTGCAGTTCGTCAGAGCATTCACCAATAAAGTACTTGTAGAACAGGCAGAGGGATGCAACATTTTTCCATTCTATGGAGGTCAGGTGCAAACTAACACCCCATAATGAAATATAATTATCAAAGTATACTTCCGCAGATAGATATGAAAAGTCTTTATTAAAGTGTGTGCCTATTTCCATTCTATGGAGGCCAGGCGTGAACGCAGACCCCACAATTTTATTATACCATCCCTATTTAAGTTAAAACATACTTATCAAAGTATTCTTATGTACATCTATATCAAAAATGCTTGTAAACTTTTTTTTTTTTTTTTAATTTTTTATTTCCGTACTTTGTGGACCAGGCGCGAACGCAGACCCCACAGTTTTAATGAACCACCATTTTTGCCAGATCAAACATACCCATTCCTGTGTCTTGATACATCTATCATTATATGTAATCAGTTTTTTTTAAATAGTTAACCATATAGGAGCCTATTCGTGACCAGACGCAGACATTCAGCTTTTTATATATATATATATATATATATATATATATATATTGAATGATGATTTAAAATCGTGTGTGTATATATATATATATATCTATATATATAAAAATGTAACTCTCTGTTCGTTCGCAATTAATAGTCTAAAAAAACACTGGACGGATGGCTTCCACATTTTGGTATATGTTTACTATATCCATGTGTGTTTTTATATATTTCTTTTCAATTATAACATTATACTTAATTTTTCTATGATAAATAGGTGGTTTTCTTTGTACCGATAGGCCATTTTTTTTTTTTTTTTTTAGGGACAATTATTTATTACCGCTTCCTGTCATGTGACCAGTGTTTCTAATTTAGCGGTTTTCCTGCTAGATCTGGAGATTACGTTTGCAATCTAGCGGGAAATTCTAGAAAATCTGGAGATATTTCGCACCCACACACCCGCAATTTTAGATTAAATAATAAAGAAAAGCGCTTGAAAATACTTTAAAACATAAAATAAACTCATTCATGTAAGTAAAAAAAAAAGTAGCATTTATTGCCTTTGGTAACAATTATTTATTGATTATTTGTTTTGTTTTTCACCTTTTTTCGGCTAACCATTCTTAAATCTTGCTATAAAATCGATTTTTCCAAGTAGATTTTAGGTGGGGGGGCATTCCAGCCTCCGAAGTTTAGTTTAAAATACGAAATTTAGAAGTATTTAGTCGAAAATTGTAAAAAGCAAGAAACAACAGCAAAAAAAAAACTTATACCAATGCAGTAGAATTTAATTATCTACCAACTTAAATACTTTTAACATGCTAAAGCAAAGTTTTTTGTTTTTTTATTTTTCTAATTTCAAAATATGTTGCACCATTATTGTGATGTTTAATTTGCAGTATATTTCAATTTAACTTTTATTATAAAAAGTTTGAGTTTATGATTTGTTTCCTGCAAAAAAAAAAAAAAAAAAAAAAAAAATACCCTCTCTGAAAAAACAGGTAAAACTAGCTGATAAAATACGGGAGCTAGCCGCTTCAATATAATTCCAGAAACATATAGTGAGAAAACACGGAACATTTTATATATTGAATATACTATATTTATAATTTTTTTATGTTAGGAAGTTAAAATATGGAGTTTTTTTGGGGGGGTGGGGAATTAGCGATTTTTGAAAATTGCAGATGATAAAAGCTAAAAATCTAGCGATCTTTTGTTTTTTCATTGTTTATACGGTCCCGAGCAACACCGGGTAGCCCTGATCTCGCGGGTTTTTTTTAAATCTCAGTTGCCAACACTGCATCACTAAAAAAACGCTACAGGTTTAATATAAACAGAATGTGTTTACAATATCGGTAAATTTTCAATGGGTTTAATCACATGATTATTGATAAATTAACCACACGTGGTCGCTTTCCTATTAAATATTCATCGAAAAATGTTAGGTACCGACAAAATGAATGCAGACGTTCAAAGTGTATAAACATTTTGACCCCTCCCTTTACTTAAAAATTCACCAAAAATCAGGAAATAATGATTGCAGAATATAATGAACTAATTATTTTCACTTAACTCTTAGTGAAAATGTTTTATTTTGTTTAAACAAAAAATACCTTTACTAAAGTTATGGTTTTCAGTAGTAAATAAAAAACGCAAGAATTTATTTTTGCTTTTTTTAAAGCATCGTAATTTGTAACAATAAAAAATAATTTTTACAGTAACATTACGAAAAAAGCCCCTAAAGTCCGTATTAATGAATTCGATATAACTCGAATAAAAATGAATTCTCGCATACTATTCAGGAAATTAAAGATTCAATTAGATTCCTATTTCAGTCACCTAAATTATTTAGGGTGAAATGAGTTTAGGAATTTATAGTCAAACCTAAATATTTTTTTTTTTTTTTTTTTTGCTTAAAAAAAAATAGCATTAATACAGTAAGTTAGGTAAACTGCTTTACGATTGTTGTAAAAATGGAACAGAAATTTGAATTTTGTTCCCTTTTACATTCGGTATATTTTTACATTACGCCCAACTCATCGTTCACATTCGACACATCAACTTTTATAGCTTTTCGGATATGCTGGCAAGGTTAGGGGTGTCTATTCCGAAAGCCGTTCTTAACATGGGTAGATTGGTAGGTGTGTCAGAAATTTCGTGAAAAATAGTGAATAATTCCACCCCGTTTTTCCAAGCTTATAACTCCTCGAAAAATGTAACTCAAGCCCTAATTTTTTTCAATTAAGGGAGCAAGGACCAAGGTTTCCTTAAAAAAAACAAAAACAAAAAAAAAACAAACGTGTTTTTAAAAAAAAAAAAAAAAAGGTTTTAAACTTCGGACTTTACAGGTAAATTTCTAAAAAAACACTACTTTTTTTGTTTTAAATTTGAATATATTACTTATTGACCTTTTTTCTTCAATTTGTGATATATAACACTTTGGTGAGTAAATTAATTATTTACTTTTTAATAAACACTTGAAAATGGGGGAGCATCAATTAAAAAAAAAAACGTTTGTCTAAAATATTATATTCAGTTTATTGGAAAGGGCATAAAATTTCACATTGACCCTGAAAATATCGTAAAAATAGAATCAATAGAAAAATTTTGATAGATTTTTAAAGTTTAAAAATTGAAAAATATTGAGTTCGTAAAATTCATTAGTTTGTTAAAAAATAAAAAAAAATATTTCTATTACTTTTAAAACAACTTTATTAGTTTATTTTGGAAGTATAATTCATAAAGAAAATAAACAACCCACTTTTAAAAGAGAAATTACAAGTTTTTTATATTTTATTCACAGTTTCGTGATAAGGGTGTCAAAAATTCTGATACATCTACTAGATTGGAGTGTTTGTTCGTTGTAAACGTACCCTACAACCTATAAATGTCGACATTTCCAATGTGAATGGTAAGCTGGACTTATGTAAAAAATGACAAAAAGATATACCAAACTGACTTTTTCGTTTAAAAATGGAATTATTTCCCTTTCGTTATTAACTTTTTTTTTTTTTTAATAAATATTTTGTGTTTTATATACATAAAGTACAATTGTTGAATGTTACTGTTTTGATTATATTCGTTTGGGGGGGGCACAATTAAAAAATTAAGAAAGATTAAAACGAAGCGAAATTTAAGTTTCCGTTCCATTTTTACAACAACCGTAAAACAGCGCATACTCAGCAAGTTTTATCGTAATTTATAAGCATGATGTTGAAACACTAAATCAACATTTTATTTATTTTTTTGCATAATTAATAATGGAAGTATTTTTCTGTTTATTTTCTGAACATCTGTTAAAAAAAAATTTGTACATTCTCTTGAAAAAAAGAATCAAATTTTTCTCTACTTTCACATAACTATTTACAGTGTTCATTTTAATGGCATTTTAATGGCCAGTCATTAAAATCATTTTCAAGCAATTCATGGGAATTTATGATGTACAAGGCTGATTATCATCATCATCATCATCATCATCATCAGCATGCAGTACATCAGCCTTGATGATGACTAGTCGGAGTTTTCTTTCTGGATGATTATAGATTACTAGCAGGGACGCCCGCCATAGCCCAGTCATAAAATACGATTAAATATATTTTAATTTATACAGATTTTGTATATATTATGATAGTCAATTTTCTATTGATTCTATCTATTAGAAAGTTGTGATTTAAAAAAAAATATATATATTCTGGCCATTAGTACTTGCAAAGAACGGGTACCTAGAGTCTTTCAGTTCTGATGAAGTTAGTTCCAAATATTGATAGAGAATCTAAAGTAAGTTCCGGAAATGACCAATACAGTTTACAATTTGAAAATTGTTTAAAAAAAATATATAAAGGTAGATGACACTAAATATGTGAAGGGTTGCGTTGTTTGTTTTTGTTTATTTCTTTAAATTTAGCATCTAAAAGAAATAATTAAAAAAATAAACTTTTTAAAAAATCTTTAAAATAAATCTATACTCCTATAAATTTGTTTTTGTGTGTATTATGGAAAACTGCAAGGCAGCAGTAGGATTTGAAGTCAGAGTTTCCATCTGTTAGCCTTTTGCTGCGATAAGGCCCACAATACAGTGGTGTTTGATTTTTGGGTTGGTTCCCCTAGTCTTCGCCCAACCAAGGGCACCCACAAGACAGTGGGGTAGGGGTTGGTAGTGTGCCAGGGCATGTCCACATATCGGTGGGCCATAACACACTACCTTTGGGGTCCCCTACTACTCCGAGATCTCCTGTGTGTGGTCAACGTGGAGGTACTGTAGGAGTCTTGATGATGGAGAGGCTACGTACTGGCAGGGAAGACTTATGATTGGTTGGTAGCAGAACATGAATTAATTTGATTCGTCAGTTCCTAGCAGCATCGTTTATAAATAGAATCTCCCATTATCATACCCCATTATCAAAATATTGCAACACTCTCCCTCTTAGATAAAGTCCAAAAAAAAGTTGTCAATCTAATCGGTCCCACTTTATCAACTAAGCTCCAGCCCCTGTCCCATCACCGCAATGTTGCATCACTGTGTCTGTTTTACAAATATTTTAATGGAATGTGTTCTGATGAACTCGTTTCACTTGTACCCCTTCGACGTAAATATCCCCAACAAACCCGCTTAGCAATAAGATCTCACCCCTTCGTTGTTGTTGTCCTTAAATGCCAGAAAGCTTTCTATTCTAATAGTTTCTTCCCTCGAACAGCTGGACTTTGGAATTCCCTTCCTGCTGCCTGCTTCCCTGGCTGTACTGATATGCAGAAGTTTAAATGTAACATAAACAAATATCTTGTTCATCTTTCCTAGACGTGGCCCCAAATAGTGACCCCATACGTCCAAGTGGCGATATGCTTTGTAAGCGGTGAACATGAGTTTTAAAAAAAAAAAAAAAAAAAAAAAAAAGGTTGGCAGCTAATTTTTTTTTTTCCAATGCACCCCCATCCTCTTTTCCCATATTAGGAATGGCTTTCTAAATTCTCACAAAGGTTTGAATTATTTAAAACTAGCCTCGGTGCCCGACGTTGCCTGGGTGTTTGGAGGTGTGTGTTAAGCAAAAAAAAAAAAAAAAAAGTGGTATTAGGTAGGCAGGCTTGAACCCGTACCGCAAAGGGAGAAAAGAATGTGAAAAAAGAAAATGTGACGTCTTTGCCGTTGCATCCATCACCAAACCGGAAGTGGTGAAGGGTTAAATTAAGGCTAAACAATCAAAAAGAGGGGATGACTTTCAAAAATATCGGCAAAAAAAGCGACCCCCCCTCCCTGTAAAAAGTGCCCAGTTGAGGGTGAAGGATTTAATGTTTTTAGCCAATTTGTTGATATTTATCATCTGAAGGGTTGATCTTCAAAACAATACCGGGGACATAAGTTGATCTTCAAAACAATACCGGGGACATAAGTTGATCTTCAAAACAATATCGGGGACATAAGTTGATCTTCAAAACAATATCGGGGACATAAGTTGATCTTCAAAACAATATCGGGGACATAAGTTACAGGGGTATTATGAAGGGAGATGAGTAGCAAGATGTCTGTTCACATTACACTTGAACTTCTGCATGTCAGTACAGTTGGGAAAACAGGAACCAGGAAGGGAGTTCCAAAGTCTAGCAGTTCTGGCGAAGAAACTATTGGAGTAAAAGGGATCTCTACTGTAAAAGGGTAGGATTTAGCTGCTTGTTGGGTTTTTCGGGGACATTTCCGTTGAGAGGGTAGAAGTGCTTGTAGTTCGTCAGAGCGTTCACTATTAAAGAGGCTGAAGCTTAGATAACAGTTCAGGATCTATCAGGTTGGCGACTATCTTTTGAATTCTGTCAAGAAGTGAGAGACAAGTAGCAGATGCACCAGCCCAAATGCGTGTCAGAGGCTAGTATGGATTAGCACTGAATTTTCCACTATTCTAACCTTATACTTAAAATTACGGTTTCTAACATGTCTTTTTACACATCTTCCTGGACAATTATTACTTAAAGGATAAATTTATCAGGACTTCATTTTCCTATTGTTCTATTATTATTAGCAAGATGTCTGTTCACATTACACTTGAACTTCTGCATGTCAGTACAGTTGGGGAAGCAGGAACCAGGAAGGGAGTTCCAAAGTCTAGCAGTTCTGGCGAAGAAACTATTGGAGTAGAAGGCTTTCTTACACCTAGGGATCTCTACTGTGTGTGTGGGGGGGGGGTATTTTCGTCGAGAGGGTACAAGTGCTTGTAGTTCGTCAGAGCATTCACCATTAAAGTATTTATAAAACAGGCAGAGGGATGCAACATTTCGTCGATGGGACAGAGGCTAGTATGGCTTAGCACCGAATTTTCCACTATTCTAACCTTATGCTTAAAATTACCGTTTCTAACATTTTTTTTTACACATCTTCCTGGACAATTATTACTTAAAGGATAAATGCTTTCAATTTTATCTATCATCATTCTTATATTGTTTTTTTTTATTGTTTTTTTTATTGTTTTTTTTTATTGTTTTTTTGTTTTTTATTATTGTTTCCTTTTTATTGTTTTCTTTTTGTTTTCTTGTTTTTTATTTTTTCTTTTGTTTTTTTTCTTGTTTTTTATTGTTTTCTTTTTGTTTTTTTTTGTTTTCTTTATTGTTTTTTTATTATTTATTGTTTTTTGTTTTTTTTTTATTGTTTTTTAATTGTTTTTTATTGTTTTTTTGTCTTTTTATTATTTTTGTTTATTTTTTATTGTTTTATTATTGTTTTCTTTTTATTGTTTTTTTTTTTTTTTTTTTTTTTTTTTTTTTGTAGGACGGTGTATGTATAAAATTACTCCTCCAAATGGTAGTGTCCTCCTCAACATTTGTCGGATCACGAAAGATGCATTCCGCAGTAAAAAGGAACACAAGAGACGCACTAGTCTCACAAGTTTGTAAGTTTTAAGTTTAATTTATGTTTCCCAAATAATTGTGTGACATTGCTTCTTATGGTTATGTGTCATGAAGCCATTTAAATTTTTTTTTTTTTTTACAAAGGAGTCACCACTTAATAAGGAGGGCACTCAACGATAAGGGTTAATGAGTGTACAGTGGTCAATGGGAAACATGTCGTCGTAATCGTTAGTAGTGGAAATTTGGTAAATTGGATAAATTAAGGGGAGGGCTCATCAAGAATTTGTTTATGTTGGACTTGAAGGCAACCAAATTGTAGTCAGTTGGAGAGCAGGAAAATGGAACAATTCCACAGGCGTGCAGTTCCAAGAAAGAAACTTTGTTCATGGAATCTACGTTTAGGTTTAGGCACAGATAAAGAGTGGGGGAAATTATTGATAGTAGTTTCAGCTAGACTAGTGTTTTTCATGAAAGTCAGGACAGGGGTGACCATAGATTGGAGCTCAGACGAGCACTTGCAATGAAAATAACGATAAAGCAGAGACAGGCTCACAACGTCTCTTCTGTGAAAAAGAGGTTGCAGGGAAGAGAAAAGGGCATCCCCCACTAAGCTACGAAGTCTATTTTGTACTTTGTCAAGCCCGGATAAGCTGTTTCTAGCAGCTCCTGCCCAGATGTGACAACAGTACTCCATCTTTGGACATACTTGGCTCTTATATAGATAGAGAATTGCATCAGTAGTGAGATATCTTCTGGAGTGGTAGAATGATCCCACAATTTTCCAGCAGTCTTGGCAACGGATTTGATGTACACGTTCCACCTCAGATCAGGAGTAAAGGTCAGACATAGGAGCTCAAAACATGGAGCCTCCTCAAGACGAGAATCATTCATTTCGATTGATGCCAGACAGGGATCAGAGTGTTGATGATGTAAAGATAGAAGCTTGGTTTTAAATGCATTAAAATTAACCAGCCACCTCTTTCCCCATTGCACCACGTAATCAAGATCAGAGGAGAGAGAATCAAAGAGGACTTGGTCGTTTATGGCCTTTGATGTGCTACCATAGGATGGTAGTGTTGTCAGCAAAAATGTCTACGAATGATGTAAGGATGTGATTTGGAAGATCATTAATGTAGAGCAGGAAAAGTGTTGGACCCAGGAAGAGATTTGGGGCCAGGATGGACCCCTGAGGGACTCCAATATTAATACTGTGAGATTGTGATTTCTGCCCATCAACCACTACTTTTATGAACCTATCAGTGAGAAATGATTTAATAATTGAAGAGACATTTTCAGCTATACCGTAGCTAGAGATTTTGTGGAGTAGACCTTTATGCCATACCCTATCAAAGGCTTTTGGTATGTCAATAGCAGTTGCCCTAGAAAGGAAACCTCCGTCGAGAGATTCGCGTCCTATAAGATATAACTGTTAGCACATCTGCTGTAGATCTAGCAGAACGGAAACCGTCTTGCATGTCACTGATGTTTGGTTGTTTTTGTTTTACGGCATATCAACCTTTTTCAGGTTATTTAATGCCGAATCTAGTTATTTTGAGGAACGACTTTTAATGGAGTATATTTTTTTTTTAAAGTCAGATTCTATTTAACCCATAGTTGGGACCCTAACAGGTACTACCACTCCGGGTCAGAGTGGACCTGGGAGCAATGACAATTAAAGGGTGGCTCCACACTCCCCAAGGCCCGCAAGGTGGAGCCTCACCATCGGATATAGTTTTAGGTCATATCCAGGACCGCATGTTATTGAGGAGGTTATTTTTGCTGAGATGGTTGATTACTTCTCTATTTAACAGATTCCAGCAACTTACTCATGACGCACAGGAGACTGTATTGAAAGGGAGATGACCGATCACCTGAATTTTTAAATACAGGACATACTGATGAGGTTTTCTAGGATGTTGGGAAGCAATTTAATTTTATTTTGTCTCTTATGGTCATATGAAGTCATAGTCTTTCATCTACAGAGCAGAGAAGAAAGACGCAGTGGTGGCTAGCGGGTCAGAGTGCCGCGTCGCAATTAAGAGGAGAGAGGGAAAGGCATCTTTGCCCAGAGAGAAGGCAAAAACGAAGAGGTATCAACCCCAAAACCCTTCCCGCAAACAACCCCAACAGGAAGCGACAAAGAGACCCGGTCTGCTCGATCCAACGGGAGAGCAGCGAAGGAAGACAAAGACTAGCGGGTCAGAGTGCCGCTAGTTAATTAAGAGGGAGAATTAGACATTCCTCCCAGAGAGAGGGAGAAAAGAAGAAAACTTAATACTAAAAACCTTAATTCTAAAAACCTTAGACTATGCTGAAGGTCCTGACTCCCTAAAGGAGGGTGTCTGGTCCTTGCAGACGTAAAAAAGATGCCTTAACCTGGCTAAAAAGCCCGGTGGCAGATCCCTTCGCAGACAAGTAGCTGAAGAGCAAAAGTTTCGCACTGAGAACAGATACTACACTTTGATCTTATTTATATATTTTATTTTCGGCAAAAGTACATACATATTTCCATAAAAATTGAAATTTTATAAAAAACATACAACAATTACAAAAAACAAAATTAGGCACAAGGCCCTACAAGAAATTGGGAGGGGGAGGGTACAGGGTCTTTGTGACTATTTAACATTGTTGAAAATGCAGACTTTGGAGTTTTACTCTTGACTGGCAACATTTACCAAAATACCTCATTCACTCTGTGGATCCTAATCTAACTATACACCCACATTATATATATATATATATATATAAATATATATATGATAATTCTAGTGAGATTTTGTTCGTAGGAGTTAATCCAGTGAATCTTTATTGTGTTTATATAATAGTGCTCAATAACAAGTAGAGCTATATATTTATTTAGTATACATTTGTATTTCTAATAACATTTTGTCTAGACATTTTCAGACATATTCCAGCTCCAGCTGGAAATCAGTTGGGCCTCTTCAAGCCAAATTCTTAGCATGAAGAGAAGATAGAGTGGAGCTGTTTTCATACTAAAAAATTTGGCCTGAAGCATCTCGGTTGATTTCCAATTGGAGTTGAAACATGTTTGTAAACGTGTAGCCAAATTGTTTGGTATGAATGCCAATTTATACTAAATATAATAAAGGTAATAAAGTCTCTACAAAATGTATAGCGTTCAGTGTAAAAATAACATATTTACAATTTTTAAAAAACTTGTCTGTATGTTGTGTGTGCATTTTTTTTTTTTTTTTTAAATAAAAATAAAACAAAATAGTGTGTGAGTGCATTTGTTAAGTGTCCAAAAAAGTTCAAATTCATTAAAAAAATATGTACAGTTTGTAATCAATTTGTAAAAGCACGTGGAGTCGGGCAAGCTAGTAAAAAGAGTTCAATTTAAACATAAAAGATAAAGCCTACTTGGTTTGTTAGTATTGACCCCCCTACTAATCTAACGTCTAGACCCCCCACTGTTTTCCGGGGAACCGAAAACAAGCAGGGAGATCCCTATATGGGGTTGGGGTGAAGCCTTAATAGGAGAAAAGAAATCAATGGGAGGAGGGGTTGATTGGTGACCTCTGAGTACTGGGGGAAAGACCAGGATTACATCCAAAACAAAAGCAGGTAACGGGGGAGCGGGTGGACTCAGAGGTTCTCTAGCACCGAAAATAATAACAGGGGCGGGATCTCGTTTATACCACCAGTCAAGAGTCTCTTTAATTAATTATGCTAAACTAAGCGGGATGGGTTCCGAAGGACCCAGCACCGCCCGTGCCATGCTTAAGGAGGGAACACGTATTGGAACTTGGCTCCTCGACGGATGCACAGACTAGTGTTGTGCACCCACCTCTTGTTAAACTCCGTTCGGGGCAACCTCCTCCAATCGCATCTGATTTTTACTTTAAGCAGATGTTTAAAGTAAACAATCAGATCCCGATCCGGAACAGATATCCCTTCGCGGACCAACTTGAGGCGCGTGATCCATATCACCATGCGCGCCACTGCTAGGATCGCCAGGAAAACCATTCTTTCCTCCCTGGGGAATGGCGGCTCCATGTTGTAAACAAAATATCCTTCGTCGAGTTCGAGCGGGCACTCGGCATCGATGCAGGCCGTTACCCCTTCGACGTATTCCAATAGGGCCTGGATCCGGCTGCAACTAAAAAACACATGCTCGAGGGTTTCGAGCCTGTGTTCGTCGCAGCGCGGGCACCAGGCACTTGTATGTTGTTTGTACTTGCTGAATTCGTCGAAGAGGGGCAGTGCTTTTCGGACCAGTCGCCAGGTCAGGGAAAATTCCGAGTTAGTCAAAAAATCCCGACCCGGCGCCCAACTCCATTGAGAGCGGATAACCTCCATCGACCAACCTAACCGCCTACAAAGAGGATCCTTCGCGATACCCACCACTAACTCCCGATAAAGGCTCTTTCTAGGCTGTTTGAGGACACTGGTCCCCGGCAAAGCTCTAAGTGCGGTCCAGCATTCGGCAAAGAACTTGGGCTCCCCCCTCGGTTTACGACGACCTTCTACCGAGGGGTCAGGTTTGAGATTGGGAAACGAGTTCTCAACCACAGGGACCCATGGAGCGTTCTCCTCTAGCGAACGGCTCAGGAAAGCCAATCTCTCAGCGTTTTTATGACACGAGAGACTGGGCTGACCCAGGCCTCCCTCACTCGGACTTTGGACACAGACCTCTCTGCACACATAATGCTTACCCTCGTCCCACAGAAGTGAGTCGAGGCACTCTTGTAAGCGGGTTAGGCGTTGTGCAGGGAGAGGAAGTACAGACAATCGGTAAAGGATGAGCGGAAAGACGTATGTGGCACACGCCTCCGCCCGACCCTTCAAGGACAATTTCCTTCGAATCCAAGTCTTGACCGACGATTTGACCTTGCCATATACTTCCGACCAGTTTTTCTCCAGCTGAAGTCCCGGTCCAAACCAGACACCGAGAATACGGACCGGTCCATCGGTCCAGCTGAAGATGCCTGGAAGCGAGTTTACCCCGGTCCAGGCCCCCAACCGCAACTGTGACTTCTTCGTATCGAGCGAGCGCCTCGACCACCGCTTGAACGTCCGTGGGGCAAGACACGAACACAGTGACGTCATCGGCGAACGCAGAAACCCTGGCTCGTGTGCCTCCAGGGAGAGCTATTCCGCGCAGGACTGGTGTAGCCGCCTCGTCCCTTAACTTGCGAAGGAGGGGTTCCAATGCCAGGACGTACAAAAGAGGCGACAGCGGACAACCCTGACGCACCGACCGGGAGACGGCGAAAGACTCCGACAGCTTACCGTTGATCTGCATCGCTACCGCCGGCCTATCATACAGGACAAAGATCCACTTGCGGAAGTCCGGATTAAATCCGGCGGCCTCTAAAACAGATCCCAGGAACCGATGGTCGACCCTATCGAACGCCTTGGACTGATCCAAACTGATCAGCGCGGCTTCCGTGTCGTCTTCTGTTCCCTCTATGATCGAGCGAATCAAATGAAGATTGTCTTGAATCGATCTCCCCTTCACAGCATGTCTGGTCCGGTTCGATCAAATCAGTGATGACAACCTGCAAGCGATTCGCAAGAATCTTTGCCAAAATCTTTAACTCTGTGTTTGGCAGAGTCAAGGGCCTAAAGTCATCAAAGTTTTCCACCCCACCATGCCGTTGACCTTTCCTCAGCAATGTGATCACTCCTTTGGTTACCTGTCCAGGGATGGATCCCTGGGCAAACCAATGGTTGAACATATCCTTTAGAATAGGGACCAACATGGACGACAGCCTCAAGTAAAATTCGTAGGGTAAACCATCAAGCCCCGGGGACTTGTTGTAGCCGACCTGCTTCAACACAGTAATGACCTCATGTTCCGTAACAAGACCATCACAGCTAGCCGCTCGAGCCGCCGTGAGGCAGGGCGAGTCAGCCAAATAGCTGCCAAACTCATCGACCCTGAGTCCGGGTAGTTGGGTGAAGCGCTCCGATAGATGCTCCCGAAACCCCCCGCAAATCTCCCGCGTCGATACCAGAGCGTGTCCTTCCAGGTTATACACTTTCCGAATGTACCCGTCCGAACCGCGCCTTAGAGCAGCCTTACGCTCAACAGCGTCAACATTAACAGCTTCGTTAGAGACTTTCATTAACCTAGCCCTAACTACCTGACCTTCATACCGCTCGCTAGCCAAGCGGCCGAGGTCCTGTTTAGCTAGTGCTACCTCTAGGGGGTCCCCCCCCCTCCACCGCCCGGGTCAGCTTATCCTCTATACGCTTCTTTGCCTTGGCCTTATCTAACGCGAGGCGTTGGCTGTATTGGACAGAGAAGCGTCTAATTTTGGCCTTAAGGCTAACCCACCACTTACTCCCTGTGACCGCCCCCACTAAAGCCCGCTGAATTAATTCGGTAACCTTCAACCGGTAGTCCTCCAGCTCCAACAAGGTGCTGTTGAACTTCCAGTATCCGGCTAGTTTAGGCCTAGCACTTAAGTTCAAACGGGCCATAACGAGTTTATGGTCCGAGTGTCCTAGCAAGTGGAACGTGGGGCACGATAGAAAGTCTACGTCGCCTCTTCTAACTAACATCCGATCCAAGTAAGTACTCGGATGGGAAGGCACTACAGAATGCCACGTCCACATCTCCCGCCCCGGGTAATCCAGACGAAATCTGTCGACGAGGTCGCACGAAGCCATCAGGTCAGACAGACTGTTGTCATACCACACAGACCCGCTAGCCCCCCCGACCTTATCTATATTGGGATCAAGGATTGCATTCCAATCACCCATTAACACTAGCCGTTCCGGATCCACTAAGTAGCCCTCCAACCGTCAAAAAAAGGATACCCTCTCTCCATGAGAATTAGGAGCATAAACAGCGACAATCCGAAAAACACCGCAATTAATGGCAACATCAACAACGACCGCCCGCCCGTCCTCGCCTGCGTGAACAACATTCACCGATGCTGACAGGGTGCGATTCACTAGCAAGGAGATTCCACGACTATAAGTATTGCCATATGCTGAGTAGACATCGTAATCGTTTACCAGCACCTGACAATCCTCGTCACAAACAAAGTGGGTCTCCTGGATAGCGGCAATATCTACCTTAAGGGACACCAAGTCTCTAACAACGCGCGAGGCCTTGCTTCGACACCTGATGCCCCTCACATTAAAAGTGGCCAAGTTCAAAGACATGTTCACTTACCTTAAGCAGTGTCACAAACGGGTCTGAAATCCTCGGGGGTGAGGACGCAGCAGGCATGGCCGAGACTGCCCGTGAGCAGTTCGGATGAAAAAATTCCGTCTCGGGAGGCACCTCCTACATCCAATGGGAAGGTTAACTTAAGTGCCCTGTAAAATGAGGGGTGCACATAAACAGGGATCCTTCCTTCGCACCTAAGAGAAAGTTTATGGAGAGATGGGTGCTCGAGGTCTACCACTTTGACTTCTTCAAAAGCCGTCTTGGCAGCCTCCAGCATGTTCCAGAGTCCTTTAGTTCTGCCGTCCCTGTCTGCTCTCACAAAGGTGGTCAGCATTGGGGCATCCGCGAAGTGCAGAGGGTTTGTGATCTCTTTCCCCTCGACTGCCTCCATTTGTTTCAGCTTCTGAAGTTGGGCCCTAGGTTTGCCTTTCAAATCGTTGTTGGTTTGCGTAGGGCCAACTTCACTTATTTTGCTTCCTGGCAGGAACGGAAGCTTTTTCGTGCGTTCCGTCCTGACAGGTATGCTTTCTTTCTGGTCCGCTTTGTCTTTAGGAGCTGCGGAAGAAAGGGGGGTCTGTAGAGAAGTGTTTAGAGGGGCGACGGCTTGTTCCGCCTGCGTATCGTTGGTGATGTTGTTCCCCTCCTCCGGTGAAGCCATTACGTTGTTGGTAACATCCCTGGTTGGAGTGGTTTCCCTCTTTCTTTTGTTCCTCCTTCTCCCCTTTCTCCTTACTCCTGTTTCCTCGGGCTCCACGACAATCTCCTCCGAGCCCGCTTCCTCCTCCGATTCTGTTGGGGAGAAAGGAAGCTTCCTTTTACTGGAAGTCAGCGTCTCCATTTTTTCCGGGGACGGTTCTTAACCTCCGTTATTCGTAGACCTGGAGTCTGCCTGTTCTGTGGATATAGTGTTTTTGTTTTCGTTGTCTGTGTGCGTGATAGTTTTATTGTGGGTGTTTGTATCTGCGATTTTAGTATTTGTAGTGTTTTTGCTTGAGTTGTCTGTGTTTGTGGTGTTTTTATTTGTGGTGATTGTGGTGTTCTTGTTTGAGTTGTCTGTGTTTGTGGTGTTTTTGCTTGTGGTGACCGGTGTGTTTTTGTTTGTGTTGACTGCAATGTTTTTTGGATTGTTTGTATTGTCCTTGGTGGGTTTGGCATTGTCTTTGCTGACGTTGTTGGTGTTGATGTTCTGAGGTCTGCTGTTTGTCTGTTGCTGTCCTGGTCGGTTTTTACGGACGACCTTGCTCCAGCCGTCGTCGTTTCCTTGGTTCGCCGGAGCAGATGTGGTTGTCTTGGTCTCTGCCGGCTTGGTTGGTGCCTTAGCCGCTGGTCTTGTGGGACAGTCCTTGGACATATGTCCTTGCTTTTGACAATGCCAGCAATGTGGCTTTCTCCCCTCTACTATCACCGACATTGTCCATTCTCGGTACTTAAGCACCGCCGGAATTTTATTAAATCCGCTCCTGTCGACTCTCATGACCAGCTTGTAATCTCCCGTCATGAGGTTCCGCGGGCCTCTAACCGGACACACCGACTCTACCTCTCCATACTGGCTGAGCACCGCACCCAGTTGACGCGAGCCCAAGTAACAGGGCACACCAAGTATCGACACCGTTGTCCTTCTTCTTCCCTGATATTCCGGCTTCATAGAGAGGTGCTTCCACGTGAGGTTGCTCTTGGAAAGTCTCTCAGCATCCTCCTTATCGGGCAGCAGGACTTCCTACTTGGCGTAGCTACAACGACATATGTAACTCGCCGGCACATTTAGGTCCTGGAGCAGCTGCGCCATAGTTTCCTTCGGCACTCCTGTCAGGCTTCTGCTACGGTTGTCAGTCGTGATGAAGGACAAGACCCGCTGCTGAAGTTCCTCCACAGTTCCAGGAAGAGGCAGAATCACATTTCCGTCAGTATACTGCTTGAATGTGGATTCAAACAGCTCCCTATATTCCTGTGGAGACAGTTGTTTTTGTGGGCCCCAGGCTTGGGTTGCATCCTGGTTGCTATTCTTGTTGTTGGGGCAATCCTTGGTGGGTGGCACCTTAACCTTAGCGGCTGTTGTTGCCCCATCTTTGGGCTCCACCGTTAAATCCTTGGGGGAGCCTTTGGCAGAAGGTAAGGCAGGCCATTCCTCTCCTGCCTCTTGGGTTGTCTCCCCTTCTGCTAGTGCCTCTTTTGTGGCTCGAGGTTTATTCCCGGTTGAGCCGGCAGATTTTCCTTTTGCCGCCTCTACCCTAGGTGGGTCAGCTTTCGGCGGGCTGTTGCCTGCGACAGTTGCTGGATCCTTCCAACTTGAAGGGGGCCCCAGGAGTCTTTCTAGAGATGCCAGCGTCTCTTTAATTCGCTCAGCATCTCTATTAGTTACCCCGTCCGCATCGGGTGCATCCCCCTTCTTTGGCTTATCAGAAGCGGGGAGGAGTGGGACATTTGGTGTCCCCACCTTCTTTGTTTCAATGGCTGGTTCCTCCTCCTGAATCATCTCTATCGACTGGGCGCCTGGAGTCTCCTGAGGATCTGCCATTGCTGGGGTTTGGTCGGCTCCGCTTTTGGGGGTGCTGACCTCTTGGGGAGCATGGGGTGGGTTTGGTGACCCCAGTTGCTCAGCTACATCTAGGGGAGCAGCAGGCAACTTCTCTCCCCTCTCATCGTCATTTGTTGCCTTTTTGGCACATTTTGCTCCCCTCGGAGGGGAACCCTCCTGGGGAGTGGCGCTTTCTTTTGCCCCTTTTTTGGACGGCATCTCGTGGTCTACTAAAGTTCGCTGACCCCGTGACGTCGAACAAAGTGTAGCGTGGGTGGGGAGAAAAGAAAAAAAGGAGGGACGGGGGGGAAGGAAGAAATAAGGGGGGGTTTAGAAGGGGCGGGCTCTTGAAGAAAAAGAGTTTTGACCTCCCCTCACGGGGACGCCTGGTTAGCAGCTCAAATCCCCCCGCGAGGGGGGGGAGCAGAGAAGGAAGACGCAGTGGGTGCTAGCGGAACAGGGCGCCGCGTCGCAATTAAGAGCGAGAGGGGATAGGCATCTCCGCCCACAGAGGGGAGCCGAGACGAAGCACCCACCCTACCCCACGTCCCCCTGCCCACTTAGCTACCCAAACAGAAGCGATAAAGGGAACCCTGTCTGCTCAATCCTCTGGGAGAGCAGCGAAAGGATAGACACAGTTTGGGCCTGGCAGGTCAGAGTGCTGCTCAGGCAATTAAGGGTGGAGAAAGTAGACCATCTCGGTCTCGAGAGGTGAGACCAAAACGAAGAAAAAACAACAAAAAATAAAAAGAAAAAACCAACAAAAGCAGGTCACAACTACCAACTTAGTGGTGCTGGTCCCGAAATTCCAGACTCCCAGAAGGGATCGGTTTTCGGGTCCTAGCTCCCACAAATGTGGAGTCGGTCCTTCAGGTCCTGACTCCCCAAAGGAGGGGGTCTGGTCCTTGCAAACGAAGGTTAGTAAATAAACACCTTAAACCTAGCCCGAGAGCCCGGTGGTGGATCCCTTCTAAGAGCAAAAGTTTTGTATGCTGAAGAACAGATGGTATTTATTCGCTCCCCCACCGAGCAAATTAGGCACAAGGCCGATTTTTAATGTGAGGAGTGAAGGGAGGGGGAAGGGGAAAAGGGGACCAGCTCCCGAGAGGAGGGAAATGGGAGCTGGTTAAAGGTCAGGCATGTGGGGTTGCCCCCACATCTGGTCTTTGCTAGTCATAGCTAGTCATAGCTTGCAGTATCTGCCGGACAGATACTACACTTTGATCTTGGCCAGAAGAGGCTGAGAAGCGATCATCAATATATTACAAATGAGTCCCCTGTGGAATTTCCACAGGTCGCACTAGTAATTGATTGTTACTCTTTTTTTTTCTGATTTCAGTCAAAGGCAATACGACAATTCCGGCAGCCTTTACTATGAACCCAGCTTTTTAGATTGGGCAAAGATCCGACACGGAGGACATTTTCACGATTCGCTTGTCGATGACGTCAAATCATTGGGAAAAGTCATCATCTTCTTCCTGTTTTTTGTGCCATATTGGATTGTCTACTTCCAGGTGAGATTTTCTTTTTTTTCTTTTTTTTTTCTTTTTTTTTTTTTTTTGTCTACTTCCAGGTGAGATTTTCTTTTCTTTTTTGCTGCCTTTGTGTTAATCAAGTCAGTAGAGCTAGGTAGTAAGTTTCGAATAATATATATATATATATATATATATATATATATTTTCTTTTTTTTTTTTTTTTTTTTTGCTGCCTTTGTGTTAATCGAGTAAGTAGAGCTAGGTAGTAAGTTTCGAATAATATATATATATATATATATATATATATATATATATATATATTATTCGAAACTTACTACCTAGCTCTACTGACTTGATTAACACAAAGGCAGCAAAAAAAAAAAAAGAAATTTCGAATCGTTCGACTGGTAGTAATCGTGACACCCTGCACTGAAGAATCCCGAAAGGATGAAACACTAGTGTCTGTAGGTATTTAATTATTATAGTAAAAAAATAATTATGACAGCCCCTTTAAAAAATTTGTTTCTTATCGTTGAGCACTTTCAGTTGAATTAAAAGTCGGTCAATTTAGCTCTTATGCGTAGATCATCGTATAACGATTTGATCACTGTCTGTCTGACGTAATGAACATTTAAATTAAAATGTTTAAAATTCCACGCTATTTCACACGATTAATGGTAGCCGAATGGATACGGCCTCCGCTAATCGAGCCAGAGATGTCTCGTGTCGCGGGGTTCGAATCGTTCGACTGGTAGTAATCGTGACACCCTGCACTGAAGAATCCCGAAAGGATGAAACACTAGTGTCTGTAGGTATTTAATTATTATAGTAAAAAAATAATTATATATATATATATATATATATATATGGCAATTAAGCTACACAGAATTTTCCGCGTTTCATCATTGCAAGGATTTGTCAAGCTATTGCATAGAAATGTTGCCTCACGATTTTATATATTCCCGTGGGACTAGGTTTGCTAGTCAGCCAATCAGATTCTTTGTTATTCATACATCTGTTTATCATAGCCAATGGGCACGCATTCATAAGGTAAGGGTTTACTTCAACAGTTTCTTTGTTCTTTTTTGGCGGGGATGGTTTTCTCTTTTCTTTATGTTGGGAGGTGACTTAGTTTTAATTGAAAAAAATTCCAGGTGTGCTTTTTCGCTGCCTTTGTGTTAGGCAAGTAAGTAGAGCTAGGTAGTAATGTAATGTAGCAGGGGGTGGGGATTTTGTCTTTTGTAATGTCATTACGTGTGTCTCTTTGTCAGTAGCTTGCTGAATGGCTCTAATACCAGGCAAAAGATGAACGGAAATAGTCACCACTTATCAATGCCCTGAGGCTGTTACAGGGAAAGGCTGTCCCGTTTTCATGTAAATAAGAAGAATATGAGATAGGTAAAAATGAGATTAGGATAAGCCAAGAATCGAACCCTGTAGGCAAAGTTAAGAAATGGAATGTTAGAAATTAAGTTGATTGTCCGATTCTTTTAGACAAAATGTTGAAGGTAGACATCTTTGAATTTTTTGAACACGCCACAGGGAGATAACTCCGTTTAAAGCACTGACACTACCTCCCCATCTTTAATACTAGCTTTTCTTTCTAAAAATCAAACATTTTGCTCGGTATTATAACAAATTGTTTTTTCGCTGTAAAAAAAAAACTACTTGATGAAATTAAGTGAAATTTTTTTTTTCAGATAACTTTATTCCATAACGGTTACGTACAATATAACGCTTTTCCGATATTTACATTTTTTAATGACTTCATTAAACTGTACATTTTTATTTCTTTTACATTAAAACAGGATTGAAAGATTTTTAAACTTTGTATTACATGGAAAAGGGTTAGGGTTAGGTCCCCTTTCCACATAAATCAGAAGAATACTAGATAAGTGAAAATGAGATTAGGATAAGCCTAGAATCGAACCCTGTACGCAAAGTTAAGAAATTACTCTATTGTAAAACTCTATTAGAATAGTTAAATGTTGTTTATATCGGAAAAAAAAAAAAGTTGATTGCCCATTCTTTAGAAATCTGAATATGTCAGTAAAAGAATGAACAATGCAAATTAAAAATAGGTTAGTTTAGAATTGAGGATTCTTTTGTTGTCAAGTGTGTTTTGGACAAACATATGCATAGCCACGTGAAATTAGTCACATTTGAAAAACACACTTCTGACATTATAGACAATGGACATTTCTCCATATTACGAGTTCGAATTTTAGTCAGTCAGTTAGAGAGAGTTGATCAGCCAAGAGTTGACACATATGCACACATACACACACACACACACACACACACACACACACACACACACATATATGCACGCACACAATAATTAAAGTGATAATATCAGTAAAGTTACATGAAATTTAGTCTTTTGGACTTTGTGTATCATGTCACCATTTTCATGAATTATGGCCAGAATAGATAACCGATACAGAAAAACTTTTTGGTGTTTTGAGAAGTAAGGGTCATAAATGTCCTCAGTAATACTTAATACAATTTTGATTGTGGGGATCATCTGTGGTGGTCGTGGTGGTGCTGTGGTTGCCAATGCGGGTTCATAACACGAGATGTTTGTCATATTTTTAAACGTACAGATATGGTCTCTTTGATTACTGGCCGGATTTATATTATAGGAGTCACATGTGTGAGGCATTAAAAATAGGAAATAACTCTAACTCACTTGTTCTTTTTATTTTCTTTCTTATTGTTCTCGTCTTGAGTGTTATTCATGCAACGTTTCGGTCCGTTCCGTAGATTTTTTTTTACATATAAGTCACCACTTATCAAGGCTCAGATGCCACTCAAGGATAAGGGTTAAAGAGTGTACAGTAGTCAATGGGACAATATCATAGTAATCGTTAGAAGTGTAAATTTGGTAAATTGGATTAATTAAGCGGAACAGCTCATCAAGAACTTGTTTACGTTGGACTTGAAGACGACCATATCGTAATCAGCTGAAAAGCAGGAAAACAGAAGAGAGTTCCACAGGTGTGCAGTTCTAAGAAAGAAGCTTTGTTCATGGAATCTACGTTTAGGTTTAGGCACAGATAAAGAGTGGGGGGAATTATTGATAGTGTTTTGATTTTTTGCAGTCCCGTTAGTGTGGCTTAAAACATACAAATATGGTCTCTTTGATTACTGGCCAGATTTATATTATAAATCAAGGCACCGTAGGAGTCACATGTGCGAAGCATTATTGTATTTTCTATGTTTCTATAGTCCTCAAGGATGGTCTTATTAATCAACAACAGGTTCTTTTGTTGACTTTAATTTCGTACCAGTTGGAGTATCCGGCATGGCTCACACACACACACACACACACACACACACACACACACACACACACACACACACATTTTCGCTTTTATATATATAGATAAAAAGCAGTCGCCTGTCTTTGTTTTATCGTTATTTCCATGGCAAGTGCTCGTCTGAGCTCCAAGCTTTGTTCCTGGAATCTACGTTTAGATTTTGGCACAGATAAAGAGTGGGGAAAATTATTGACAGTGGTTTCAGTTAGACAGGTGTTTTTCGTGAAAGCTTGACGGGGGGGGGGGGGGGGGACCAGAGATTGGAGCTCATACGAGCACTTGCCATGGAAATAACGATAAAACAAAGGCAGGTGCTCGCAACGTCTCTTCTGTGGGAGAGAGGTTGCAGGGAAGAGAAAAGGGCATCCCCCACTAAGCCACGAAGTCTATTTTGTACTCTGTCAAGGCAGGATAGGCTGTTTTTAGCAGCTCCTGCCCATGTGTGGCGGCAGTACTTTATACTTGGAGGTGCTTGGCTTTTATATAGATAGAGAATTGCATCAGTAGTGAGATATCTTCTGGAGCGGTAGAAGGATCCTACCATTTTTCCAGCGACCTTGGCAACAGACTTGATGTACGTGTTCCATTTCAGGTCAGGAGTAAAAGTCAATCCCAGAAGCTTGTTAAAAGATTGAGCCTCCCCAAGACAAGAGCCATCCATTTCAATTGATGCCAGATGAGGATCAGAGTGTTGATGATGTAAAGATAGGAACTTGGTTTTAGATGCATTAAAAGTAACCAGACACTTTTTCCCCCACTGTACCGTGCGCTCATGATCAGAGGAGAGTTTTTGGAGATCATTGGTGTAGATCAGGAAGAGAGTTGGGCCCAGGATGTTATGTTTGGGATGGTGCATCTTTGACTAGTCTCTCGCACCTGGACAGGATTTAAAAAACAGTCGCCAGCCTGATAGGTCCTGAACTATCATCAAAAACTAATTTCATAAGAAGGACTCCGTTCCCTCTGGAGAAAAGAAGACTCCTGTAAGAGTTTGGAACTCTCTTCCGGGTTCCTACTTCCTGCAAGACGGTCAAACAAGACTCTGCGTTAGGGTTAGTCTATGTTGCTCATGACTGCTGCGGCATTGGATCGTCGTGGTCGGCCCCAATTCGAGATGTGACTAGCGCAATGGGCGGAGCCGACTCAACCGATCAACAGTGATGACCAAAACAAGTACAAGTAGTTCCTGCTGCTTCCCCAACGGCCATATTGTATTCTTTGTTCAAACAATAAATTTTTGTTTTGATAAATTATATTTTTTCTGAATATATATTTCATTTCATTTTGCTCTATCTAGTATATTGAGCAATTTTATTTAGCTGGGATTGTCTTATATAAAAATAATTGCCTGGGTGTTTGGAGGTGTATGTTAAACAAAAAAAAAACATGACGTCTTTGCTGTTGCTTCCATCGCCAAACCAGAAGTGACGAATGTCTAAATTGAAGCTAGTCAATCGAAAAGAGGGGATGACTTTTGAAAAAAAACCTTGTAGAAAAGTGCCCAGCTGAGGGTGAATGTTTTTAGCCAATTTTTCTATATCTGTCGTCCGAAGGGCCGAGCTTCAAGATGATACCGATCTCGTGAAAATCCGTTGCCTCTATCGAAAGTTTTTATGAGACATACAAACATACATGATTGCAACGTCTTGTCAGACGAGTGCCACTCCCTCAGACACTTAAAAATCCATGAGCCCAAAAATGATTTTCATCGCCACAGGCCATTTTAATAGACAAGTGTCTGAGGGAGTATCTATACACAGATGATGTTACAGAGTCTTAGTTTTGTACGACAGCTAAGTCTCTCTCTCGGTTCAAAATGTTGGGATCCAGCAACAAGCAAGAGCAAGATAGCCAGCAACAAATTAAAATTAAATGTTGAAGAAATTTACTATCAGTCTTACATCGCAATGCTACTCACAAACCAAATAAATGTTATGTTCTTGGGGTCCGTATATGTAAGATTTCGGGGGTGAGGGGGATTTTGTCTGTTACGTGTATATCTTCAATCTGAGTCCCTCTCTTGAATCCAAATCAAATGTCTTCTCTCGACTAACTCCTAACTCTCTTGTATATATTCAAATAAAACCTCTTAACGTGCAACTTTAGAATCACATTTTGTTCATCATCACATTTTTCTTTACGCAAAAAAACAAGAAATGACTAAGTCCATCACCCCCCCCCCCATTTAGCTCCAAAAGTTTCCAAGGCCAAAAAAAAAAATCCGTTCTGTTACTTTTCTTTTTTACTCATATCATGTTTAATGTTTGTGCAAAATTCTTTAAAAATTCCAAGGCGTAATTATTGACAAAAGTGCAGACAGACGAACGAACAAACGGACAAGGGTGAATTTACAGGTCCTTTTGTCGGGGGGACCAAAAAGAAAAGTATAATTAAGCTAAAGAATTGTTATTTTCACAATGTTTGCTTGAATGAAAAACTGCTGCTTAAATACATACAATATCTGTTGCTAAGGCCGCTGGAAAAATGGTGGGATCCTTCTATCGATCCAATAGATATCTCACTGCTGATGCAATTCTCTATCTATATAAGAGCCAGATACGTCCAAGGATGGAATACTGTTGCCACATATGGGCACTAGGCAGGAGCTGCTAGAAAGGACTTGTCCTGCCTTGATAGAGTTCAAAATAGACTTTGTAGCATCGTAGGAGATATCCTTTTCTCTTCCCTGCAACCTCTTTCTCACAGAAGAGATGTAGCGAGTTTGTCTCTGCTTTATCGTTATTTTCATGGCAAGTGCTCGACTGAGCTTCAATCTCTGGTCCCCCCCCTCGCCAAACTTTCACAAGAAACACTCGTCTAGCTGAAAACACTATCAATAATTGCCCCCCCCACTCTTTATCTGTGCCTAAACCTAAACATAGATTCCATGAACAAAGCTTCTTTCTTAGAACTGCATGCCTGTGGAATTGTCTTCCGTTTTCCTGTTTTCCAGTTGACTACAATATGGTTGTGTTCAAGTCCAACGTAAATAAGTTCTTGATGAGCCGTTCCACTTAAGTTAAAACATTTACCAAATTTCCATTACTAACGATCAAAGTTTATGATATGTTTTTTATTCAATTGTAAGGTAAAGTACAGAATAGGTACAAAACACTCTCCCCATGTTAAGAATGGCTTTTTAAATAATAATGTTATTGTGTTAGCACGGATCAATAAGTGCATGAGTACCACAATTATTATATTGTCCAATTGACTACTGTACACTCTTAACCCTTATCCTCGAATGGTCTCTGGGCCTTGATAAGTGGCGATGCCTATGTAAAAAAAAAATGTTTGCACGTATATATTTGTGTGTTTTATGTAATTTTTTTTTTTTTTTTTTTTTCAGATTGAAACGACATTCCTTTTACAAGGTTTACATATGAAATTGGATCCATTCAAAGTGAGCAATTTTACTGCTCAACCCAATATTTATAATTGCTCCGAAATTGCCACCGTGAAATCTCCGCAGGTAAATTTTCTTTTCTTGTTTAGATGGTCATCAATGTACGTCATAATCACGCTGACATCTTTGGTTCTTGAGCCTGGTCAGTACTAAAAATATAGTTATCCACACTTGCATAAATGTACACACACATTATCAACCACATGCATAAATGTATATACGCACACTACCACTCTAGCGTACATATGTCACCTCTCACACACATAAATGTATATACACTCGTGTGTACTCTCTAGAAATTTAGAAAAGATATGTTTTAAATCCTTTCTTTCTCCTTCATAACAGCTCTAACTGCGTTTTGTTCTTACCTTCCTTCCTTTGTTCCTTTCCCGCCAATCAACGTGCCAGGCATTTCTTTCCCTATATTTAAGAAAAAAAAAAAAAAAAACATCTGTCGCCAATAACCTGTTGTCGGTCAAAGGTCAGGGTTGATTATTGACACCAACATTCCCACCCGCAGCCTATCTCCCCGATGTCGAAAATAAAAGGTCCAAAAATAACAAGCTAGGTAGGCATTAACTTTTATGGTAACATGTCGTTACGCGCGGCGAAGGAGTATCCTTCCCTTTCTCAACCCGAGTTAGAATTAGACTTCGGATCCTTTTTACAAACTTAAATTTTTTTATTCTATTTATTTATTTATTAATTTTTTTTTTTAAACATTTTCATCCTAAACAAGGCACATTGCCACTTTGATGTAGGGGGCTACTATCAATGACATAATCTACAGGGAGTACTATGTGGGAAGTTGGGCAGCAAGATCGGTTCGCGTCACACTTGAACTTCTGCATGACAGTACAGTTGGGGAAGCAGGAACCCGGAAGGGACTTCCGAAGTCTAGCGGTTCTGGGGAAGAAACTACTGGAGTAGAAGGGTTTCTTACATCTAGGGATCTCAACTGTGAAGGGGTGAGATTTTGCTGCTTGTCAGGTTTGTCAAGGGTATTTACGTCGAGGAGGGTACGAGTGCTTGCAGTTCATCGGGGCATTCACCGTTAAAGTACTTGTAGAACAGGCAGAGTTTCTTTTCAGTATTTTTTGTTTTATTTTACTTCAATCGAAGTTCTCAGAAATCAAGGGGCCCACTACCTGGGGCTAACACTTGAACTAGGTATTCGAATATTCTATTAAAGTTCTTTATCTTTCAAACACTGAGTTAGTAAAGAAATTGAGAACATAATTTTCCTCTCCCCAATTAACCATTTTTATACGTTGTAGTATATTTTTCGTTTTGGTCTCTTGGTCTTACTGAATTCCAGGACAAGAATTTATCTAGTCTGGTGGAATATCCAGCTTCGTGCTATTATTTGAGGTAACACCACTTGGAGAAGGTGCACCATTCCTTGTAAAAGCTAATGTGGGTTAGCCATAGTGAGGAGATCTTATTTGGGCAGCGAATACTTTGTGATTTTGAATATTTGATCAGGGTTTACTTCGATGGAAGTATCCTCGTGCCAGGTTATTCTGACAAACCCCTGTACAGAGGGACCTTAGACACTCGAGGATACTGTCTAGTAGGCATCCAAGTTCTCTCATAACGATTGTATGTGAAATCAAATAAAATATATTTTCCCACGATTCAAGCTGGCTTTGGTGTTGTAGGAGGTCATGTTGGTGATGTTAACCACGTATGACCAAACGAAGTAGTCCAACGAGTTCAAATCCAATCAAATATATATTTTTCTAAGATTTAGGTTGTCATTAGTCATCCGGTCAGCCTTCTATCATGTCTGAAAGAACCACATAAGTGTTAATGGGTATACATTAGTCAATTGGGATCATAAATAGTGGAAATTTTGTAAATTGGATTACTTAGGGGGACGGTTCATCAAGAACTTGTTTACATTAGACTTGAAGACAGTCAAATTGTAGTCAGCTGGAAAGCAGGAAAACGGAAGAGAGTTCCAGAGGCGTGCAGTTCTAAGAAAGAAGCTTTCTCCATGAAATCTACGTTTAGGTTTTGGCACAGATAAAGAGTGGGGGGGGGGCAATTATTGATAGTGTTTTCAGCTAGACGAGTGTTTCTTGTGAAAGTTTGGCGAGGGGGGGACCAGAGATTGAAGCTCAGTCGAGCACTTGCCATGAAAATAATAATAAAGCAAAGACAGGCTCACAACGTCTCTTCTGTGAGGAAGAGATTGCAGGAAAGAGAAAATGGCATCCCCCCACTAAGTTATGAAGTCTATTTTGAACCCTGTCAAGGCAGGATAAGCTGCTTCTAGCAGCTTATCCTGCTTAGATGTGGTAACAGTATTCTGTTAATTGGCCGTACCTGGCTTTTCTATAAGTAAAGAATTGCATCAGGAGTAAGGTATCTACTGGAGCGGTAGAAGGATCCTACCATTTTTCCAGCGACATTGGCAACAGATTTGATGCATGTGTTCTATTTCAGATCAGGTGTAAGCCCAGAATATTTGTTTTCGCTGTTTATCATTTCAAATTAATTCTTTCACTCCTTTTTAGTTTTTTTTTTTCTTTTTTTTTTTTCAATATTGTCTTGCACATAACACTGTGGCTTAAACTACGACTATTGCATATAATTACATTCCATTCTCAACATTTGGTGAATTTCTTCTTTTTTTCTCAAACGCTGTATGTTCCCCTATTTTTTTTTTTTTTTTTTTTTTTTCTCTCTCAGATCAGCATATCCTGGCTGTCTTTATTCAACGTCCTCGTCATATTGGTCTCCATTCCATTAATGGAGAAAATTATCTTGCCCTGGCTAGACAAAAATGGCCGACCGATTTCCCTCCAGCAGAGAATTATCATTGGAATGGTGTCTGCCATGTTGGCCATGGTCGCTGCCGGCCTTGTAGAGTTCCAACGCCTCAAGTCCATCTTCTACGACAGAGAAAATTCCTGCAAATGTAAAATGGTACAGCAAATACTTAATAAGGGTAAGTGACTGTTTACGTCTAACCTTGACATCTATTTCTTTCTTTTATTTTTTACTAGCGGGGGTACCCGGCGTTGCCCGAGTGTTTGTTTCCGGGATGGTGGGGGGAGTTTTAAAAAATGTTATGGTAGGTAAGTAGGAAGGATCAAACCCGGAGTCATGAGTAAAAGTAGGAAAATAAAGTGTGAAAAAAAAAACAAAAAAAACATCTGCAACGTTAACAGTTCGGCCACCAAGAAAAGTCCATTCCAGTTGTTTAGGAAAAAAAACAAAAAAAAAAACGACTACGGTAGGTCGGCGCGAACGTGAAAATATAATGTGAATTGTCCAGCACGCTAACCACTACGCCACAGAGCACTGCAGCTTAGTTTAGTGATTTTAAATAACTTCACATGAAAGAACTACGAAGCCAAACCGGTGTTCTCTTCTCAACTGTTCCTTGTGAACGATCCCCAAACGGTGTTAAGTGGTGGCAGGGGGAGGAGGAATTTATGAGAGAGAAAATATTTTACCACTTCCATTGATCTTAACCGATTTTGGCCGTGACTTCTCAGCAGAAAAAGTATAGAAATCTAAGATTATCGAGGAATTTGAGAAATAATAAGCCTATAACACACCTCAGATATTGTTCTGCCGTTTGTGCATATTATATTTGCATGAAATATCTTGATTTTTAATCCTATTAAGGTTAAAATCAGGCGGGGAAAAAATGAGTTCATTTTATTTATATAGAGATTATTGCATTTTCACAAAACATCTTTTTTTTTTTTTTTCTCACCCCAAAGAAGACACACATTAAAGTTGCAGGGGTATTATGAAGGGAGATGAGTAGCAAAGTGTCTTTCACTCCCCCCTTTTAGTTTTTTTTTTTCCAATATTTTCTTGCACGTAATTCCATTCTCAACATTCTATGAATTTCTTTTTTTTCTCTCAAATGCTGTATGCCCCCCCCCCCACACACACACACATTTTTTTTTTTTTTTTTTCAGATCAGCATATCCTGGCGGTCTTTATTTATTTTTTTAATTTCATTTTCACAAAACATCTTAAACATCTATTTTTTTTTTTTTTTCCGCCCCAAGCAAGGCACAGTGGCACTTTGAAGTAGGGGACTACCATACATAAGTTGGAGGGGTATTATGAAGGGAGATGAGTAGTAAGATGCCTGTTCACATTACACTTGAACTTCTGCATGTCAGTACAGTTGGGAAAGCAGAAACTTGGAAGTGAAGAGCTGAGCAGCAAGATGTCCGTTTACATTTTAACTTCTGCATGTCAGTCTGTTACGTTATCTAACATGAACGGCACCCATGTAAACGTCTAACCCTAACATCTATTTTTTTTTTTTTTTTAATCACAGTGATCACCACTTATCAAGGCCTGGAAGCCACTCAGGGATAAGGGTTATTGCAAGTACATTACGTTAGTGTGGAGATTTGATGAAGTGTTTACTTAAGGGGGCGGTTCATTAGGAATTTGTTAATGTTGGACTTGAAGACATCCAAGTTGTAGTCAGGTGGGAAGCAGGCAGACGGAACAGAGTTCCACAGGCGTGCGGTTCTAAGAAAGAAGCTTTGTTCATGGAATCAACGTTTTGATTTAGGCACAGATAAAGAGTGGGGGAAATTTTTCACAGTGGATTCAGCTAGACGGATGTTTTTCGTGAAGGATTGGCGAGGGGGGGACCAGAGATTGGAGTTCAGACGAGCACCTGCCATAGAAATAACGATAAAACAAGGATAGGCTCGCAGCGTCTCTTCTGTGGGAGAGAGGTTGCAGGGTAGAGAAAAGGGCATTTTTGTACTCTGTCAAGGCAGGATAGGCTGTTTTTAGCAGCTCCTGCCCAAATATACATTTTGATTTAGGCACAGATAAAGAGTGGGGAAAATTACTGACAGTGGTTTAAGCTAGACGGGTGTTTTTCGTGAAAGATTGGCAAGGGCGAACCAGAGATTGGAGTTCGGAAATAACGATAAAACAAAGATAGGCTTGCAACGTCTCTTCTGTGGGAGAGAGGTTGCAGGGTAGAGAAAAGGGCATCCCCCACTAAGCCACGAAGTCTATTTTGTACTCTGTCAAGACAGGATAGGCTGTTTTTAGCAGCTCCTGCCCAGATATGGCAGCAGTACTCCATCCTTGGACGTACTTGGCTTTTATACAGATAGAGTATTACATCAGTAGTGAGATATCTTCTGGAGCGGTAGAAGGATCCTACCATTTTCCCAGCGACCTTGGCAACAGACTTGATGTATGTGTTCCATTTTAGATCAGGAGTAAAGGTCAAACCATCATTGAATAGATAGATAGATAGACAGATAGATCGATATCCTTTGACAATGTTAATTATCTAACAGAAGGGGGGGGTACAAGTGCTTGTAGTCCACCATTAAAGTACTTGTAAAAGATGTAGAGGGATGCAACATTTCATCGATGGGACAGCGGTTGAAGCCTAGATTACAGTGCGAGACCCTTTAGGTTGGCGACTCTCCTTTGAAGCCTAAGAGTGAGAGTGGCAGATGCACCAGCCGTAATGTGACAGCAGTACTCCATACATGGGCGAATGGTGGTCTTGTAGAGGTACAGAATGGGTTGGTGCATCTACAACTAGTCTCTCCCTCCTGAGAGTCTTCAATCTAATAGGTCCAATTTTGTCAACTAAGCCCCAACCTCTGTCCCATCACTGCAGTGTTTCTCCGTACCTGTTTTACAAGTATTTTAGCTCTGATGAACTCGTTGCACTTGTGCCCCCTCGACATATCCCCGACAAACCTGCTTAACAACAAAATCACACCCCTTCACTGTTGAGGTCCCTAAAAACCAGAAAGCTTTCTACTCTAATAGTTTCTTCCCTCGAACAGCTAGACTTTGGAATTCCCTTCCTACTGCCTGCTTCCCGGGCTGTACTGATATGCAGAAGTTTAAATGTAACGTAAACCAACATCTTGTTAATCTTTCTAAGAGTGAGATACTAGTGGCAGATGCACCAGCCTAAATGTGACAGCAGTACTCCATACATGGGCGAATGGTGGTTTTGTAGAGGTACAGTGCTTGCAGTTCGTCAGAGCATTCACCATTAAAGTACTTGTAGAACAGGCAGAGGAATGCAACATATTGTCGATGGGACACAGGTTGAAGCGTAGATGAGAGTTCAGAACCTATCAGGTTAGCGACTCTCTTTTGACCCTGTTAAACGGTTGCAAAGAAAAACAGAACGCCAAAATAAAGTAGCAACATATATTGCAAAGCATACAATAGGTAGGTCGTTCGTCGTAGCCGACGAACGACCTAGGTTGGTCCACTTCCTACTGCTTGCTTCCCGGGCTGTACTGATATGCAGAAGTTTAAATGTAACGTAAACCAACATCTTGTTAAACTTTCCTAGACATGATCCCATCCCAAATAGTAGTCCCTTACGTCCAAATGGCAATGTTAGCGGTGAACGTGATTTAAAAAAAAAAAAAAAAAAAAAAAAACCCTAACTTTTCAAATTATTTTGCAGATAACGTTTACTATGCCGCTGACTTCACGATATTTTACCAAATTCCTCAGTATGTTCTGCTCGGACTGAGTGAAGTTTTTACCATAGTTGCAGGTAAATATGGAAATCTTTTTTTATGTTTTGGAACAATTATCAGAATAATAAATCAATGATAGAAACACCATTTCCAGTTTTCCTTGGCCTTTTGGTTAGGAGCAACGTGCAATATCTGTTCTGATGCTACAGTTCATCTGTTCTCTCCTCAGTGAAGAAGAAATCCTTCTCAACTGAAGTAATTTTAATTCTGGTTTTAATTCAATTTAATTTTGATTCGCCTTTTGTTCCTCTAATATAATTGAAATATTTTAGTATTCACGTCAATTAAAAAAAAATTACTCCTGATTGAGGAGGCAAAAAGAAATTCCGCAGCAACAAATTCGCTTAAAACCAGATTAAATTATCGCCCCTAAATCAGTTTAAAATATCCACCAATAGGCAACAAAGCATCTCTAATCGTAATTGTTGCTGTTCCAGGTTATACAACGTAACATTTAGTCCATATGCTGCGATTTTCTCTTAGTGATCGTCAAGAGCTCATTAATTTCCACCTTTCTGTGAAGTTTTTACCATAGTTGCAGGTAAATATGGAAATGTTTATAATTGAACTAGCCGGACGCCTGGCATTGCCCGGTTGTACAATACGCTTAACCCTGATCTTTTAATTTATGCATTCTATTGAATATTATATATATAGAAACGAGCCAACGACATGAACGTTCTTGCTAAATATATTGCTGTTGCAATATTTTATAATGATTTTGCACAGTCGGGAGATTCTATTTATAAACGATGCTGCTAGGAACTGACGAATCAAATTAATTCACGTTCAGCTACCATTCGGCATTAAATAACCTGAAAAGGGTTGATATGCCGTAAAACAAAAACAACCAACCAACCAATCCTATCCGTCATAATTGCATTGTCTGCAAGTAGAGGCCCATCCTTAAACTGTTCCAAAACATGTTATTAATTGTAATTCATACCCTGTCTTACGTAATCAATCACATTCCTATTAAATTCAAACCTTCTTTGTCCTGGATATTACCTTAAACTATATCCGATTGTGAGGCCCCAGCTATGAAACTATGGGTTAAATAGAAACCGACTTTAAAAGAAACAAAAAACAAATATACTCCAGTAAAAAATTGTTCTTCAAAATCACTGGATTCGGCATTAAATAACCTGAAAAAGGGTTGATATGCCGTAAAAAAAAACACCAACCAACCAATCCTATCCGTCATAACTGCATTGTCTGCAGGTAGAGACCCAACCTTAAACTGTTCCAAAACATGTTGTTAATTGTAATTCATACCCTGTCTTACGTAATCAATCACATCCCTATTAAACTCAAACCTTCTTTGTCCTGGATATGACCTTAAACTATATCCGATTGTGAGGCCCCAGCTTGCGGGCTTTGGGGAGTGTGGAGCCACCCTTTAATTGCCATTGCTCCCAGGTCCACTCTGACCGGACTGGTAGTACCTGTTATGAGTTAAATAGAAACCGACTTAAAAAAAAAAAAAAAACAACAAATATACTGCAGTAAAAAATTGTTCGTCAAAATCACTGGATTTGGCATTAAATAACCTGAAAAAGGGTTGATATGCTGTGAAGCAAACTTTCTTATACAACCTAACAGGGCAGCATTAGTATGTGTGTTACAATATCTTTTGGACCATAATATGGTTATGATGCCACATAATTGGGAGATTCTATTTATAAACGATTCTGCTAGGAACTGACGAACCGAATTAATTCACGTTCTGCTACCAACCAATCAGAAACAAGAATTGCTCCATAAATATATGAACCTTTTCTGTAGCAATTTTGCATATGTTTTCTTCGTGTCAACATGGGAAGAATCTTTTGCTCTGTAGATTCCAACTTAAGAACTGTCTACTGAGAACCACTCAACCTCAGGACCTGTGTAGAACAGCTAACCATCGGAAACTGTTCCGTCTATTGCGGACCACTCATCTGCAGGGCTTGTGTAGAACAACTAATCATCGGAAACTGTTCCGTCTATTGCGGACCACTCATCTGCAGGGCTTGTGTAGAACAACTAACCATCGGAAACTGTTCCGTCTATTGCGGACCACTCATCTGCAGGGCTTGTGTAGAACAGCTAACCATCGGAAACTGTTCCGTCTATTGCGGACCACTCATCTGCAGGGCTTGTGTAGAACAACTAACCATCGGAAACTGTTCTGTCTATTGCGGACCACTCATCTGCAGGGCTTGTGTAGAACAACTAACCATCGGAAACTGTTCCGTCTATTGCGGACCACTCATCTGCAGGGCTTGTGTAGAACAGCTAACCATCGGAAACTGTTCCGTCTATTGCGGACCACTCATCTGCAGGGCTTGTGTAGAACAGCTAACCATCGGAAACTGTTCCGTCTATTGCGGACCACTCATCTGCAGGGCTTGTGTAGAACAACTAACCATTGGAAACTGTTCTGTCTATTGCGGACCACTCATCTGCAGGACTTGTGTAGAACAACTAACCATCGGAAACTGTTCCGTCTATTGCGGACCACTCATCTGCAGGGCTTGTGTAGAACAACTAATCATCGGAAACTGTTCTGTCTATTGCGGAACACTCATCTGCAGGGCTTGTGTAGAACAACTAACCATCGGAAACTGTTCTGTCTATTGCGGACCACTCATCTGCAGGGCTTGTGTAGAACAACTAACCATCGGAAACTGTTCTGTCTATTGCGGACCACTCATCTGCAGGGCTTGTGTAGAACAACTAACCATCGGAAACTGTTCTGTCTATTGCGGACCACTCATCTGCAGGGCTTGTGTAGAACAACTAACCATCGGAAACTGTTCTGTCTATTGCGGACCACTCATCTGCAGGGCTTGTGTAGAACAACTAACCATCGGAAACTGTTCTGTCTATTGCGGACCACTCATCTGCAGGGCTTGTGTAGAACAACTAACCATCGGAAACTGTTCTGTCTATTGCGGACCACTCATCTGCAGGGCTTGTGTAGAACAACTAACCATCGGAAACTGTTCTGTCTATTGCGGACCACTCATCTGCAGGGCTTGTGTAGAACAACTAACCATCGGAAACTGTTCTGTCTATTGCGGACCACTCATCTGCAGGGCTTGTGTAGAACAACTAACCATCGGAAACTGTTCTGTCTATTGCGGACCACTGATCTGCAGGGCTTGTGTAGAACAACTAACCATCGGAAACTGTTCTGTCTATTGCGGACCACTCATCTGCAGGGCTTGTGTAGAACAACTAACCATCGGAAACTGTTCTGTCTATTGCGGACCACTCATCTGCAGGGCTTGTGTAGAACAACTAATCATCGGAAACTGTTCTGTCTATTGCGGACCACTCATCTGCAGGACTTGTGTATAACAACTAACCATCGGAAACTGTTCTGTCTATTGCGGACCACTCATTTGCAGGGCTTGTGTAGAACAACTAACCATCAGAAACTGTTCTGTCTATTGCGGACCACTCATCTGCAGGGCTTGTGTAGAACAACTAACCATCGGAAACTGTTCTGTCTATTGCGGACCACTTATCTGCAGGGCTTGTGTAGAACAACTAACCATCGGAAACTGTTCCGTCTACTGCGAACTAGTCACTTTCAGGACTTGTGTTGAACAACTAACCGTCGGAAACTGTTCTGAAACTAAACATGGCTTACACTTCTAGAATTACGATGAATAATTTGGCCACTGAACTAATTTGCAAAAAAAAAAAAAAATAATAATAATGATAATGTCGTTCATCAAATTCCATCCGTGTTTGTTTACAATATCACGTCAGCTGATATTTGGGCTTGACAATGAATGCCCTGGAGAAGTCACTGTTGATTAATGTTTAGTTTTAAATCATGCAAACAAAGAAATGATCAGTCGATCCGTAGTTGAATGCTCTACCACTGAGGTATACCTCTTCTGTTTTTTTTTTTTTTTAAGAATAAATAATTTGCTAAGATTTTATTTTCTCTCTAATTCGCAAAAAAAATAAAATGATAATGATAATGTTGTTTTATCAAATTCCATCTATGTTCACAATAATATGTCAGTTGATATTTAGGCTTGACAATCATTTTTCTCTTATAGATAAAAAAAAGTATTTTTACAGGGGAATATTTTATGTTACACCGGCCAAGGTGACACCAATGTAACAGAAAATATTCCCCCTCTAAAAATTTTTTTATCTATATGAAAAACTATTTTTAAGAATTTTTTATTTTTGATACTTGTTGGATGACTTTTTGTACAATCTAAGAACACTGCCAGACATAAATTAGCTTTCTGTGAAATTTGAAGAAGATAAGCTCAGCTGTTTCGGAACCTATGAGGAACTCACACACACACACACACACACACACACAAAGTGATTTTTATACAATATTATTATTTTGCTCATTACAACTATCAGTTAATTCTTCTTGAAGCTGAGGTTTCAATCTTTACTACAGTCATGTCTGATGGGACAAGAATAATCTACTCTCAAGGATTAAAAAAGTTCAATGATTAGGTTCCTTCTCTTTTTTCTTTTCACCTACCCCATTCCCATTTTTTTTTTTTTTTTTTTTTTTTTTTTTTTTTTCCGGTTCCCATTTTTTCTTTTCGCCCTCCCAATTTTTCTACTTACCCCCTTCCCATTATTCTTTCCACACTCGTTTCTTATTTTTACCTCTTTTCCTTTCTCTCTATTCACGCCCTTTTTTTTTTCGCCCCTTTACACTCCTTATCTCTTTCTCTCTTTCAATTATTTACATCATTCCATTGCTCTAAGCACTTATCATTGTCCGAGTTTACGCGTCCGATACAAATATTTAAATTCTCTCACTTTTCTTTCAGGTTTGGAGTTTGCTTATTCAATGGCACCCAAGTCGATGAAAGCCATCATCATGGGATTGTTTCAATTCTTCACGGGCGTCGGTAGCCTCCTCGGTCCACCAGTTATCGAGATATTTAAGGAGTCGTTTTTCCTGAAAGACATTAACAAATCGCAATGCAAGAACGGACAGATCGTCTCCACGTCTCATCTTGACTATTATTTCTACATCATGGCGGCCGTTCAGGCGTTCTTCGTTATCGTTTTTATGATTGTGGCGTACTGCCTGAATTTTAGCTATAGCACTTCCATTTATGAGTCGCGAGACCCTCGTAATGGTGACGTGCCACAGAAAACTCCTAAAGTAAATAGATCATGGTGAATATATTCCTAAAACTGTGTATATATATATAATTATTACTATAAATAGATCATGGTGAATATATTCCTAAAACTGTGTATATATATATAATTATTACTATAAATAGATCATGGTGAATATATTCCTAAAACTGTGTATATATATATATATATATATATATAATTATTACTATAATAATTTTTAAATACCTAAAGGCACTAGTGTTTCATTCTTTTGGGAATCATCAGTGCAGGGAATTGTGATTACAGAGGGCTGGGAGATTCAAACCTGGCCGCGAAGCTATCTCTGACTCCATTAACAAACACACGCTGTTAACTGCGAGAAATTAAGATGAAATTTATATACACACACACACACAAACACACACACATACATACACGCACATATATATATGTATAATCATCACATACTCACACACACATGTGCACATATACATTCACACACACATACACATATGACACGTGTACATTTGAAAAAAATCTATATGGACATATTTTTATAAATATATATATATATATATATGTATATATATATATATATATATATATATATATATAGAGAGAGAGATATTTGGCAAGAAAAATGTATATACAGACACATGTATGAGTATATTTGAATATATATATATATATATATATATATATATATATGTATATATATATGTATATTTGAATAAATATATATATATTTATATATATATATATATATATATATATATATATATATATGGAGATGTGGAAGCTTGTTTTTGTGTTTTTTTGCATATTTCTATTAAGTCTCCAAATGAATAACCATAAAAAAACTGCCACTTAACCATATATTTAAACACTACCATGTTTGAATTTATGGTTAAGTGGCAGTTTTAGTTATTTCGAACTGCTTTAAAGCTTCACCGCTAACTCATTTTTCGACCAAATTTCAAACAATTATTACAGTTTACAGATCACCTTCTCAGCTATATTGTGAAAAAAAAAAAAAAACCCTTTCAATTTTCATTCAGTAAAACAAAAGTTATGATGAATTTTCTGGTGTTCAAAATCATAAAAAAAAAAAAACGTAAGGAGACCAGCAACGTTTTTTTAACCCGACGGTTTCCATAGCCTCCATGTATGTGTGTATGTGTGTGTGAATGTATATGTGCGACTAATGTTGCTACTAATTCACTGCTGTCGCAAAAAGAGAAGTAACAAGTGAAACAGAGAGAATGAAATCATGAAAGGGAGATAATTTGAAGGATTTTATTGAAAGCAGACGAGTGCCGTACATTGTTATTACATATGTTATGGGGGCAAAAAAATAAGACTGAAATTAAACAAAGAACAAGTGAATTTATTGGAAGCCTGGAAAAAATCATGGATTACAATAGAAAAATGCGAGCATGAAAAGTAATACGGTTAAGCTTAAACATGGAAAAGTAAAGGACTAGTTGTTAAAACTGGAAAAGAAAAGGACAAGATATTCTAGTAAAAAATATAAATTTATAACTTAAAATATTGCAGCATTAAGAATTGATTATATAATGTTATTACAATAGAAAAATGTGAGCATGAAAAGTAATATGGTTAAGTTTAAACATGGAAAAGTAAAGGACTAGTTGTTAAAACTGGAAAAGAAAAGGACAAGATATTCTAGTAAAAACTATAATAAATTTATAGCTTAAAATATTGCAGCATTAAGAATTGATTATATAATGTTATTACAATAGAAAAATGCGAGCATGAAAAGTAATATGGTTAAGCTTAAACATGGAAAAGTAAAGGACTAGTTGTTAAAAATGGAAAAGAAAAGGACAAGATATTCTAGTAAAAACTATAATAAATTTATAGCTTAAAATATTGCAACATTAAGAATTGATTATATAATGTTATTACAATAGAAAAATGCGAGCATGAAAAGTAATATGGTTAAGCTTAAACATGGAAAAGTAAAGGACTAGTTGTTAAAACTGGAAAAGAAAAGGACAAGATATTCTAGTAAAAAATATAAATTTATAACTTAAAATATTGCAGCATTAAGAATTGATTATATAATGTTATTACAATAGAAAAATGTGAGCATGAAAAGTAATATGGTTAAGCTTAAACATGGAAAAGTAAAGGACTAGTTGTTAAAACTGGAAAAGAAAAGGACAAGATATTCTAGTAAAAATTATAATAAATTTATAACTTAAAATATTGCAGCATTAAGAATTGATTATATAATGTTATTACAATAGAAAAATGCGAGCATGAAAAGAAATATGGTTAAGCTTAAACATGGAAAAGTAAAGGACTAGTTGTTAAAACTGCAAAAGAAAAGGACAAGATATTCTAGTAAAAATTATAATAAATTTATAACTTAAAATATTGCAGCATTAGAATTGATTATATAATGTTAATTTGAATATAAAAAATATTCCTACTGCTGCAATATTTTAAGTTATAAATTCATTGTATTTTTTATTAGAATATCTTGTCCTTTACTTTTCCATGTTAAAGCTTAACCATATTACTTTGCATGCTCACATTTTTCTATCAATATGCAAATATATATAAGGTTAGTGGGAAATAATTCCAGGAGAGTGCTCGATTTTTTAGATGATTTCAAAATCAGAGCATAATATTTATTTATATATGTGTTACAGAAGATCAGACACAACATTGGTACCATCGGTTTCAAATGCAAAATAAAGGGGAATAATATCTGATCACTTATGTTGGACTCTCTTCAGTCTATGTCTCTATTTGTCTCCCCAGAAATAAACACTATTTTTGGGAAAGGCTGAAGAGAGTTCAACATAGGCAACCAAATATTCTATATTTTTGTATTTGAAACTGACGGTACTGAAGTTGTTTTTTTGTTTTTTTTCTAATTTTCTGTAACATATATGTATGAATATTAATCCAGTAAATTTTACATCCTCGGTGAAATGAAGATTCAAAAGATAGCAATTAAAAATTGAAATTGAAAAGTGGGGGTGGTAAGAAAAAGAAAGGAATAATGAAAAAGAGAGAACAGAGAAGAGGAAGAAAGAATAGTAAGAAGCTGAAAAAAGAGAAAGAAAGAAAGGGTCAACTCACCTTAGATCTAAAAACTGCCCGGTATTAAATGTAATGTTAAATTTATTTTTTTTAAAAATGAAGTAAAAACAACAAAAAAAAACAAAAGGAAACTGAGACATGTGCATGTATGTTTTTCTTAAACGGTTCACTTCTTGTAAGAAAAAAAAAAAAAAAACTCAAACTTAGATCGAAACCAAAACCTAAAGACAGTGAGTTAAGTATGATACCGTTAAACTTTGTGACACATTTCCATTCTATGGAGGTCAGGCGCAAACGAACACCCCATAATTTTATTATACCATATTCCTTCAAACTGAAACATAATTATCAAAGTATACTTACACAGATAGATATGAAAAGTCTTTTATAAAGTTTGTGCCTATTTCCATTCTATGGAGGTCAGGCGCGAATGCAGACCCCACAATTTTATTATACCATCCCTATTTAAGTTGAAACATACTTATCAAAGTATTATTATGTATATCTACAGGGTGGTCAAAAAGTCAGGTAACATTTTAAAGAAAAACGATATAAGCAATACACGTATATTTAAGTACCATACATTGAAATATAAAATGAAACAAACATGAAATATGTTTATTTTGTTAATTGTCGTCCATTTATCTCTATCAATCGTTGGAAGCGATTAACCACTGATTGTGTAACATGTGTAATCATGTCAGCTGATATCCGCGCAATCTCCTCTTCAATAAATAACTTTAAAGACGCTATTGTATCAGGCTTCTTGCCATAAACGCTATCCTTTACATAGCCCCAAAGCCAGAAATCAGGAGCGGTAAGATCCGGAGATCTGGCTGGCCATTCAACTGGGCCACGGCGACCAATCCATCGTTGTTTTTTCTACCTTTAACATGTTACCTGACTTTTTGACCACCCTGTATATCAAAAACACTTGTAAACGTTTTTTTTTAATTTTAAAATTTTTTATTTCCATACTTTGTGGACCAGGTGCGTACACAGACCCCACAATTTTAATGAATCATCATTATGTCAGATCAAACATACCCATTCCTGTGTCTTGATACATCTTCTATCATTATATGTGATCAGTTTTTTAAAATAGTCAACCATATGAGCCTATTCGTGACCAGATACACACACACACACACACACACACACACGTTCAGCTTTATATTATATATTATTTTTTTCCTTGTACACATGTTTGTGAATTATTCCATGGATTTCTGCCTTTGGATTATTATGGACCATCTTCTTCCAGTTACGGGATGTCTTTGGATTTTACTTGTACAAATGGAAATTCTTTTAACTTTCTTTAAATTATAGACTTGGATTTTACCGTCACTGGATTTTTTATCTTCCACCAGACTATCCATTCATGTGTAATCACCTTTTTATTTACCATATTCCCTCTGCTTAACTTATTTTGTTTTCAAGTAAGATCTTTGACTTATTTGTTGTTTCATCAAATACTTCTGCATGCAAAATCCGATCCCGCATTTTGCTAATTCCTACCCTTTGATGAGAAGGAGAGTATTTCTTTGAAACTCCACGGATGAAGGACTATCCATTTATCAAGTGTTTCCTTTTCAGATTAAATATGTTTTTAACTCATTTCAAAGTGTTTTTTAACATATTTTATAAACTGTGTGTGTGTGTGTGTGTGTGTGTGTGTGTGTGTGTGTGTGTGTGTGTGTGTGGAGAGAGAGAGAGAGAGAGAGAGAGAATTGAATATCAAACTCTGGAATGCGACTATTTTTAAGTCAAGTAGGAAACCCAATCATGGAGTCCTCCAAGGAGCTACTGTAGGCATCTCTTATATTTGAGAGATGGAATTCTGTAACTACAAAAAGAAACGCAGAACAAGTATGAACAAATTTAAATAACCGTTTGAAAAAGGGAAGAAAAAAAAATGAAGCAAGGGAAGTAACTCAACATAGAAAATATGTAGTTATCTCCCATGTTATCGGGAAGCCATCAGTGATATCTTTATATGACTACTCCTCCAGTGTACGTATGTTTCTCACGTCAACGTAACTTTGATAATTACAAATTGAATTATTATTATTAATAATAATGGAATGTTTTTTTTTGTTTTGCTTGAATGGCAGTATCGATTATATTTAATCTTGAAAGAAAGTGGACTTCCCCCGTAAGGGCAGCTGCGTTAGGTGTATCAGAATTTTTGTAGGAATTTTTAACACGAAACTGCGAATAAAATATAAAAAAACTCGTAATTTCTCTTTTAAAATTGGGTTGTTTATTTTCTTTATGGATTATACTTCCAAAATAAACTATTAAAGTTGTATAAAAAGTAATAGAAATATTTTTTTTATTTTTTAAAAAACAGTAATGAATTTTACAAACTCAATATTTTTCAATTTTTAAACTTTAAAAATCTATCAAAATTTTTCTATTGATTCTATTTTTACGATATTTTCAGGGTCAATGTGAAATTTTATGCTCTTTCTAATAAACCGAATATAATATTTTAGGCAAACGTTTTTTTTTTTTTATTCACGCCCCCACCCCCTCATTTTCAAGTGTCTATTAAAAAGTAAATAATTAATTTACTCACCAAAGTTTTATATATCACAAATTGAAGAGAAAAGGTCAATAAATAATATATTCAAATTTAAAACAAAAAAAGTAATTTTTTTTAGAAAATTACCTGTAAAGTTCGAAGTTTAAAACCTTTTTTTTTAACCACGTTGTTTTTTTAATGAAACCTTGGTCCTTGCTCCTTTAATTGAAAAAAAATTAAGGCTTGAATTACATTTTTCGAGGAGTTATAAGCTTGGAAAGACAGGGGGTTGAATAATTCACGCCTCCCATTTTGAAATGTCTATTAAAAAGTAAATAATTAATTTACTCACCAAAGTGTTATATATCACAAATTGAAGAGAAAAGGTCAATAAATAATATATTCAAATTTAAAACAAAAAAAGGTATTGTTTTTTAGAAATTTACCTGTACAGTCCGAAGTTTAAAACCTTTTAAAAAAAAAAAAACTTTTTTTTTTTTTGTTTTGTTTTTTTAATGAAACCTTGGTCCTGGCTCCTTTAATTGAGAAAAAAAAAATTAGGACTTGAATTACATTTTTCGAGGAGTTATAAGCTTGGAAAGACGGGGTGGAATTATTGAATATTTTTTACGAAATTTCTGATACACCTACAGCTGCGCATGTAATTGTGAGAATAGCAGTTTGAATAATCCATATAGCACACATTCTTAAAACAATTTCAAAACAACTTCTGAAGTTTTTTATACAAAAAAAAATTATTTAAAAGAAAACATACAAACAAATTCAAAATTTATTTATATATAATTCACAAAAAAAATCAAATTCCATGAAATGTACAAAATATTTTTGCAAATCTGTTGTGATTACAATTTTTAATTTCTTTTGTAATAAAATTCTATTCAACTGAATGTTTGTTTGTTTTTTTATGATTTTTATTTCAGTTCATCTTTTTTTTTTTTTGTTTTAATCAGAAATTGTAGCTCAACAGCCGAATTATTATAGCTGAGTTATTCTAGGTCAAAGGTCGTTCAGATAATAACTGACACAGATTAAAAGTCCTTCATCTATGAAGGAAAATAAATCGAAAGAAAATGAAAGAAAATGGAGGAAAGAAAAAGAATTGAATGAAACTAAATTAAAGAAAAGGGAATAAAACTAATTGAAAGAAAATGAATAAAAAAGAATTAAAGAAAGAATGAAAAGAATTGAAGTAAAATCAAAGAATTGAAGGAAGAAAAATAAATAAAATCAAAGAAAATGTAGGAAAAAATTGAATGAAAAAAAATAAAAGAAAAGAATGAAAGAAAAAGAATTGTTGTGGTCCGGTTGAAGGGGTTTAAGAGTCCTGGGGTTCACACTCTTTGCTTGAAGGTTTTTTTTTTTTTTTTTTTTTTTTTTACATGGGAATCACCACTTATCAAGGCCCGGAGGATAAGGGTTATTTTGTGTACAGTAATCAATGAGATAGTATTGTAGTAATCATTAGTACTGGAGATTTGATAAAGTGTCTTACTTAAGGGGGCGGTTTGTCAGGAATTTGTTTATATTGGACTTGAAGACGTCCAAGTTATAGACAGGTGGGAAACAGGCGAACGGAAGAGAGTTCCACAGTCGTGCACTTCTGAGAAAGAAGCTTTGTTTATGGAATCTACGTTTTGATTTAGGCACAGATAAAGAGTGGGGAAAATTTTTTTTTTTTAGGTGTGATTCAGCTAGATAGGTGTTTTTCGTGAAAGATTGACGAGGGGGGACCAGAGATTGGAGTTCAGATGAGCACCTGCCATGGAAATAACAATAAAACAAAGACAGGCTCGCAACGTCACTTCTGTGGGAGAGAGATTGCAGGGAAGAGAAAAGAGCATCCCCCACCAAACTACGAAGCCTATTTTGTACTCTGTCAAGGCAGGATAGGCAACACATCAAAGGCCATGATCTTGAGTGCATGGTACAGTGGGGTAAGAGGTGGCTGGTCACTTTTAATTCATCCAAAACTAAGCTTCTATCTTTACATCATCAACGCTCTGATCCACATCTGGCATCAATTGAAATGGATGGCTCTCGTCTTGGGGACTCCATGTTTTGACAAGCTTCTGGGTTTGACCTTTACTCCTGATCTGAAATGGAACAAGTACATCAAGTCAGTTGCCAAGGTCACTGGGAAAATAGTAGGATCTTTCTACCACTCCAGAAGATATCTCACTACTGATGCAATTCTCTATCTATAGAAAAGCCAAGTACGTCCAAGGATGGAGTATTGCTGCCACATCTGGGCAGGAGCTGCTAAAAACAGCCTATCCTGCCTTAACAGAGTACAAAATAGACTTTGTAGCCTAGTGGGGGATGCCCTTTTCTCTTCCCTGCAACCTCTCTCCGACAGAAGGGGCGTTGCGAGCCTGTCTTTGTTTTATCGTTACTTCCATGGCAAGTGCTCATCTGAGCTCCAATCTCTGGTCCCCTCTTGCCAATCTTTCACGATAAACACCCGACTAGTTAAAACCACTGTCAATAATTTTCCCCATTCTTTATCTGTGCCTAAATCAAAACGTAGATTCCATGAACAAAGCTTCTTTCTTAGAACTGCACGCCTGTGGAACTCTCTTCCGTTTGCCTGTTTCCCACCTGACTATAACTTGGATGTCTTCAAGTCCAACATAAACAAATTCCTGATGAACTGCCCCGTTAAGTAAGACACTCTATCAAATATCCAATACTAATGATTACTACGATACTATCCCATTGATTACTGTACACGCAATAACCTTTATTTCCGGGCTTTGATAAGTGGTGACCTCCACGTATAAAAAAAAACAAAGGAAAACTATAAAAATAAAGTTAAGTCAGAGAAGTAGAGTTTGTTTGGAAGCAGAGAGGTGAAGACAAAATGTAGGATATATATACATACATATATAGAATCATATATATATATACATACATATATAGAATCATATATATATATATATATACATACATATACAGAATCATATATATATACATACATATACAGAATCATATATATATACATACATATATAGATTCATATATATATACATACATACATATATAGAATCATATATATATATATACATACATATATAGAATCATATATATACATACATATATAGAATCATATATATATATACATACAGATATAGAATCATATATATATATACATATATAGAATCATATATATATATACATACATATATAGAATCATATATATATACATACGTATATAGAATCATATATATATATATACATACATATATAGAATCATATATATATATACATACATATATAGAATCATATATATATATACATACATATATAGAATCATATATATATATATATATACATACATATATAGAATCATATATATATATATATATACATACATATATAGAATCATATATATATATATATATATATATATATACATACATATATAGAATCATATATATATATATATATATACATACATATATAGAATCATATATATATACATACATATATAGAATCATGTATATATATATATATACATACATATATAGAATCATATATATATATACAGACATATATAGAATCATATATATATACATACATATATAGAATCATATATATATATATATATATACATACATATATAGAATCATATATATATATATACATACATATATAGAATCATATATATATATATACAATACATATATAGAATCCTATATATATACATACATATATAGAATCCTCAGCGACGCAAATACATAACATTATGATTTATTATACATATATACAATACATATATAGAATCCTATATATATATATATATATATATATATATAATACATATATAGAATCCTCAGCGACGCAAACACATAACACAGACATGTATATACACACATACATTTATGTGGTAGAGTATATACACGGGTATATAGACATCCACCCTGCTACAAAACTAGAGGAGGCTCTTCTCACACCCAAGCCGAACCATAGTTTGGTGGATATTTATATTATTAAAGGAAGGTTCATTTGTTATTTTTTTATTTATTATTTTTTCTAATCAATTTTCACCCCAAACAAGGCACAGTGCCACTTTCAAGTAGGGGGTAACTATCGGGGACATAATTTGCAGGGTATAATGAAGGGAGATGAGCAGCAAGATGTTTGTTCACATTACACTTGAGCTTCTGCATGTCAGTACAGTTGGGAAAGCAGAATCCCAGAAGAAAGTTCCAAAGTCTAGCAGTTCTGGGGAAGAAACTATTGGAGTAGAAGGCTTTCTTACACCTAGGGATCTCTAATTTAAAGGGGTGGGTTGCTTGTCAGGTTTGTCGAGGGTAGTCACGTTGAGGAGGTACAAGTGCTTGTAGTTCGTCAGAGCATTCACCATTAAAGTATTTGTAGAACAGGCAGAGGGATGCTACATTTCATCGATGGAACAGAGGCTGAAGCTTAGATGACAGTTCAGGACCTATCAGGTTGGCGACTCTCTTTTGAATCTTGTCCAGGAATGAGAGACAAGCAGCAGATGCACCAGCCCAAATATGACAGAGTTCAAAATAGGCTTCGTAGCTTAGTGGGGGATGCCCTTTTCTCTTCCCTGCAACCTCTCTCCCACAGAAGAGACGTTGCGAGCCTGTCTCTGCTTTATCGTTATTTTCATGGCAAGTGCTCACGAAAAACACTCGTCTTTATCTGTGCCTAAACTTAAACATAGATTCCACGAACAAAGCTTCTTTCTTAGAACTGCACGCCTGTAGAACTCTCTTCTGTTTGCCTGCTTGCCTGCTTTCCAGCTGACTACAATATGATTGTCTTCAAGTCCCACATAAACAAGTTTTTTTTTTTTTTTACACAGGCATCACCACATTATCAAGGCCAAGAGGCCACTCAAGGATAAGGGTTAAAGAGTGTACAGTAGAAATTGGACAATATAGTAATCATTAGTAACGGAAATTCGGTAAATTTGATAGCTTATATGGAACGGCTCATCAAAAACTTATTTACGTTAGACTTGAACACAACCATATTGCAGTCAGCCGGAAAGCAGGAAAACGGAAGACAATTCCACTGGCGTGCAGTTCTAAGAAAGAAGCTTTGTTCATGGAATCTACGTTTAGGTTTAGGCACAGATAAAGAGTGGGGGGAATTATTGATAGTGTTTTCAGCTAGACAAGTGTTTCTTGTGAAAGTTACGCGAGGGGGGGGCATAGACTGAAGCTCAGTCGAACACTTTCCATAAAAATAACGATACATCAGAGACAAACTCGCAACATCTCTTCTGTGAGATAGAGCTTGCAGGGAAGAGAAAAGGACATCTCCTACGAGGCTACGAAGTCTATTTTGAACTCTATCAAGGCAGGACAAGTCCTTTCTAGCAGCTCCTATCCAGATGTGGCGACACTACTTCATCTTTAGACATACCTGACTCTTATATAGATAGAGAATTGCATCAGCAGTGAGATATCTACCGGATCGATAGAAAGATCCCACCATTTTTCCAGTGGCCTTAGCAACAGATTTGATGTACGTGTTCCATTTAAGATCAGGAGTAATTGTCAAGCCCAGAAGCTTGTCAAAACTTGAGGCCTCCTGAAGACGAGAGCCATTCATTTCAATTGATGCCAGATGTGGATCAGAATTTTGATGAGGTAAAGAAAGAAGCTTGGTTTTAGATGCATTAAAAGTAACCAGCCACTCCTTTCCCCATTGTACTACATGCTCAAGATCAGAGGAGAGAGAATCGGAGAGAACTTGGTCGTTTACTGTTTTACATGTGCTACCATAAATGGTAGTGTCGTCAGCATAAAGTTCTTGATGAACCGTCCCCCCTAAGTAATCCAATTTACAAAATTCCCACTACTTATGTTTACTACGCTATAATCACATTGACTAAGGTATACCCATTAACCCTTATCCTCGAGTGGCCTCCGGGCCTTGATAAGTGTAACCCCCCCCCCAAAAAAAAAACACACACACACACACATATTCTAACTTTTGTAGACATACGGATTTTAAATAAAAAAAAGTTAAAAAGATACACATAATGTAAATACTTGTACGTTATATGCATGCATCGAACATTGTTGAGGACATTGCAAAGACTGCTGCAAAGAAGGTGAGTTCCTTCCATCGATCTAGAAGACTACTCACGCCTGAGAGTATCCTGTACCGCTACAAGGCCACCATTCACTCATGCATGGAGTATTGTTGCCACATCTGGGCAGGTGCATCTACCACTAGTCTCTCCCTCTTCGATAAAGTCCAAAAAAGAGGTCCCACTTTATCAACTAACCTTCAGCTTCTGTCCCATCGCCGCAATGTTGCATCACTGTGCCTGTTTTACAAATATTTTAATGGAATGTGTTCTGATGAACCCGTTTCACTTGTACCCCCTCGACGTACATATCCTCGCCAAACCCGCCTAGCAATAAGATCTCACCCTTTCACTGTTATTGTCTCTAAATGCCAGAGAGCTTTCTATTCTAATAATTTCTTCCCTCGAACAGCTGGACTTTGTAATTCCCTTTCCACTGCCTGCTTCCCTGGCTGTACTGATATGCAGAAGTTTATATGTACATAAACAATTTTTTTTTTTTTGGGGGGGGGTATTACATTTCACCCCAAACAAGGCACGTTTCCATTTTGAAGTAGGGGGCTACTATCAGAGACCTAAGTTGCAGGGGTACTATGTAGGGAGTTTAGCAGCAAGATGTCTGTTCACATTATACTTGAACTTCTGCATGTCAGTACAGTTGGGGAAGCAGGAAACCGGAAGGGAATTCCAAAGTCCTGCAGTTCTGGGGAAGAAGCTATTAGAGTAAAAGGCTTTCTTACATTTAGGGATTTCAACTGTGAAGGGGTGGGACTTTGCTGCTTATCGGGTTTGTCGGGGGTATTTTCGTCGAGGGGGTACAAGGGCTTGTAGTCCGTCAGAGCATCCACCATTAAAATACTTGTAAAACAGGCAGAGGGATGCAACATTACGTCGGTGGGACAGGGACCGAAGTTTAGATGACAGTTATAGACCTATCAGGTTGGCGACTCTCTTTTGAACCCTATCTTGTTAATCTTTCCTAGACATAGCCCCAAATAGTAGCCAAGTGGCGATATGCTTTGTAAGGGGTGAACATGAGTAAAAAAAAACAACAACAAAAAACAAAACATCTGAAGATATTTTCCGTAGTTTAGATTAATATGTTGGATGTAAGTATTGTGTTGTCTGCAATTTAGCGTAGGGAACAGACTACCAACTTTGGCCTGTAATTTTTAAAAGGATAAATAAATAATTCATTTCTCGAACTGTGCACATGTGTTACGTTGAGGCGGTATGTATTATTTGAGGATGAGAAGACACAACAAAGTTAAGAGTTGGTGCGAATTATGGCATCAATTAAAAAAAGGAAAATGTCAATTTATACAGGGGAGTCTAAAAAATCACTGAAAGGTTGAAAATCTTTGTCATTTTACCATAAATTATTATTTTTTCCCCCTATTTCAGATATTTTACAGATAATATTTTGGAAATTAATTATAGATAAGTATAGCATTGAAAAAACGTATGTACCAAAATCAGGGGTCAATTGTTTCGAATCGAAGATCTTATTGACGTCATTTTCAGGTAAGGGATAGCCCAAGTCACAACACAATTTGAAAGAAACCTCAAGCCTTGCAAGAATTGAAAGAAAACATCAGGAACGAAATAAGGGAGTTAAATCGCAATCCAGAGATTCTGCAATCTGTCATGAATAATGTTTTGGAAAGAGCACAAATATGCGAAACTGAAAATGGGCAACATTTAAAAGACATTATTTTTCATAAAAAAAACTGGTTTGAATTTTGCATTTTTTAAAAATTCCTCAATGTTTTAGTCAGACTTTGTTAAAATTTCAGAAAGATATGAAAAAAATAAATAATCTATTAAGTTAGGGCTTTATCTAAGAAGGGTTTTTCCCTTCAGTGACTTTTTGGACACCCTGTATATGTAGAATATAGGAAAATAAGTAAAATGTTGTCTGGTAGGGCCTTTCTGAAAGCGGGGACTTTTCTCGGTTTTACACCGTCGGATTAGTCGAATACGAGTTATCTGCCCCTGAAGACCACGCCATTCAATATGGATTTTGTTTCTGGTTTGTGTAAAAACATTTTATTTTACGTTTTAAGTGTCCGAAAACAAAACAAAACCAATTCAAGATAAAAACGGAACGATTCTAGTTTTCCAATAATAATAGCGAATAGGAGTAGAAAAGAAGGAAACCTGTTTATTTTTTTGGGTTTGTATTACTGGTAGTGGTACACACAGATTCGAAAAAGTTGTCAAAAAACAAATATATAACAAATAAATGTTATCAAAGGCAAGATAAGTTACTTTTCTACCCAACTGGATATATTTTTTGTGTTTTTATTCAATGTAACATGTTTATTCAGCTCGAAAAAACAGTGTTTACCGATGTATTGGAAAATTCAAAATGGCGCCCAACTCTCTCTTTAACACGGTAAGTTCGAGAAAAGGAGTTATAAATAATAAACTAGCCAAAATACTGTTAGAAATTCGCTCGATATATGTTACCGTGACATAACTTGACATATATTCGGTGTTTTTTTTATAGTATTTTGTCTAGTTTTTTTATTTATAACACCTTTTCCCAAACTTACTGTGTTAAAGAGAGAGTCGGACGCCATTTTGAATTTTCCAATACATCGGTAAACATTGTATGTTTTTCGAGCTGAATAAACATGTTACATTAAATATAATCACTAAAACATATCCAGTTAGGCAGAAAAGTAACTTATCTTGCCTTTGATAACATTTATTTGTTATATATTTGTTTTTTAACAACTTTTTCGAATCTATGTGTACAGTAATACATTAATACAAACCTCAATATTTATTTATTAAAAAAAAAAAAAAAATTTAATTCCTAAAAAAAAAAGAAAGATGTTAATTTATTTTTAAATTCATAAACGAGAATCACGTGTCGTTTAAAATATTTTAACGCGCGTTTATTCAAATAAACATTTTTTATATCGATTTGCTACTTATGCACTTTTGTTACCGTGCTGAAAAAATTAAATAACGTTATTATTTTGAAAGCCATTCTTAAGTTGGGGATGGAAGCGCCTTTTGTATCTATTCTGCACTTTCACTTAATTTAATAATAATAAAAAGAGATATCGTAAAACTTAAATTTAACCTGAAAAAAAAAACTATTTCAAAATAACGCGGTAACATAATTGCATAAAGTACCTTCGATTTTTATCAAATAAAACATGTAGACGTTAACTTTTTAAAAATGTGCATAAAAACGTTTGGTAAATGTGTAGTTGAGCGGCGTAAATTATTTGGCCGCTAAAAATTATTAAAACTATTTTTTTTTTAAATAATTTTTACCAAGGTGCTAATGCACTTACTGATTCGCGCTATTTTTTAAATCGTATTTCCAACATTAAAGTTTTATGATGTTTTTTTTTTTGTATTCAATTGTAAGGTTATAGTACAGAATAGGTACAAAACACCCTCCCCATGTTAAGAATGGCTTTTTAAATAATAACGTTATTTCAGCACGGATCAATAAGTGCATGAGTACCATTACAAAACATATATATATATTTTATAAAACACATTAGGCTAAAATAAAATCAAAAACATTTTAATTTTTATAATTTTTTTTTTTTTTTTTTTACATGGGTGTCACCACTTATCAAGGCCCAGAGGCCACTCAAGGATAAGGGTTAATAGGTATACATGAGTCATCGTGATTTTAGCATAGTAAACAGTGGGAATTTTGTAACTTGGATTACTTAGGGGGACGATTCAATTAGAACTTGTTCACATTGGACTTTTTCTTTTTTTCTTTTTTTTTTTCATAGGTATCAACACATTATCAAGGCCAAGAGGCCACTCAAGGATAAGGGTTAAAGAGTGTACAGTAGAAATTGGACAATATAATAATCATTAGTAATGAAAATTTGTTAAATTTGATAACTTATATGGAACGGCTCATCAAGAACTTATTTACGTTAGACTTGAACACAACCATATTGTAGTCAGCCGGAAAGCAGGAAAACGGAAGACAATTCCACAGGCGTGCAGTTCTAATAAAAAAGCTTTGTTCATGGAATCTACGTTTAGGTTTAGGCACAGATAAAGAGTGAGGGGAATTATTGATAGTGTTTACAGCTAGACAAGTGTTTCTTGTGAAAGTTTTGCGAGGGGGGACCATAGATTGAAGCTCAGTTGAATACTTTCCATGAAAATAACGATACATCAGAGACAAACTCGCAACATCTCTTCTGTGAGATAGAGGTTGCAAGGAAGAGAAAAGGACATCTCCTACAAGGCTACGAAGTCTATTTTGAACTCTATCAAGCCAGGACAAGTCCTTTGGCAACAGTATTCCATCCTTGGACGTACCTGGCTCTTATATAAATAGAGAATTGCATCAGCAGTGAGATATCTACTGGATCGATAGAAGGATCCCACCATTTTTCCATTTTCTATTAGACTAAATTAGGCACCTCCAAAACTAGGGGTGGGGGGCAGGTAAGTACTTTTTGACGGACCGTCTTTTTAAAAATCTACCAAAAATCAGGTAATTATCCGATCAATACGAAATTTTCAGCGATTATTAAAAGAAGAATGAACTTTATAACAGTGTATTTATTTTTCATAAGCAATATTTATATATATATTTTTTTTTGCTTACCCCCCCCCCTTTGTTTTGAGGGGGTACAAATATGCTTAAAATAATCATCTGAAACTGAACACAATATATTGTGTTGTTGTAAGGGACAGGATTATAGATTTAAAAAAAAAAAAAATTGTTTGCATACCTTATTTTGACGTCTGAATATCAGAACTTCGATTGTGTTTAATTATCCCGCTTTTGAGTTTTGAAGTGTGAAATTCGGAGAATGTGTTAAGTAAAATAATTAATTTAAGTTAAGCAAAAAAAAAAAAAATTTAATATTTATACGAAAAAAGCCATTTTTAAATCTTTGATAAATATATTAACAATTTCTTTTTAGCGAGCCGAATAATGCATGACCATTATTAAACAGGGCATGCTTTGAAGAATCGATACAAAAAAAAAATTGATAATTATTGTGCCCTTTGTGTTAAAAATAGCATAATTTTTTCGATCCCGTTTGAAAACGTTTGCCGCCTTTCGACTATGTTGAACCAAACGCGCTGAAATAATTTTTTTTATTCTGGTTTAAATTGCCCCCCTCCCATTTTGGGGAGCCTGGCCCCCACACACATACACATTAAAAACCAAACTCATACAAATGGTCACCTATCTGGTACTGGCCAGCCTCAGCGTTAATAATACATTGAAATTTTCGTCACTGAAAAATAATTTTTTTTTGGCCTGTTTGGTCTTCCATAGTTTGCTTTTATCAACTACAAACGTAAACATTGTCGATCTAGACTCTAGATTGACGCGAAGTAACTGGTTACCTATATGAATAAGTGGAATTATTTGAAATCCAGGTACTTATATTATAATATTTTTGCATATTCTCATAGAAAATCATCCTAAATCTTAGTTAGACAATAAATAAATAAATTAATTATTTCAAAAACTTTTTTTAAAAAATATTTATGTACGTTTTTTGTGCAAGACAAAAAATGTCAATTGTTAACTTTTTGGGAAAATTAAAAATTTTAAATTTAATTAAAAATAGTAGAAAAAGTTTTACATTATTCTGTTTTCTATATGATAAAATTCAGAGTTTTATCTTTCTGGAAAAAAAAGTTACTCAGAAATAATGGATTTTAATAAATGTAATTTCGTTTTAAAAAACAGCAACAACTTGATTTTTCAGCCATTTTTGGCAGTGCCTAGACTAAATGTACGACAATCGAGGCCGCCATATTGCTTTTAAAATTTGGCCTTTCTAAGGTTTGACAGATTGGCCTTTTTCTACGCTCTTTCATCGAACCAAAGTTTTAATTAAAAGCGTAAAAAAGGCCAAATTTGGCCTTAAAAAGGTCAACCTGTTAAACCTTAGAAAGAAAAAAATCACTACGTAAAAATTGAACAATGTGGCAGGTTATCTGCAAACAGTGTTTATTACGAAAGCCGTTCTTTACACGGGGAGGTTGGAGCTGTTTATTCCGAAAATCGTTCTTCACATGGGGAGGTTGGGGGTATTTTTTTACAAAAGGTGTTCTTAATATGGGGAGGTTGAGGGTGTTTATTCTGAAAGCTGTTCTTGTTCTTTTGCATAACTTGACCCGAATTCGCGTGAATTCCCGTCAAGCATGGATCGGGCGAGACCAGCAATCATCAGTGTCAGCCGAGCTGAGCGTTGTTCAGATGTTGAAACGCTAACTCGACTTTTTTTTTTATTTATTTCATTTTTTTTTCTGCTATGTTTTTAGTAATTTTTAAGGTGATATTAAGGGGGGAGGGGGTGACTTTTTATTTTCTGATTAGTTATTTTATTTTTTTTTTTTTATTGAATTTTTGGGAGTTTGATTAGCCAATGAAAAAGCGCTATCTAAAAATGGAAGCTAACGACATTCGAATTGGAAGAAAACGATTAACCCAACAAAAAAAAAAAAAAAGCTGAAAAATAAATATATTTTCAAACTCGCCAAACAGAAAAAGTTCAGGCAAGAAAATAAATCTATACATGTTAGAAAAATAGATGAAAATATCGATGCAGACAATCTCATATTGTCAAGAGAAGAAATTGCTGTCCCCAAAAAATGAGGTGCAGCAATTGTAAACACAAATGTTTACTTAAAAAAAGGATTGTGTGTAACTGTGAAAAATTTTCCCCACTCTATATCTGTGCCTAAATCAAAACGCAGATTCCATGAACAAAGCTTCTTTCTTAGAACTGCACGCCTGTGGAACTCTGTTCCGTCTGCCTGCTTCCCTCCGGACTACAACTTGGTTGTCTTCAAGTCCAATGTTAACAAATTCCTAATGAACCGCCCCCTTAAGTAAACATTTCAGCAAATCTCCTCACTAAATTAATGTACTTGCAATAACCCTTATCCCTGAGTGGCTTCCGGGCCTTGATAAGTGGTGATTCACTGTGTAAAAAAAAAAAAAAAAGGATGGTTTGTCCTGGAGTTGTTCAAATGGGGAATGCCACCAAAGGAACTTGACTGAACAACAAATCTTGGAAAAAAATAAATAAAAAAAAAACGAAACAAATACAGTTACAAAAAAGAAAACAAAACAAAAAAAAAACTTGTACTTGCACCTAACAATTATACGGTTAAAAAAATCTTTTCTTGGAGAAAAAAAAAAAACTTTCGGTGCAAGTCTATAAATGGGCCACTAGTAATCTTTTTTACTTACGTACTTGTCACTTCATGAAAAGGTCATATTCCAAAAATCACGTAAATCGATCAAGTAGTTTTTTTATTTTATTTAAGAAAATCAAATATTATGAGAAATTTTATCTCACCATCTTGTTTTTGAATGATACACCGCTAGCGACACCTATTGGGAATATAAGATCGTCAAGGGGGCAGACAATCGACTTTTCACACTATAGAAAAAAAAACTTGGAAAATTAAGACATTTATAAATTTTTGAGGATGTTGAAAACGAAAATAACGTTTAAAATTCCAACAAACGAGTAGTTTCCAAGATATGAAGAATTTTACGTAAATTGAGCACCCACACGTTGACGCTACTCCAACAAAAATTTGGTAAATGTGTATTTCAGCGGCGTAAATTCAAGTTTTATGCAGTGACAAGTACATACATTATAAAGATTTTTTTCAGATTTTTATAGTAAAAAAGATTATTTGTGGACCATTTTTTTTTTTACATGGGGGTCACCACTTATCAAGGCCCGGAGGCCACTCAGGGATAAGGGTTATTGCGTATACAGTAATCAATGAGATAGTATTGTAGTAATCATTAGTATTGGAGATTTGATAGTGTCTTAAGGGGGTGGTTTGTCAGGAATTTGTTTATGTTGGACTTGAAGACATCCAAGTTGTAGTCAGGTAGGAAACAGGCAAACAGAAGAGAGTTCCACAGGTGTGCACTTCTAAGAAAGAAACTTTGTTTATGGAATCTACATTTGGATTTAGGCACAGATAAAGAATGGGGAAAATTACGTAAATTGAGCACACATACGTTGACGCTCATCCAACAAAAATTTGGCAAATGTGTAGTCTGTTTTCAGATGTACAAATAAAAAAAACTAGTGTTTTCCACAAAAAAAAAAAAAATAGTCTATGGTCTGCCGTTGTTGACACATACTTCCACCTTATTTCCGCCAGGGGTTGTTAGTGCTGTTATCTCTCAAACAAGATGGCCTGTAGCAAATCTTCGATAAAATGTCTCATAATATTTGATTTTCTTAAATAAATAAAAAAACAACTTGATCGATTTACGTGATTTTTGGAATATGACATTTTCGTGCAGTGACAAGTACGTACATTATAAAGATTTTTTTCAGATTTTTATAGTAAAAAAGATTACTTGTGGACCATTTATAGAGTTGCACCCAAAGAACTTTCTTTTCCTTCTTTTGTCTGCCCCTTGCCGACTTATATTCCCAACATTGCCAAAAAAAAAAAAAACTACTTGATCGATTAACGTGATTTTTGGAATATGACATTTTAATGCAGTGACAAGTACGTACATTCTAAAGATTTTTTTCAGATTTTTATAGTAAAAAAGATTCGTTGTGGCCCATTTATAGAGTTGCACCAAACTTTCTGTTGATAAATATTTCGCAAAAAAAAAAAATAATAATTAAATATTAAAATGAAATAAACATTTTCATTTTTCAAGGTAGTTTTTTTTTTTTTTTTTTGCATTTGTATTTTTTCGGTTTTTTTTTTTTTTTTTTTTTTTTGCATTTGTATTTTTTCCGTTTTCTTTTTTCTTTTTTTTTTTTTTTTTTTTTTTTTGCATTTGTATTTTTTGCATTTTCTTTTTTCCTTTTTTTTTTTTTTTTTTTTTTTGCATTTGTATTTTTTCCGTTTTCTTTTTTCTTTTTTTTTTTTTTTTTTTTTTTTTTGCATTTGTATTTTTTCCGTTTTCTTTTTTTTTTTTTTTTTTTTTTTTTTTGCATTTGCATTTGTATTTTTTCCGTTTTCTTTTTTCTTTTTTTTTTTTTTTTTTTTTTTTTTTTGCATTTGTATTTTTTCCGTTTTCTTTCTTTTTTTTTTTTTTTTTTTTTTGCATTTGTATTTTTTCCGTTTTCTTTTTTCTTTTTTTTTTTTTCTTTTTTTTTTTTGCATTTGTATTTTTTCCGTTTTCTTTTTTTTTTTTTTTTTTTTTTTTTTCATTTGTATTTTTTCCGTTTTCTTTTTTGTTTTTGCATTTGTATTTTTTCCGTTTTCTTTTTTCTTTTTTTTTTTTTGCATTTGTATTTTTTCCGTTTTCTTTTTTTTTTTTTTTTTTGCATTTGTATTTTTTCCGTTTTCTTTTTTCTTTTTTTTTTTTTGCATTTGTATTTTTTCCGTTCTTTTTTCTTTTCTTTTTTTTGCATTTGTATTTTTTCCGTTTTCTTTTTTTTTTTTTTTTTTTTGCATTTGTATTTTTTCCGTTTTCTTTTTTCTTTTTTTTTTTTTTTTTTTTTTGCATTTGTATTTTTTCCGTTTTCTTTTTTTTTTTTTTTTTTTGCATTTGTATTTTTTCCGTTTTCTTTTTTGTTTTTTTGTTTTTGCATTTGTATTTTTTCCGTTTTCTTTTTTCTTTTTTTTTTTTTGCATTTGTATTTTTTCCGTTTTCTTTTTTTTTTTTTTTTTTTTTGCATTTGTATTTTTTCCGTTTTCTTTTTTGTTTTTTTTTTTTCTTTTCTTTTTTTTTTTATTAGTCTGCATCTGTTACGACGCTCGGCTGACACCGATGATTGCCGGTCTCATCCGATCCATGCTTGACGGCAATTCACGAGAATTCGGGTCAAATTATGCAAGAGTACCACCGTTCTATACATAGGGAGGCTGGGGTTGTTTATTTCGAAAGCCGTTCTTAGCATGGGGATTTTGGGGAGTGTTTATTCTGAAAGCCGTTCTTAACATAAGGGGTTGATGGTGTTTTTTCCGGAAGCCGTTCTTAATATAGGGAGGTAGGGGGATGTTTATTCCGAAAGCCATTCTTAACATGGGGAGATTGGGGGTCTTTATTGTGAAAGCCATTCTTATTATGCAAGGGTTGGAAGTGTTTATACTACATTGGGGCAGGTTGTAAAAAAAATGCCCTCTTTTTTTTTTTCTTCTGCCAAATATTTTCTTTTTTGGTACACTCAATATAATTTTTTTTTTTTTTTTTTTTTTACAGAGTGGTCACCACTTATCAAGGCCCGGAAGCCACTCAGGGATAAGGGTTATTGCAAGTACATTACGTTAGTGTGGAGATTTGATGAAGTGTTTACTTAAGCGGGCGGTTCATTAGGAATTTGTTAACTTTGGACTTGAAGACATCCAAGTTGTAGTCAGGTGGGAAGCAGACAAACGGAACAGAGTTCCACAGGCGTGCAGTTCTAAGAAAGAAGCTTTGTTCATGGAATCCATGTTTTGATTTAGGCACAGATAAAGAGTGGGGGAAATTTTTCACAGTGGATTCAGCTAGACGGGTGTTTTTCGTGAAAGATTGGCGAGGGGGGACCAGGAGCTCAGACGAGCACCTGCCATGGAAATAACGATAAAACAAGGATAGGCTCGCAACGTCTCTTCTGTGGGAGAGAGGTTGCAGAGTAGAGAAAAGGGCATCCCCCACTAAGCCACAAAGTCTATTTTGTACTCTGTCAAGGCAGGGTAGGCTAGTTTTTAGCAGTGGTTTTCGTCATTCATCCCAACACATATGAACCTACACATAGACAACTGGCTTTTTGGTCTCCCTAACAAAGGAGGGATTGGACGTAGCAATTCACTCCCGTCTGTTCGTACTTTTCTCAATAACCACGCCTTTTAAAATTTTGCCCAAACGATAAAATTGCCCTAAAATTGTCCGTTTCTGTGTACGTTTCTCAATAACCTTTGATTTTTTTTTTTTTTTTTTAAATTTTGCACAAACATTAGTCATGGTTAAAGTAAATTTTTGCCAGAATGGATTTTCCTGGTTAACTCTGGTTGCCCCCATAGGGCTCATTCTAAGGTAAAATTGTCTTAAAATTGTTTGTCTGTTCATTTGTTTGCACTCAATAACCACTCCTTGGGTTTTTTTTTTTTTCTTTTTTTGAAAGTTTACACAAACATTAGTCATGGTGAAAGTAAATTTTTCACTCATGGAGAGGGACCTTGCATGCTCGGCTTGTTGTATAATAGATTTATTATTTATTTTTCAGAAATCACGAAGATGAAAAGACGGCAATACGCATTTTTTAATGAAGAAAATGCCGAATTATTGATGTAATCTTGACGCCCTCCCACCACCCCCACTCTGATTACGATCCATCATGTCAGGCTCACGATTTACCAAAATGAATAAAAAGAAACCTACAAAACCGTCTAGTAATCCACAGAGGACCTTATTCCAATCTTGGGGCTCCAGAATGTCCAGTGGTCCGTCTGGTTCCTCGAAAACGTCATTCGGAACGGATTTCTCTGTGGAACAGTTACACAGCAATCCTGACTACAATAACAACGCTATTGACATAGACGACGATGATAATGATGAAGATGAACTCCTCATGCAAGCCTTGGAACAAAGCACTAATCTTAGTCGAGAAATTGGTCAAACGTCTTTTGAACCCGAGGAGAATGCTGCCGAAATCGACCTGTCCTTGATCCCTGATCTGCCTGGTTTTGATAAATACGCCGGCCGCAAATGGATCTATCCCACCAACTATCCCGTCCGAGAGTACCAGTTTAATATCGTCAAGTCGGCTCTGTTCCAGAACACGTTGGTTGCCCTGCCGACTGGCTTGGGAAAGACGTTTATCGCTGCTGTCGTGATGTTCAACTTTTACCGATGGTATCCGCTCGGTAAGATTGTTTTTATGGCGCCGACTAAGCCGCTAGTGACCCAGCAAATTGAAGCCTGCTACAACATTATGGGAATTCCTCAATCAGACATCGCGGAAATGACAGGTAAGAAGTCAAAATGCTGTATTCTCATTTTGAGTGCCATTCTTATGATTTGGAAATCTTGCAAATTTTGCAAAGAATTTCTCGTTCTGTCGGCCATGACCAGGTAGAAGTCTTAAATAATCTGAAGATTAATATGATAGTTTGCATCTTTTTTCTTCCGAGTGACTGTTGTTTAATTGTTATGACCTTCCATTTCTTGTAATAAATAATTTTAGCAAGAATTCTTCATAAGTTTTGGTTTTGGTTTCGATTATAACTGAAGTATGTTCTCTTTTAGTTGGTCTAGATTGTGAGGATTATTTGCATAAACTTTTTTGTTTTAAAATCCCCCAAAGATAAAAATCACACGATCCGAAACGTGGTGGCCATAACCCTTTGCTTATTGTTCTCTCTTCCGTAAACGTCATGAACTCGTGTCAGTGATCTGTGAGACGTGTGGCATGTAGCGCCATCTTGTTGGAAAAAGAATTGCATTTTGTCTTGTGGTGTCAGTTTGTAGTTAAGAGAAAGATTAGAGAGATCGGGCTACTTTTAAATGGGCCATAATGTATATTTTTTTTCTTAAGTTTTAGTTTCGGTTTCGATTCAAAATCACAAGAATATAAGAATCCATAGAAAATAATATTAAATATGAAATCTGCATTAATTAAAATATCATATTTAAGCGTATTTTACGACCGGGCAATGCTGGGCGTACCTGCTAGTTTGTAATTGTATTCTACATACTCCAGGAGAGTCCGTATTATTTATTTATTTTATTTTTTTTTTTTTACACAGTGATCACCACTTATCAAGGCCCGGAAGCCACTCACTATTTGGATTCATTGTCTGAGCTCCAATCCCTCGTCCCCCCCTCGCCAATCTTTCATGAGAAACACCCGTCTGGCTGAAACTACTGTCAATAATTTTCCCCACTCTTTATCTGTGCCTAAATCCACACGTAGATTCCATGAGCAAAGCTTCTTTTTTAGAACTGCACGCCAGTGGACCTCTACTCTCTGCCGCTTGCCTGTTTTCCACCTGACTACAATTTGGACGTCTTCAAGTCCAACATAAACAAACTCCTGACAAACCGCTCTCTTAAGTAAGACACTCTATCAAAACCCCCAATACTAATGATTACTACAATACTATCTCATTGATTACTGTACACGCAATAACCCTTATCCCTGAGTGGCCTTCAGGCCTTGATAAGTGGTAAAAAAAAAAAAAAAAAGGTCCTAAGTGATTCGCATTCCGTCACCCACACCAAGGATTGAACCTTCAACCTTCAGGCGAATATCACTTTTTACAATTGATTTTTCCAGGTACTCTAACCACCTTGCGGACAATTCTAGTACGAATTTTAGGAGCCCAAAATCTATTTTTATTTCTAGTTGTAAATATCACTAATTATTACTATATTAACTAGCGAGGGGTACCCGGCGTTGCCCAGGTGTTTGGAGGTGTGTGCGGTTTGGGGGAAATCAAAACTCGGGGGGGGGGGTTTAAAATAAAAAAAAATGTTTTGGTAGGTAAGTATGAGGATCGAACCCGAACCCTTGAGGCAAAGTTGGAAATTAAAGTGTGGAAAAAAAAAAAGAGAGTGACGTTAACCATTGGGCCAGCACGAGATGCTAACGGAAACGCGTTTGAATTTATTTAATTACTTGGATTTGGCAGGTGCACGTTTTAATGACTTAATGAGGTCAAGTTTGTCTGCGGGATAGTATTTCATTTACTGCGGGAAACGCTTTTTTTTTAATTTTTATTTTCCCAAGACGTTGGGGGTAGGGGGAAACAGCTCCACTTGTCCAAATTGAATAGCAATTGTTTGATATATGGAAAATATTTCCACATTGATCAAAGCTGATTGCTTTCGGACATTTCCGGTGATAGACGGAAAATACTGTCAGAATTAATGTCGCTTTTATTATAAGAAAAAGACTAATCCACATGCGGCGAGCGACAAATGTTGAATATTTATCTTCCCGAAGTCGAGCAAATTAAATAGACAGGCGAGCTTTGTTGTTAACTGTGAGATATTACGATTTATATGTGATATATAAGTTTTAAAAAGTTGTGAAGCGACCGACCGCTTCTCTGAAAAAAGCCTTTTGTAGACACACAGAAAAAGCGAACACACATACATACATTTTCGCTTATATATTTATAGATGTTTTTACTTATTACTTGTATATAATAATGTATCTCTATCTATCTATATATATATATATATATATATATATATATGATTAGTTTTTTTTGGAAAAAGAATTCCAGCAGAGTGCTCAATTAAAAGGAAAATCCAAATTGTAAGAGCGTATTTATATTTTGTGTACAGAAAGTTGTTAGTTGAGATAGATCATTGGTACCGTCGGTTTCAAGCCCGATAATAAGGCTCAACTAACAACTTTCTGTACACTATATATGTTATGAGAAAAAAATAGAAAAAAAACGAATGAAATTATTAAAAAATCAACGTTTCGTCCTTATTTCAGAGGACATCCTCAGGATAATTGAAATAAAAAATAAAAATGTAAGAAAAGAAAAAGTCATAGATTTTATTTTTTATTTCAATTATCCTGAGGATGTCCTCTGAAATAAGGACGAAACGTTGATTTTTTAATAATTTCATTCGGTTTTTTTCTATTTTTTTCTCATAACATAACGTCAACCACCGCTGGTATTTTTTCATTCCTTATACATATATATATATGTATATATATATATATGTATATATCGTTGTTTGTATATTGACTTGTATATATTATTGCTTATAATTACCGGTTCCCATATCGTATTAAATTCTATACTAGGTCTACTTAGTAATTGGTTATTCCCCAGCATATGTGCTGCTTCTTTCGGTCGTTTTAATCTCCACCGTTCCTCTCTGTCTATAATTTTTATTTCCTCCCATAATGGTAGATGGTTTCCCTTTTCCATGCAGATATGATCAGCTATACCTGACTTTTCAGTCTCTCCACGTACTACGGCTTTTCAATGTTCTTCTAACCGTACTTTCAACGGACGACACATTTCACCTCTGTATAGTTTTCCACATTCACATGGGATTTCATATACACAGTTCTTAGTCATGATTTTTTTCTGTAGGGAGCTTGACTCTCACAAGCTGTTTCCGGAGATTTGAATCACTCCTGAATACTCTCATGATGTCATATGGATTACATATTCATTGAAGTTTTTCGGACAAGCCCTTCATATATGGTATACAAACTCTAGTGAGTTTCTGAGTCGTGTCTTTTTGTTTTTGGTCCAGATTTCTTGGAGCTGACGTCATGCTCTTTGGATATTTGTTTCGGTGGAGGGTTTCTCTTAAACTATCCATCTCCTCTTGATATGCACTGCTGCTACTACATATTGCTTTTGCTCGGTGTTGTAGGAAACGGACGATTCCTTTCTTTACATTATATGGATGGTGGGTGTTGTAGTTTAGATACTGTCGAGTGAAAGTTGACTTTCAGTATACAGATGACATAAACCCCTGACCAATGAGGAATGATAATTTATGTTCTTTTTCCATTGTGAATTGTATAGTTGGACAGATCGAGTTCATATGGCCTAGTAACGTTTGAACATCTTCCTGATGGGGCCAGAGTATGAATGTGTCATCTACATATTGCAACCACATTGTTGGCTTTAGTGGTGTTGATCCTAATGTCGTTTCCTCAAAGTATTCCATGTATGCATTGGCCAGTTCTGGAGACAATAGTGATCCCATTGACGGACCTTCCTGCTGATATACGGTCCTGGATATGACCTAAAACTATATCCGATGGTGAGGCCCCACCTTGCGGGCCTTAGGGAGTGTGGAGCCACCCTTTAATTGCCATTGCTCCCAGGTCCACTCTGACCCGGAGTGGTAGTACCTGTTAGGGTCCCAACTATGGGTTAAATAGAATCTGACTTAAAAAAAAAAAAAAAAAACTCCATTAAAAATCGTTCCTCAAAATAACTAGATTCGGCATTAAATAACCTGAAAAAGGTTGATATGCCGTAAAAAAAAACAACCAACCAACCATCTTGCTGGTATATATCAGGTCCCATCACAAAGTATGTAGTTTCTACACAGAAGGTCAACATCTCCATTATATTGTCAATTGGGATGCAAGTGCGATCTTTTAGTGAGGCATCCGATGTCAGCTTATCCCGTACCACTGTCAGAGTCTCATCATTGGGTATTTTCATAAACAGACTTACTGCATCTAGACTCACCATATGGTTGGAATGAATGGGAGCATTTTTTATTATTTCCACAAAGTGAGCTGAGTTCTTGACATATGATGGTGATTTGCCAATGATTGGGGTAATTATGTCTACCAGGAACCGGCTCAATGGATAGCATGCTGAACCTCGGGCACTGATAATTGATCTTAATGGAATACCGTCGTTGTGAATCTTAGGGAGGCTATATAGGTGTGGTAGCTTGCTGTAATGTACTAGCTATCTGTATTTCGAAGGTGGTATAAGGTCCTTTTTCTTGCTGAGGATCTGTGACAGCTTCCTGTCGATTTTTAAGCTTGGATTCTTTTTCACTTTACAGTAGCCACCAGATTCTATTAAATCTGCCAATTTCTTGGAATATTCTGCTCTATCCATTAGCACTGTAGCATTGCCTTTGTCAGCTGGTAGTATTATGAAATTATCCTGTACCTCTATAACGCCACCATTCGCCCATGTATGGAGTATTGCTGTCACATTTGGGCTGGTGCATCTGCTACTAGTCTCTCACTCCTAGAAAGAGTTCAAAAGAGAGTCACCAACCTAATAGGTCCCGACCTGTCATCTTAGCTTCAACCTCTGTCCCATCAATGAAATATTGCATCCCTCTGCCTGTTTTACAAGTATTTTAATGGTGGATGCTCTGACGAACTACAAGCCCTTGTACCCCCTCGACATAAATACCTCTGACAAACCCGACATGCAGCAAAATCCCACCCCTACACAGTTGAGATCCCTAGACGTAAGAAAGCCTTTTACTCTAATAGATTCTTTCCCAAAACTGCAGGACTTTGGAATTCTTTTCCGGTTTCCTGCTTCCCCTACTGTACTGACATGCAGAAGTTCAAGTGTAGACAGACATCTTGCTGCTAAACTCCCTACATAGTACCCCTGCAACTTAGGTCCCTGATAGTAGCCCCCTATATCAAAGTGGCAATGTGCCTTGTTGGGGGTGAAAGTGTAATAAAAAAAAATAATAAAATGTGATATCACTGTCACTACGCAGGAACTTGATAGCCAATACTTCTTCCTCTAAGGTCTATAAAACTTTGAAGAACACTCTTGGCTGGCACCATTCACCATAATACCGCATTCACACGATAAAGTTTCTTTTTTTTTTTTTTTTTTTTTTTTTTTACACAGGCATCACCACATTATCAAGGCCAAGAGGCCACTCAAGGATAAGTGTTAAAGAGTGTACAGTAGAAATTGGACATTATAGTAATCATTAGTAATGAAAATTTGGTAAAGTTGATAACTTATATGGAACGGCTCATCAAGAACTTATTTACGTTAGACTTGAAGACAACCATATTGTAGTCAGCCGGAAAGCAGGAAAACGGAAGACAATTCCACAGGCGTGCAGTTCTAAGAAAAAAGCTTTGTTCATGGAATCTACGTTTAGGTTTAGGCACAGATAAAGAGTGGGGGGAATTATTGATAGTGTTTACAGCTAGACGAGTGTTTCTTGTGAAAGTTTGGCGAGGGGGGACCATAGATTGAAGCTCATTCGAACACTTTCCATGAAAATGACGATACATCAGAGACAAACTCGCAACATCTCTTCTGTGAGATAGAGGTTGCAAGGAAGAGAAAAGGACATCTCCTACGAGGCTACGAAGTCTATCTACTTAATAAATTCCTCAAGAAACACCCACCAAAAAAGAAAAGATAAAATGCCTATTGGAGTGTGTTAGCATGGTCACTCTCGACCCTAATTAGTGACGGACTAATTTTTATGATTTCAGGTTCAAATGTACAGTTACAGCAGGAGTAATAATATGAAGTGCCTTCAATAAGTTTCCAGACTTATTTTGGACAGGCATTTAAAATTGTCATAGACTCTTGAAAGTTCAGTATGTTATTGCTATACATCTTATGAGATGACTGACCAATTTTTATGATTTCGGGTTCAAATGAACAGCTACAGCAGGAATTGGAATACACCCTACTAAAGCCTGATTGTCACAGCTGGTGAATTTCAAAAATGTAATCTGGACACGAGAACACTTTAGAAGAACGACATGCAATAAATTTCTGTTTTTAACTTGAAAAATGCTACAGAAACGTATGGAATGCTTCAGACTGCTTTTGGACCATCTTGCATGAATCGAGCATCAGTTTTTGAGTGGCATAAGAGATTCAAGGAAGGCAGGGAGTTTGTGAGGGATGATGTGAGGTGTGGGAGGAGTAAGGAAGTTAGAACACCAGAGTTGATTGGCCAAATAAAGAATTTCATGGATAAGGACCGTGGTATATCTCTAGAGACAATAAGTGCACAGTTTGATGTCAGTGTGGGAACTGTACTGACAATTATTCATGAGGAATTGAAGATGCGGAAGATTTGCGCAAAGTTTATCCCAACGGTGCTCAGAGAAAATCACAGAGTATTTGACCAAGATGGGAATCAAAACAGTTCTTCACCCTCTCTATCGTTCAAACCTTTTTTTTTTTTTTTTTTACAAGGTGGTCACCACTTATCAAGGCCCGGAAGCCACTCAGGAATAAGGGTTATTGTAAGTACAGTACGTTAGTGTGGATATTTGAAGTGTCTACTTAAGGGGGCGGTTCATCAAGAATTTGTTTACGTTGGATTTGAAGACATCCAAGTTGTAGTCAGGAGGGAAGCAGGCAGATGGAACAGAGTTCCACTGGCGTGCAGTTCTAAGAAAGAAGCTTTGTTCATGGAATCTACGTTTTGATTTAGGCACAGATATAGAGTGGGGGAAATTTTTCACAGTTGATTCAGCTAGACGGGTGTTTTTCGTAAAAGATTGGCGAGGGGGGACCAGAGATTGGAGTTCAGACGAGCACCTGCCATGGAAATAACGATAAAACAAGGATAGGCTTGCAACGTCTCTTCTGTGAGAGAGAGGTTGCAGGGTAGAGAAAAGGGCATCCCCCACTAAGCCACGAAGTCTATTCTGTACTCTGTCAAGGCAGGATAGGCTGTTTTTAGCAGCTCCTGCCCAGATGTGGATTTAGTTTTACTTTTTACAGTAATTTTTTGTTTTTTTCCTTTGCCTTCTCTCTTTGTGACTGGAATAATAGAGTCAATTAAAAAGAACAACAAATAACTCCATTATTTGCTCTAGGATTTCCAACCTTCTTATCATTTTAATTTTTATTGTTTAGTAAATCTCTATGATTTCTCAAAACTTTTCTTTCTTCCAGGCAAAATGTCTCCAGTTGCACGACAAAAGGCTTGGAAAGAAAAGCGAGTGATTTTTTTAACACCGCAAATTTTGAGTAACGATTTGACTCGAGGCACCTGCGAAGCGGCTAAAATAAAATGCCTCGTGGTCGACGAAGCTCATCGATCCCTTGGCAACTACGCTTACTGTTTGGTAAGTTTTTATTTTTTTTTTTACTCATGTTCACCCCTTCTTTTTTTTTTTTTTTTTTTTACAAGGAGGTCACCATCAAGGCCCGGAAGCCACTCAGGAATAAAGGTTATTGCATGTACAGTACATTGTACGTTAGTGTTGAGATTTCATAAAATGTCTACTTAAGGTGGCGGTTCATCAGGAATTTGTTTACATTGGATTTGAAAACATCCAATTTGTAGTCAGGTGGGAAACAGGCAGATGGAACAGAGTTCCACTGGCGTGCAGTTCTAAGAAAGAAGCTTTGTTCATGGAATCTAGGTTTTGATTTAGGCACAGATAGAGAGTGGGGAAAATTTTTGACAGTGGCTTCAGCTAGACGGGTGTTTTTCGTGAAAGATTGGCAAGGGGGACCAGAGATTGGAGTTACGACGAGCACCTGCCATGGAAATAACGATAAAACAAGGATAGGCTCGCAACGTCTCTTCTGTGGGAGAGAGGTTGCAGGGTAGAGAAAAGGGCATCCCCCACTAAGCCACAAAGTCTATTTTGTACGTAAGGGGCTACTATTTGGGGCCATGCCTAGGAAAGATTAACAAGATATTTGTTTATGTTACATTTAAACTTCTGCATATCAGTACAGCCAGGGAAGCAGGCAGCAGGAAGGGAATTCCAAAGTTTAGCTGTTCGAGGGAAGAAACTATTAGAATAGAAAGCTTTCTGGCATCTGGGGACCTCAACAGTGAAGGGGGGAAATCTTATTGCTAAGTGGGTTTGTCGGGGATATGTACGTCGAGGGGGTACAAGTGTACAAGTTCCATTAAAATATTTGTAAAACAGGAAGAGTAATGCAACATTGCGGTGATGGGACAGGGGCTGGAGCTTAGTTGATAAAGTGGGACCGATTAGATTGACAACTCCTTTTTGGACTTTATCGAAGAGAGGGAGAGACTAGTGGTAGATGCATCGGCCCAGATGTGGCAACAATACTCCATGCATGGGCGAATGGTGGCCTTGTAGAGGTACAGGATACTCTATGGCGTGAGTAATCTTCTAGCTTGATAGAGGGAACCCACCTTATTTACAGCAGCCTTTGCAATGTCCTCTATGTATTTGTTCCAGTTCATATATTTTTTTTTTTTTTACATGGTAGTCACCACTTATCAAGGCCCGGACACCACTCAGGGATAAGGGTTATTGCGTGTACATTTGATCAAGTGTCTTACTTAAGGGGGCGATTCATCAGGAATTTGTTTATGTTGGACTTGAAGACATCCAAGTTGTAGTCAGGTGGGAAACAGGCAGACGGAACAGAGTTCCACAGGCATGCACTTCTAAGAAAGAAGCTTTGTTCATGGAATCTAGGTTTTGATTTAGGCACAGATAAAGAGTGAGGAAAATTTTTGACAGTGGTTCCAGCTAGACGGGTATTGTGAAATATTGGCGAGGGGGGGGGGACGAGAGATTGGAGCTCAGACGAGCACTTGCCATGTAAATAACGATAAAACAAAGATAGGCTCGCAATGTCTCTTCTGTGGGAGAGAGGCTGCAGGGAAGAGAAAAGGGCATCCTCCACTAAGTCACGAAGTCTATTTTGTACTCTGTCAAGGCAGGATAGGCTGTTTTAGCAGCTCCTGCCCAGATGTGGCAGCAGTACCCCATCCTTGGATGTACTTGGCTTTTATATAGATAGAGAATTGCATCAGTAGTGAGATATCTTCTAGAGCGGTAGAAGGATCCTACCATTTTTCCAGTGACCTTGGCAACAAACTTGATGTACGTGTTCCATTTCAGATCAGGAGTAAAGGTCAATCCCAGAAGCTTGTCAAAACATGGAGCCTCCCCAAGACGAGAGCCATCCATTTCAATTGATGCCAGATGGGGATCAGAGTGTTGATGATGTAAAGATAGGAGCTTGATTTTAGATACATTAAAAGTAACCAGCCACCTCTTCCTCCACTGTACCACGCACTCAAAATCAGAGGAAAGAGAATCAGAGAGAACTTTGTCATTTATGGCCTTTGATGTGTTGCCATTGATGGTCGTGTCATCAGCATAGATGTCAACGAATGATTTAAGTATGTGTTTTGGGAGATCATTGATGTAGATCAGGAAGAGAGCTGGGCCCAGGATGGACCCTTGAGGGACTCCAGCATTAATGCTCTGGCCCTCTGATTTCTGCCCATCAACCACTACTCTTATGAACCTATCAGAGAAAAACAATTTAATAATTGAGAAAACATTTCCAGTTATACCGTAGCTGGTAATCTTGTGAAGTAGGCCCTTATGCCATACCTTGACAAAAGGAGGGTGGACCTGTAAATTCACCCTTGTCTGTTCGTCCGTTCACCTGTTCTTAATTACTAAATTTTGCACAAACATTAAACATGATACGAGTAAAAAAGTAACAGAACTGTGGTTGCTCCCCTAGGGGTGCCTTTCGGGTTAAAATAGCTAAAATTGACACTTTTGTGCTTATTAAAAAGAAAATGATGCCTTGGATCTTTATAAAACTTTCAATGGGGAAAGAGGTGGCTTTTATCTTTACATCATCAACGCTCTGATCCCCATCTGGCATCAATTGAAATGAATGGCTCTCGTCTTGGGGAGGCCTCATGTTTTGATAAGCTTCTGGGCTTGACCTTTACTCCTGATCTGAAATGGAACACATACATTAAATCTGTTGCCAAGGCCGCTGGAAAAATGGTAGGATCCTTCTATCGATCCAGAAGATATTTCACTAATGATGCAATTCTCTATCTATATAAAAGCCAAGTATGTCCAAGGATGGAGTACTGCTGCCACATCTGGGCAGGGGCTGCTAGAAAGGACTTATCCTGCCTTGATAGAGTTCAAGATAGACTTCGTAGCCTTGTAGGGGATGTCCTTTTCTCTTCCCTGCAACCTCTTTCTCACAGAAGAGATGTTGCAAGTTTATTGTTATTTTCATGGCAAGTACTCGGCTGAGCTCCAATCTATGGTTCTCCCCTCGCCAAACTTTCATAAGAAACACCCGTCTAGCAGAAAACACTATCAATAATTTCCCCCACTCTTTATCTGTGCCTAAACCTAAACGTAGATTCCATGAACAAAGCGTCTTTCTTAGAACTGCACGCCTGTGAAATTGTCTTCCGTTTTCCTGCTTTGCAGTTGACTACAATATGGTTGCCTTCAAGTCTAATGTAAACAAGTTTTTGATGAGCCGTTCCATATAAGTTAACAAATTTACCGAATTTCCATTACTAATGATTACTTTATTGTCAAATTGTTTACTGTACACTCTTTAACTCTTATCCTCGAGTGGCTTCTTGACCTTGATAAGTGATGATGCCTTTGTAAAAAAAAGAAAAAAAGATGTATAATTTTGTTTGTCTGTACTTCACGATAACTCAGGGGCTCTTTGGGACTATTTTATCATATTTGTTTAAAATCTTCTGTGTATGTCTATTTAGCAGTTTTGCATGGTGCCGAACTCAAATTTAAATATGTTAAGGCCTTGGAGACTTTTGGGGCTAAATGGGGTGGAGGGCAAATGATGGACTTAGTCATTTCTTTTTTTCGCATGGTTCAGAACTCAAATTTACATATGTTAAGGCCTAAAACTACACCGTTTGTTCATTTTCACCAGGATTTGATGTCCCCTGGGGATTTTGGGGGTTAAATGGGGTGGGGGCAGTTAGTCATTTTTTCTATGCCTCGTTCACTATGCATTCCAAAAAGTGTGGATGGTTCAAAGTTGTCACCATTATGAACCAATCATCTGTCTTTATGGTCTTTGGTGTGGTTTCGAGTGAGGGCCACATCATGCCAAAGTCGGCTTGAAATCAACACCAATGGCCCAAAACTTTGTTTTCATCACTTTGGACACGTCCCTATTATTCATGGCAATCCAGCGATGGATTTTGAGGGTGCTGGCAATCGTCCTGTTGTTATAACTTGGATCGGTAGAGAGCATGAGTTGTACAGTGGCGCATCTCCGATCTCGCTCGTTGAATATTGTATCACTTTCAGACATGATAGAAGGCTCCTATCGCTCTTGGGATTTGTACACAACTGGCCAACTAGTAGATGGTCTGCAACAAAAAAAGAAAATTATTTTTCATCAAACGGAAATGGAATCATGTCGTCTTTTCTAGGGCAACAAGTTTATCGTTCCACTCTGTAGATTTGGAAGTGATGGGCCGATTTCAATATTTTTCCCGATTCCGATTCTTTATAAGTCGGTAAATAGTTAACTAACCCTAACTATAAAATGGTTATTTTGTCCCAATTATCGTTGAAACACACGTTAAATGTACATATATTTTGTAAACATAAAAACAGAATTGTAGATTTTAATTTTATTAGAAATTTAAATCCATAAATATTTATTATTTTCCTGTTAGTGGAAGATTTTGGGGAAAAAAATAAATCAAATAAAAATAGATAATTAAAAGAATCGTTTTTGGCATTGGAAAATGGGTACAATTTTTTGCGATACCCTAAAAAATTTTGCTTCTTCCTGATTTTAATTCTCAATCGTCTTAACACTAGTTACAAGTTGATTTTTTTCTTTTTAGATAATTGTCATTTTATCAACTTGCATGAAAAGAGCTATGTAAAAGATTTTTAAAACCGTTTGAATTATGCAAATATCATCAGTAGTTCAAAAGTTATAAGAAAATTAAATGCCAAAATTTAGGCTTTTCCGTGGACATTTTTCGGACCTCAACATTTCAAGAAATTTGGTAATTTCGCCATTTATTTATTTTTCAAGCTATTCTAATGAAATTTGGCACTCTTATGTAAAATTGTGTGCTCTTTCTGATTATGCAGTCAAATCTGATGTATCTCTTTACCATAAGCCATGAATAATAAATTCAAATGTACAAATTTCAATTTTTTTTAAACTGGCACATAGTATCATAGAGTGGGTGTCTATTTATAAACAAAACTAAGTATTATAGTAGTATTTAAATATAGCTTTATTGTGAATAGGGATTTTCCTGCCTCCTCACCAAAGGAGAGCTTAATCTTGGGTGTAGCCATTGAATGCCTAAAGAGTATTCATGGCCGGTATTTACTACTCCCCTCACAGAAAAAAAAAATCGAGTAGATATGAATTATTCTTGGAAATAAATCGAAAAAAATTTTTCATATAGATTTTGGATTTCTGTAAAAGATGGAAATTCCCATAGTCGACCAGAACTTATGCATTTTGGACCAGTCCAATTTTCAATTTTGTAAATCCTCTCTATCTGGCCCAAAATATATCCTATTTTCTGCAATGCAACCATAAATCGTACTCTACATGAATCCTCAACGTAACTTTCACAGTACCAGGATACCAGGAATCCTGATAAGCAACAACTATATATTCACCAGTGTTGCGTTGTTGTATCATAAAGCATTTAGTGTTTGTTGCATTATCTCTAATAATGGATTAGAAGAGATGACGTGTTATATTATATATTTATGTTTTTTTTTTTTACACAGTGGTCACCATTTATCAAGGCCTGGAAGCCACTCAGGGATAAGGGTTATTGCAAGTACATTACTTTAGTGTGGAGATTTGATAAAGTGTTTACTTAAGGGGGCGGTTCATTAGGAATTTGTTAACGTTGAACTTGAAGACATCCAAGTTGTAGTCAGGTGGGAAGCAGGCAGACGGAACAGAGTTTCACAGGCGTGCAGTTCTAAGAAAGAAGCTTTGTTCATGGAATCTACATTTTGATTTAGGCACAGATAAAGAGTGGGGGAGATTTTTCACATTGGATTCAGCTAGACGGGTGTTTTCCGTGAAAGATTGGCGAAGGGGGACCGGAGATTGGAGTTCAGACGAGCACCTGCCATGGAAATAACGATAAAACAAGGATAGGCTCACAACGTCTCTTCTGTGGGAGAGAGGTTGCAGGGTAGAGAAAAGGGCATCCCCCACTAAGCCACAAAGTCTATTTTGTACTCTATCAAGGCAGGAGTACAATGTTGTATCATAAAGGGAATCGTGTCAGAGTTAATGTCGTCTGTGATGTGTGACATGTATTTTCAGACCTACCTCGGCTTCTTCGATGTTGGACCGTCTGGAATCTCTCGTCCTGGAGGGGAGACTTGGTACCTGTTTTTTGGATGAAGATTCAATCACTCCAAGACAAGGAATTGGTTCTATAGTTTATTTCACTTTTCCAGATGTCTTGCAGAAGGTGGAAAGTGAATCTGGCCTGTGTGGGTTCTTCTTCTACACACGTCAGCGTTCGTTCCCCCCCCCCCCCCAGCGAAAGGGGAGGAGACAATGGCGAAGCCGTCCGCTCTCTTCCAAGTCCCAACCAAATCCCCCTGATTCAGCCAACCTGATCACATGACTCACACACAATCCAATCAGCTGATCTTGACTTCCTGTCAACGTGTCTACACTATAACTCACACATCTCCCTCTCCCTCTCCCTCTCTCCATTCTCTAACGACCAATAAACAGTAACATTGCCGAACAGTAACATTATTTTATTTCAAATTCTTTATTCTTTGAGTCAAAATGTATTTTTACATATGTGTTATATTTTAATTTATATACGTGCGAAAGAGTTTGTCACACTAAAGAAAACAAAACAACAATCGACGTCAAAGGCCGTGTAAAATGAAAATCTATCAAAAGTTTTAGGCAGACATACAAACATACATACAAACATACATTTAAACAGACAGGTGAGATTTTTATTATAGAAGTTGGTTTTATGGTGTATACATTTTATTGGGACACCCTGTATATATGTACTCAACTATACTGAAGCGACACTCACCCTATGTGAGATGAATTAACTTCCCTCAAAGGAGGAAGTTCTATGGGAAACCAACCAATCATTCCTTTAGCACATGCCAAGTGCATTCCTGGATTATAAAAAAAAAACAAAAAAAACCAATAAACGGACTTGTCCTGGCGAACAGTACTGCCATGAGGCATAAGAGGAAAAAAAATCTTAATAAAGGAGAGTTTCTTCGCCGAAATATATTGATAAACATTATTTTATTTTAAATTGTTTATTCTTTGCGCTGGATGTAGTTTGTCACACTATAGAAATCAAAACAACAGTCAACTATTCAGCTAACCTGATCACGTGACTCACACGCAAAAGAAATAAAACAGTAATTTTTTTTACTTTGTTTCCACCTTAACATTTAAAATGATTACTTTTTTAGGCTTTAGGGTATGCTGAAAACGAATATCGCATTTAAATTTTCTGCAAATAAGTAATTTTCTGGATATTAAGCAATGTCATTCCTTATGTTATTGCTGGTGGACATCTTGATACACGCGAACGCGCAAACATAACCCCAAGAAACTATGCACAAATGCATGTACCAAGATGGCCACCAGCAATAACATAAGAAATGACATTGCTTAATATCTGGAAAGCTACTTATTTGCGGAAAATTTAAATGTGATATTCGTTTTCAGCATACCCGAAAACCTGTAAAGGTAATCATTTTAAAGAAAAATTTTAAGGTGGAAACAAGGTAAAAATTTACAAAATGCATCACAATGAAATTCTTTATCGTACCGCCTAATTATTATTATTGTTTAGATATTTAAAAAAAAAAAAAAACGTGTTTGTTTTACAGATTCAAAAAAATGGTCTTGACAATAAGTTAAAAATAAATTAAGTTTCACAATATATTTTATTTAATTGTTAGGTGAAAGTACAGAATCGTTAACAAAACACCCTTCCTTCTCCATGTTAAGAATGGGTTTCTAAAGAATAACGTTTTTATTTCAGCATGGTAGCATAAGTACACAAGTACCTTTTATTTGTTATTTTTTATTTATTTTTTTTTACCACTAATAAACACAATTCTAACTTAAGTGCAAGTAAGAAGTTATAAATATAATAACAGAAACGCATGTACCTAGTACGTTTTTGTTTTTTAACGCTTTTAGTACATTGTACTAAAAGCGTTAAAAACAACAAAATAGTATTGTTTGGAAATCAAATTTGAAAAACTTGAAAATAATTTTTTTTAAATTGACACACTCAGAATAAAAAATGAAACTGATTTTTCTGCTTTCGTTTTGAAAGCAGAAAAAACAGTTTTTTTATTTTTAAGAGAATACAAATGAAACTCGTTAATGCACTGACTTTAATCAGCGCATTAGCACAAACCGTTTTCCCTGTTAAGCAGATTTGATTTCTATAAAAGATAACATTTTAAAGAAATTTCCGCACAATAATTACCAAAAATTTACATATTATACATGAAAATGATTCTGAAACTATTATCTATATGAAAATGGATGATGTATGCCAATTTATCTTATTAATTTTGAAATATTCTTCGTCAACTTTTCTTGGTTGTAACTTTGCTTCCTCGCCGGGTACTCCCCGCTAGTACTGTGGTTGTAAAAATATAAATCAAAGTCCAGTAGAGATGGACTTCTATGCTTATATAGCCTGTAAAATTTTAGCCATATCCAATTAAATTTGACTAAATATTTACATATTATACATGAAAATGATTCTGAAACTATTATCTATATGAACTTTGCTTGGTTGTAACTTTGCTTCCTGTGGTTATCTATATATATAAAAGGCAAAATGTGTGTGACCATTTCGTGTATGTCTTCAAAAGGCTTTTTTCGCACACGGTTCCGGGGTCGTTATGATCGCTTACAACTGTTTATATGGATCCTAAATAATAATATGTACAATTTGGGAAAGCGCGTCGCATCTAGATTTATTTACGTCGACTTTTACAAAATTATTGCTATTTTGCCTTCTCACGTGTTGATGAGGCCTTTTCGTATAAAAAGCAAAACTAATTCAAAGCTAACAAAGTTCCTGGCAATCGCACCGGGAAACGTCCAGAAGCAATCAGCTTTGATCAATCTTGTGTTGCTATTCAATCTGGACAACTGGGAGCTGCTTTCCCCCTCCCCAACATCTGTTGGGGGAAGAAACAGTTAAATTTGGGTAAACAAACCCAAACGCTGCGTGACTTCTATTTGACCTTCTTAATTAGGTCAAATGGAAGCAGCAGAGTTAACTTTTATTGCGCACGCCTGTTTTTATAGTTAAATAAATAAATTCAAGCACATCTACGCTTTATGTCGTGGTGGCCCAATGGTAACATGTTGCACGTTTTTTTGTTTTTTTTTCACACATTAATTTCCAACTAGGAATTAGGAAAGCGCGTAGCGTATAGATTTATTTACGTCGATTTTTACAAAATTATTCCTATTTTGGCTTCTTGCGTGTTGATCGGGCTTTTTAGTATAAATAAAGTGAAACTATACTCAAATGGACGTTTTCGGCATTGCGCCAGGAAAAACGTCCAGAAGCAATCAGCTTTGATCAATCTTGTATATAAGATTCAATCTGGATAATTGGGAGCTGCTTTCCCCCTCCCCAACAGATGTTGGGGGAAGAAACAGTCAAATTTGGATAAACAAACCCAAACGCTGCGTGACTTTTATTTGACCTTCTTAATTAGGTCAAATGGGAGCAGCAGAGTTAACATTTAATGCACACGTCTGTTTTTATAGTTAAATAAATAAATAAATTAAAACCTGCTTAACGTTGTCTGTTGCCGTGGCTCAATGGTTAATGTAGCACGTTTTTTTTTTCACACATTAATTTCCAACTCAAGGGTAGGGGTTCAATTCTCATACTCACCTACCAAAACATTTTTTTATTATTATTTAATTAAGTTTTGATTTTTTTTTTTTTTTTTTTTTTATTACATTTTCACCCCAAACAAGGCACATTGCCACTTTAATGTAGGGGGCTACTATCAGGGGAAACATCTACTGGGGTACTATGTAGGGATTAGGGCAGCGAGATGTTGGTTCACGTTGCACTTGAACTTATGCATGTCAGTACAGTTGGGGAAGCAGTGACCTGGAATGAAATTCCAAAGTCTAGCAGTTCTGGGGAAGAAACTACTGGAGTAGAAAGATCTTTTACATCTAGGGATCTCTACAGTGTGGGGGTGGGATTTTGCAGCTTGTCGGGTCTGTCGAGGGTGTTCACGTCGTGGGGGCACAAGTGCTTGCAGTTCTTCAGAGCATTCACCATTATAATACTTGTAGAACAGGCAGAGGGATGCAACGTTTCGACGATGGGACAGAGGCTGAAGTTTTGATGCCAGTTTAGGGCCTATCAGATTTGCGACTCTCTTTCGAACCCTGTCAAGGAGCGAGAGACTAGTAGCCGATGCACCGGCCCAAATGTTACAGCAATACTCCATACATGGGCGAATAGTGGCCTTATATAGGTACAGGATACTTTCGGGTGTTAGAAGTTTTCTAGCACGGTAGAGAGAGCCCACCTTCCTCGCAGCGGCCCTGGCAATGCCCTCGATGTAATTGTTCCAGCTCATGTTTCATGAGAACGTTAGGCCAAGGAGCTTGAAAGACGTACTCTCAGCTAAAGAGTTGTTGGCCATTGCTATAGGTGGTAGAGAAGGTTTCTTGTAATTATTGAATGAAACCAGTTTTGTCTTGGTGGCATTGAACGTTACCATCCATTTTTGTCCCCATTCCACTACTGATTTGAGGTCATCCTCTAGTGTTTCTGCCATTACTTTAGATATGTGTTCATTTGTTTTCCTGTCGTGCCTGCTATAGAGTGTGGTGTCATCAGCATATATACCCATCTCAGAGGCAATTTTGTCGGGGAGGTCATTTATGAATATCAGGAACAGCAGAGGACCAAGGATAGATCCCTGGCGCACTCCCGCATTTATATTATATTGTTTAGACGTACGACCGTCGAGGACAACCTGGATTTTTCTCTTATCTAAGAAGGATTTAATTATGTTAAGTATTCTACCAGTGATACCGTAAGATCTAATCTTCCTGAGGAGACCCTCATGCCATACCCTGTCAAAAGCCTTAGATATATCTAGAGCTACCGCTCTGCCCTCTCCCGCTTTGTCCAGTGAATGGTATATGCGTTCAGAGATTACAGTTAGGATGTCTGCCGTGGAACGGGCTTGCCTAAATCCATATTGATGGTCGGTCAGAAGTTTAGCATCTGTAAGGTGCTGGACTAGAGCATGGTTAATTAAGGTCTCAAATATTTTGGCAAAAAGTGGGAGGAGGCTAATAGGGCGATAATTTAATGGGTCAGTTCTTTCACCAGAATTCTTGAATACTGGTACCACAGAAGCAGTTTTCCAACAGCTCGGAAAGCAAGATTCATTAAGGCATTTGTTGTAGAGTTTGGAGAGAACTGGAGCTACTTCGGCTGAGCACTTTTTTAATAGCACAGCTGGGATGAGGTCGGGTCTACTCTAATAGGTTTACCTCAAAACACCCGGGCATCGCCGGGTACTCCCCGCTAGTAAAAATATAAATCATAGCCTGTAAAATTTTAGCCATATCCAATTAAATTTCACCCTGCGCATGTGTATCCAAACGTAACGTATGAAATGTAAACATTGAAAAAACTATTTCCCTTTTGACTGTCCTAATTTTTTACTGTTTTTTCATTTATAACTTGGAGCATAAAACATTGAACGCATAAAAGAAAAATAAATTAAGATCATTGGAATGCTTATTCTATTCTCTTTCCAGCAATGTAATTCTTTTAAAAATTGACCCACAAATAAAAGAGATATGACTTGTTGAAGCACATGAGGTATATTTATCTCATTGAACCATCAATACTGAATTTTAAAATTAGTTTACTAAAAATTGTATTTTTAAACTTTGAAAAAAAAAAACATTAAGAAAATAATATTATCTACATATGAAAAAGTAGAAAACATTTTTATGAATATATTATAAGTTATTCCCCCCCCCATTTAGAAATGAACAAAAACTGACATTGTAATTGTTTTAGATTAAAAGACGGATAAGAATATCGATGAATTTATTGCAAATTAATGTTTTACATCTATGGCTTTCCTTTTAACTAATAGGAGGCGATAAAGAAGATAAGCTATCCGAATATATCTATCGATGTATACACTCATATTATCAGAGAAAAAGCGAAAATGAGAAGCAAACACAAATGAAGAAGTCGGTTTTTATCGTTGAGCACAAAAACAAAAACAAAAAGAGTATCTAATCTAATAGGCCCCGTGCTATAGGTCAATCTCCAAAGTCTGTCCCATCGCCTCGGTGTTGCATCTTTGTTTACAAGTACTTTAATGGGATGTGCTCTGATGAACCCATAGCACTTATACCACCTCGACGTACAATGGCAAAATCACACTGGGTCACTGCTGAGGTCCCTAAAGGTCGGAAAGCCTTCTACTCTAATAGTGTTTATGTTACGCAGACTTGCTATCGTATGGAAAAGTCGGTACTTAGTTGGATACGGGGTAATATTTAAAGATAGCGACCAGAGAAAAAAATAGTAAAAAGGTCGTGACCAGGTGAAAAAATAGTAAAATAGTTTTATTTTGCTTTTATTAATTATTAATAAACGAATGAATCATTCCTATTTAAAATCCATTAAGTATTATGCATGCAAAACTTAAAAAAACAAAACATGTTTCTAATGCATCAACATTATGTGAACAAGCTAAATCTCTTTGGCTCCTCCGTGCCCCTGCCACTAAGTATGTGTATATATATACTTTTATATATATATATATATATATATATATATATATATTTTTTTTTTAATTTTTAATTTTTTTTTATTCAATTTTCACCCCAAACAAGGCACAGTGCCACTTTGAAGCAGGGGGCTACTATTAGGGAATTAATTAGCGGGGTCATTATGAAGGGAGAAGAGTAGAAAGATGTTTGTTAACATTATACTTGAACTTCTGCATATCATTGCAGTTGGGAAAGCAGAATCCCAGAAGGGAGTTCCAAAGACCCGCAGTTCTGGGGAAGAAACTATTGGAGTTAAAGGCTTTCTTGCACCTAGGGATCTCCACTGTAAAGGGATGAGACTTAGTAGCTTGTCGGGTTTGTCGGGGGTAGTTACGTCGGGGAGGTACAAGTGTTTGCAGTTCATCAGAGCATTCACCATTAAAGTATTTGTAGAACAAGCAGAGGGATGCAACATCTCGTCGATGGGACAGAGGTTGAAGCCTAGATGACAGTTCAGGACCTATCAGGTTGGCGACTCTCTTTTGAACCCTGTCCAGGAGCGAGAGACAAGCAGCAGATGCACCAGCCCAGATGTGACAACAGTACTCCATACATGGGCGAATGGTTGCCTTATAGAGGTATAGGATACTGGCAGGCGTAAGTAGTTTTCTAGCACGGTAGAGGGAGCCAACCTTCCTTGCAGCAGCCTTGGCAATGCTCTCAATGTATCTATTCCAGTTCATATTCCCTGTAAACGTTAGGCCGAGGAGTTTAAAAGAAGTACTTTCAGGCAATGTGTTCTTGGCCATTGCTATTGGTGGCAGAGAAGGTTTCTTGTAGTTATTGAAGGAAACAAGCTTAGTCTTAGCAGCATTGAATGAGACCAACCATTTTTGTCCCCATTCCACTACGGATTGGAGGTCATCCTCTAGTGTTTCTGCCATTTCCTTGGATATGTGTTCATTTGTTTTCCCCTCATATCTGTTATAGAGAGTGGTGTCATCGGCAAATATACCCATCTCCGAAACAATATTATCAGGGAGGTCATTTATGAATATCAGGAATAATAGAGGTCCAAGGATAGACGCCTGAGGTACTCCCGCATTTATGTCATATTGTTTGGATGTACGTCCGTCGAGGACAACTTTGATTTTTCTATTACGTACATGCCAATGGAACAAATGAGAATTATATTTGAACACGAAGTGAAAACACAATAAAGATCTGAGATAAAAATTCTAAACGAGAAATATCTTTTTTTGATTATAAAAATATCTAATCAAAACAATTGCTTTTAGTTTTTTTATATATTTATAGATGTGTATATATTTTTAGTTTTTTTACATTGAAAACGTGAAATGTCCACGAAAATACAGCATACGTTTGTACATTAATATTTGAAGATATTGAACTTGTTTCTTAGTGCGTGTATATGTATGTATGTCTCCCTAAAACTTTCGACACACGTGACCAACACTGGCAAAATTGATATCGTTTGAAAGGTCAGTCTCTCAGCTGACAAATATAAAAAAATTGGCCAAAAACATTAATTATTCCACCTTCAACTGGGCTGTTTGTTACAAGGAGGGGGTCTCTTTTTTCGTTGACATTTTTGCAAAGTCATCATACACTTTGCAATGACTAGACTTAATTTGAACAGCGGCCCAGTCGTTTGTCATGGTGGCCGTGAGGATTAAGCAGTTTGCTTTTTCTTTTTTTCTTTTTTTTTTTCACCTTCTTTTTCGTCTTCGCGTTGCAGGTCTGTCTTTTTTTTTTTTTGAGGTTTACGTAATCATATTTTTTTCCTTTAAAACAAAAAACTGATTTTTTTTTCTTTTTACACCTCTCTCCACCTGTGCTGCGTCTAATTAAAAAAATTTATTTTTATTTTGGCCCTTGGTACACCACTTTTCCATGTCCAGGCAATGCCGGGTACCCCCGTTAGTCTTTAATAAGGGGAGACAACTGAATTCGAACTACCAAGATTTTAAAATCAGCCTTGTAATGTCTACAGTTTATTATGAATCACTAAAATTTGTAAAAAAAAGGATTATATGCGTGTGTGTGTATATATATATATTTAAAAAAAAAATTTTTTTTATTACATTTTCACCCCATACAAGGCACATTGCCACTTTGGTGTAGGGGGCTACTAACAGGGGCAACAACTACTGGGGTACTATGTAGGGATTTGGGAAGCAAGATGTTGGTTCACGTTGCACTTGAACTTCTGAACGTCAGTACAGTTGGGGAAGCAGGGACCTGGAATGGAATTCCAAAGTCTAGCGGTTCTGGGGAAGAAACTACTGGAGTAGAAAGATCTTTTACATCTAGGGACTTCTACGATATGGAGGTGGGATTTTGCAGCCTGTCGAGGGTGTCTATGTCATGGGGGTACAAGTGCTTGCAGTTCGTCAGAGCATTCACCATTATAATACTTGTAGAACAGGCAGAGGGATGCAACGTTTCGTCGATGGGACAAAGGCTGAAGCTTAGATGCCAGTTCAGGGCCTATCAGATTTGCGACTCTCTTTTGAACCTTATCATATGTGTTCATTTGTTTTCCTGTCATGTCTGTTATAGAGTGTGGTGTCATCAGCATATATACCCATCTCAGAGGAAATTTTGTCGGGGAGGTCATTTATGAATATCAGGAACAGCAGAGGTCCAAGGATAGACCCCTGGGGCACTCCCGCATTTATATCATATTGTTTAGTGATACCGTATGATCTAATCTTCCTGAGGTGACCCTCATGCCATACCCTGTCAAAAGCCTTAGATATATCTAGAGCTACCGCTCTGCCCTCCCCCGCTTTTTCCAGTGAATGGTATATATGTTCAGAGATTACAGTTAGGATGTCTGCTGTGGAACAGGCTTGTCTAAATCCATATTGTTTGTCAGTCAGAAGCTTAGTATCTGTAAGGTGACGGACTAGAGCATGGTTAATTAAGGTCTCAAATATTTTGGCAAACGTGGGAGGAGGCTAATGGGGTGATAATTTAATGAGTCAGTCCTTTCGCCAGAATTCTTGAATACTGGTACCACAGAAGCAGTTTTCCAGCAGGCAGGAAAGCAAGATTCATTAAGGCATTTGTTGTAGAGTTTGGAGAGAACTGGAGCTACTTCAGCTGAGCACTTTTTTAATAGCACAGCTGGGATGAGGTCGGGTCCACATGCTTTTGATATATATATATATATTTTGATATATATATATATAGTAGTAATTTATAAAATATATATGGCGATTAAGCTACACTGAATATTCCGCGTTTCATCCACTTTAGGACTCTTCAGGCTTATGCATAAGCCTGAAGAATCCTAGAGTGGATGAAACGCGGAATATTCAGTGTAGCTTAATCGCCATATATATCTTATAAATTACTAACTAGCTCTACCTACGTATTGAGCACTTTTGAAGTAAATACTTAAAGTTTACGCATAAATCTATACTTTCGTATATTAATTTTATGTGAGTAAATGAAGTATATATATGTATATGTATATATATATATATATATATATATATATATATATATATATATATATATATAACTACTTGATTGATTTACATGATTTTTGGAATATGATTTTCCTGTATTATTTCTTTTATTAAGTTTAACTTTTGTCTTGCACCAAAAATATATTTCTATTTATTCAGGTTGTGAAAGAACTTGTCAAGATTAATCGTGATTTCCGGATTTTGGCATTAAGTGCGACGCCCGGTAGTAATTTAACGGTAAGAGAATTTTATTTATTACTAAATTAGCGGGGATACCCAACATTGCCTGTTTGGTGAGGTGTGTGGGTGGGTGTGGGTGTAAATCAAAATAAAAATAAAAGGGAAAATAAATAAATTAGTGAATGAAAAAAAAATGGCATAAATAAATATTAAAACCAAACTCCTATCTTTACATCATCAACGCTCTGATCTCCATCTGGCATCAATCGAAATGGATGGCTCTCGTCTCGAAGAAGCCCTATGTTTTGATGATTAAAAATAATTTTGTATTGTAAAAAAAAAACCAAGGGGATAAATTTTTTTTTAATATGTAAATTACTTAGGACTTCTATCCATGGCTGACCGAACAAGAACATGCCACCCCCCCGTGAAGTAAATAAAGGGTTCTGCTCTAAATTCCCGAGTTCAACAGAAACATTTCTGAGTTCGACAAGATACACCTGAAGAAGGTAGGAGGTTACATCGACCAAAATGCTGTAAAAATCACACTCAAGATGAGAACAGTAGTCCAATTTAGCATAACAGAAAATTACTTAAAAGTATCGAGTTCTTTCATTTTTAAATTAGTAAAAAAAGGAACTTCTATATTATCCCCCATCAATTGAAATGGATGACTCTCGTTTCGGAGAATCCACATGTATTGACAAGCTTCTGGGTTTGACCTTTACTCCTGATCTGAAATGGAACACGTACATCAAGTCTGTTGCCAAGGTCGCTGGAAAGATAGTGGGATCCTTCTACCGCTCCAGAAGATATCTCACTACTGATGCAATTCTCTATCTATATAAAAGCCAAGTATGTCCAAGGATGGAATACTGCTGCCACATCTGGGCAGGAGCTGCTAAAAACAGCCTATCCTGCTTTGACAGAGTACAAAATAGACTTCGTGGAGGATGCCCTTTTCTCTTCCCTGCAACCTCTCTCCCACAGAAGAGACGTTGCAAGCCTATCTTTGTTTTATCATTATTTCCATGGCAGGTGCTCGTCTGAACTCCAATCTCTGGTCCCCCCTCGCCAATCTTTTACAAAAAACACCCGTCTAGCTGAATCCACTGTCAAAAACTTTCCCCACTCTTTATCTATGCCTAAATCAAAACGTAGATTCCATGAGCAAAGCTTCTTTCCTAGAACAGCACGCCAGTGGAACTCTGTTCCGTCTGCCTGCTTCCCTCCTGACTACAACTTGGATGTCTTCAAGTCCAACGTAAACAAATTCCTAATGAACCGCCCCCTTAAGTAGACACTTTAAATATGCACACTAACGTATGGTACTTACAATAACCCTTATCCCTGAGTGGCTTCCGGGCCTTGATAAGTGGTGACCACCTTGTAAAAAAAAAAAAAAAAAATCTAAAATTTAAATGTTAAAACTTTTTTAAAAATTCAGAAAAACAAAAACAAAAAAAAAAGAAGCAAACATGATGGAAAAAATAAATATGTTACAGGAAAAAGGGCTGCCCCCTTTCCATGTAGGCCCTGTCGGTGGGGCATTAGAATACGCCGACTGCCCTCCCCCCCTGCAGAGGGTAAAAGTCCCTCAATGGGGGTCCTGGATATGACCTTAAACTATATCCAGAGGTGAGGCCCCAGCTTGTGGGCTTTGGGGAGTGTGGAGCCACCCTTTAATTGCCAGTGCTCCCAGGTCCACTCTGACCTGGAGTGGTAGTACCTGTTAGGGTCCCAACTATGGGTTAAATAGAAACCGACTTGAAAACAACAAATATATTCTATTAAAAAATTTTTTATTAAATCTTTGGATTCTGCATTAAATAACCCGAAAAGGGTTGATATGCCGTAAAACAAAAACCAACCAAACCTTTTCCATGTAAATAAGAAGAGTATTGGATAAGTGAAAATGAGATTAGGATAAGCCGAGACTCGAACCTTGTAAGCAAGGTTAAGAAATAGAATGTTAGAAATTAGTCTATTTTTTTTTTTTTTAATTTTTTTTATTATTTATGTATTTTTTTTTTTAAATTTTATTTTATTTTTTTTTTTTTTAATTTTTTTTTTATTTATTTTTTTTTTTTTTATTACATTTTTACCCCAAACAAGGCACATTGCCACTTTGGTGTAAGGGGCTACTATCAGGGGCAGCAACTACTGGGGCACTATGTAGGGATTTGGGCAGCAAGATGTCAGTTCACATTACATTGAACTTCTGCATGTCAGTACAGTTAGGGAATCAGGGACCTGGAATGGAATTCCAGAGTCTAGCGGTTCTGGGGAAGAAACTATTGGAGTAGAAAGATCTTTTACATCTAGGGATCTCTACTGTGTGGGGTAGGGATCTAGCTGCCTGTCGGGTTTGTCGAGGGTGTCTACGTCGTGGTGACATAAGTGTCTGCAGTTTGTCAGAGCATTCACCATTAAAATACTTGTAGAACAGGCAGAGGGATGCAACGTTTCGTCGATGGGACAGAGGCTGAAGCTTAGATGCCAGTTCAGGGCCTATCAGATTGGCGACTCTCTTTTGAACCTTGTCTAGGAGCGAGAGACTAGCAGCAGATGCACCAGCCCAAATGTGACAACAATACTCCATACATGAGCGAATGGTGGCCTTATAGAGGTACAGGATACTTTCAGGTGTCAGTAGTTTTCTAGCACGGTAGAGAGAGCCTACCTTTTTCGTAGCAGCCCTGGCTATGTTTTCAATATAATTGTTCCAACTCATGTTTCCTGTGAACGTTAGGCCAAGCAGTTTGAAAGATTTACTCTCAGACAGGAAGTCACTGGCCATTGCTATTGGTGGCAGAGAAGGTTTGTTGTAATTATTGAAGGAAACCAGTTTAGTCTTAGCAGCATTGAATGTGACCATCCATTTAGTTTAGTCTATTGATAAATTCTATTATAAATAGTTCGATATTGTTTATATCGTAAAAAGAATTGCTTGTTCATTCTGTTTGGAATCGGAATATTAAAAAGGCCAGCCAAAAAGAATGAACAATACAAATTAAAAATATATTGTTAAAAAATAGGTTAGAGTCATATGTTGAGAGTTCTTTTGTTGTCAAAAACGTGCGCATAGCCACGTGAATTGGTCACGTTTGGAAAACACACTTCTGACGTCACAACGAAGGGGGATTCTCAACATAGGAGCTAGAGTTAGTCAGATCAGAGCAGAAGACCTGGCAGTCAGTCTGCTAGTCAGACAGAGAGAGAGAGAGATAATTGAAAGTCAGTCAGTTGTCAGCTGACCCTTTTGAAGCAAAAGAGAGAGGGAGAGAAAAGTTAAGAATCGGAGTGTTAGAATTTCGCTATTGTTAGATTCTATTAGAAATAGATATTGTTTATATCGTAAAAGAATTGATTGTTCATTCTGTTTGGAATCAGAATGTTAAAAAGGTCAGCCAAAAAAAATGAACAATACAAATTAAAAATATATTGTAAAAAATAGGTTAGAGTCATATGTTGAGAGTTCTTTTGTTGTCAAAAGCGTATGCATAGCCACGTGAATTAGTCACGTTTGGAAAACACACTTCTGACGTCATAACGAAGGATGATTCTCAATATAGGAGCTAGAGTTAGTCAGTCTGAGAGTCAGAAGAGTCGGGAGTCAGTCAGAGAGAGAGAGTTGAGAGTCAGTCAGTTGGCAGTCAATGGTCAGTTGACCCTTTGGAAGCGAAAGGAAAGAACAGTAAACTATGTAGTAAGCAAGGTTAAGAATGGGAATGTTCGAATTTATTCTTAAATTCTATTGGAATAGTTAGATGTTGTTTATATCATAAAAAGAATTGATTGTTCATTCTTTGAGAAACCTGAATATTAAAAATTTCAGCTTAAAAGAATGAACAATACAAATTAAAAATATATTTTAAAAGAATAGTTTAGGTTAAAAAATAGGTTAGTTGAGAATTCTTTGTTGTCAAAAGTATGTAGGAAAAACGAATGCATAGCCACGTGAATTTGTCACGTTTTGGAAACACACTTCTGACGTCATAACAAAAGGGGGAATCTCAATATAGGAGCTAGAGTTAGTCAGATCAGGGTAGTTGAGGCAGAACAGTTGAGTTTGCTAGTCAGTCAGGGAGAGAGTTGAGAGTCCTTTGGGAGCGAAATGAAGAACAGTAAACTATGTCTCTTCAATATGAATCATCACCCATCATGTCTCTTCAATATGGATCACCCACCATGTCTCTTCAATATGGATCACCCATCATGTCTCTTTAATATGGATCACCCATCATGTCTCTTCAATATGAATCACCCATCATGTCTCTTCGATATGAATCACCCATCATGTCTCTTCGATATGAATCACCCATCATGTCTCTTCAATATGAATCACCCATCATGTTTCTTCAATATGAATCACCCATCATGTCTCTTCAATATGAGTCACCTGCTACACAAAAAAGTGCAAAATAAAGAATAAATGTACAAAAAAAATGACACAAATATTAAAACTTTAAAAATAAAAAAAAAACTGTGTTGTCAAAAGTATGTTAGAAAAAACGTGGGCATAGCCACGTGAATTTGTCACGTTTTGGAAACACACTTCTGACGTCATAGCAAAAGGGGGATTCTCAATATAGGAGCTAGAGTTAGTCAGATCAGGGTAGTTGAGGCAGAACAGTTGAGTTTGCTAGTCAGTCAGGGAGAGAGTTGAGAGTCCTTTAAAAATGTCAGCTAAAAAGAATGAACAATACAAATTAAAAATATATTGTTAAAAAAATAGGTAAGAATTATATGTTGAGAATTCTTTTTTGTTAAAACTGTGTTGTGAAAAACATGCATAGCCACGTGAATTGGTCACGTTTGGGAAATACACTTCTGACTTCATAGACGAAGGGGGATTCTCAATATAGGAGCTAGAGTTAGTCAGATCAGGGGAGTCAGCAGAAGAGTAGAGTCGAGAGCAGTTGAGTTGGGTTGAGTTGGAGTCAGAGTCCTGTGGAAGCGAAAAGAAGAACGTTTAAACTATGTAGATCCCAAATTTGAATTCCTGACGTCATCATCATTCGACCGGTCCAATGAATAAAGAATCATCTTTGTGTTTTTGTAAAACTGTTGTCATGTGTCATCTTTCAACGCTCAAAAGGTGATGTGGTAAACATCTTATAATGAACATTGTGTAACCCTTACAAGATTATGTATCTCCCCTCCTCTGTGTTAAGAACCTGTCTACATCTCCAGTCAGTATATATATGAAGTCCCAAGCATCCAGAATATAAATATATAAATGTCGTCTCTCTCTCCCTCGTTATTGTTATGTCTGTACATGAGTCCAGTTATATATGTATTGTCCCAATATGAACTCTCCGTCTCTCTTCAATATGGATCACCCATTATGTCTCTTCAATATGAGTCACCTGCTGCACAAAAAAAATAACCCTGTTTAAATATTAAAACCTTAAAAATAAAAAAATGGCACAAATAACCCTGTTTAAATATTAAAAGTTTAAAAATAAAAAAATGGCACAAATAACCCTGTTTAAATATTAAAAGTTTAAAAATAAAAAAATGGCACAAATAACCCTGTTTAAATATTAAAAGTTTAAAAATAAAAAAATGGCACAAATAACCCTGTTTAAATATTAAAAGTTTAAAAATAAAAAAATGGCACAAATAACCCTGTTTAAATATTAAAAGTTTAAAAATTAAAAAATGGCACAAATAACCCTGTTTAAATATTAAAAATTTAAAAATAAAAAAATGGCACAAATAACCCTGTTTAAATATTAAAAGTTTAAAAATAAAAAATGGCACAAATAACCCTGTTTAAATATTAAAAGTTTAAAAATAAAAAATGGCACAAATAACCCTGTTTAAATATTAAAAGTTTAAAAATCCATAAAAAAATGGCACAAATAACCCTGTTTAAATATTAAAAATTTAAAAATAAAAAATGGCACAATAACCCTGTTTAAATATTAAAACTTAAAAAAAAAAAAATGTCAGCACGAACATGCAACCTTAAGATAACGACACTGTCATTATAATCACTGCTCTACGATCGCGTCAGTGAAGTATTGTTGTTTTTATTTTTTTATTTTTTTTTTACATAGGCACCACCACTTATCAAGGCCAAGCGGCCACTCGAGGATAAGTGTTAAAGAGTGTACAGTAGACAATTGGACAATATAGTAATCGTTAGTAATGGAAATTCGGTAAATTTGTTAACTTAAGTGGAACGGCTCATCAGGAACTTGTTTACGTTAGACTTGAAGACAACCATATTGTAGTCAGCTAGAAAGGTTTAGGCACAGATAATGAGTAGGGGAAATTATTGATAGTGTTTTCTGCTAGACGGGTGTTTCTTGTGAAAGTTTGGTGAGGGGGGACCACAGAATGGAGCTCAGCCGAGCACTTTGCATGAAAATAACGATAAAGCAAAGACAAACTCGCAACATCTCTTCTGTGAGAAAGAGGTTGCAGGGAAGAGAAAAAGACATCTCCTACGAGGCTACGAAGTCTACTTTGAACTCTATCAATGCAGGATAAGTCCTTTCTAGCAGCTCCTGCTCAGATGTGGCAACAGTACTCCATCCATTTAAACTAATTCAAGAAAGAACATTTTTCGCGCGTGCATGTTTGGCTAAATTTTTTTTATTTTTTATTTTTTTTTATTACATTTTCACCCCAAACAAGGTACATTGCCACTTTGGTGTAGGGGGCTACTATCAGGGGAAACAACTACTAGGGTACTATGTAGCGATTTGGGCAGCAAGATGTTGGTTCACATTACACTTGAACTTCTGCATGTCAGTACAGTTGGGGAAGCAGTGACCTGGAATGGAATTCCAAAGTCTAGCGATTCTGGGGAAGAAACTACCGGAGTAGAAAGATCTTTTACATCTAGGGATCTCTACAGTGTGGGGGTGGGATTTTGCAGCTTGTCGGGTCTGTTGAGGGTGCTCACGTCGTGGGGGCACAAGTGCTTGCAGTTCATCAGAGCATCCACCATTAAAATACTTGTAGAACAGGCAGAGGGATGCAACGTTTCGTCGATGGGACAGAGGCTGAAGCTTAGATGCCAGTTTAGGGCCTATCAGATTTGCGACTCTCTTTCGAACCCGGTCAAGGAGCGAGAGACTAGTAGCCGATGCACCAGCCCAAATGACAGCAGTACTCCATACATGGGCGAATTGTTGTCTTATAGAGGTAAAGGATACTTTCAGGTGTCCGTAGTTTTCTAGCATGGTAGAGAGAGCCCACCTTCCTTGCAGCGGCAATTCATTGTATCAGTTGGATTGACTTTGCTTAATTTTAACGTTCCAAACTTCCGGTCGCGTCATGGAGTAGGGGTAAGACACTAGATCTTCTTTTACTTTCTTTTCCGCCTTTGCGTCACAGGTTTGAGCCTGCCTGAAAAACCAGTAAAATAATCCAACTCCGTCGGTTTATATATATATAAACAATATATATATATATATATATATATATATATATATATATATATATATATATATATATATAATTTATTACGGCAGCTAATACATTAATTGAATAAATATGCAACACACTCACGATTAGAGTTTAACGGTTAACTTAACAAATTATATGCATATTAATGCCAGTATAAAGGGAGGCAACTTAACAAATTCATCTTTAAAAGTTTTTTTTTTTTCTTTTTTGATTTTTAATTTCAATCATTCAAACTGCCTTGTTGTAAGATGCTTCTCAATAACCAAGGGGATGCACCCCGTTTAGTGAGGCAGTCTGCCAATTGTCTTCCTGTCTCTTGCCATTGGAACTCTTCAATCTGCCCATTTTCCACAAGTTCCTTAATATCACTGATTTCGATCCGTAATCGTTTTTCTTTGACAGATTTTGTTGATTTGACCGCTTCATAGAGAGATTTACAATCAGTGACACAAATTATAGACTCTTGGGATTTGTTCTTCCTGTTGTCAATTCACCAAACAGGGTGGAGATGAAGACAGCCATATCAATAGCGTCAGACATTGAAATTGTTTCTGCAGCTAAGGTACTGTGGACAATCCGTCTGATTTTCTTTGAGTTCCACCAGATCGGTGAGACTTTCCCAGATGTCCCAGTGAGGAATATGACATAACCCCCCTGACTTCCACCATCAGGAAGATTTCCCAAAGCGGCATCACTAAATATCATCAAACGTAACTGATCATTGTTACCAAGATGTTGATACTTCAATGATAGCTTGGATGCCTTAGCTTTTCCAATAATTTTGTTGGCAGTTATCAGGTCCTTTATGGTGCTATGGTTAATATTAGTCACTAGACAACAGACATCAAATAATAAGTCCGGTCGGCTTTGATGCGCTAACCACAACAATTGGCCGATCTTGGATCTGAGTGAATTTATCTCAATTTCTGTTAGCGGTGATTCTTTTTCCATGGTCCTTGAACAATCTATTGGAATGGATGATATACTGTCAGTATATTTGTTTTGGTTTATTAATATTTCTGGACCGTAGCAATTAAGCTCAATTCCACAGTATTTGAAGGCCTTACTATATTCTTTTCCAATTTTAAATGCACTGTGTATTTTGCTGATGGTATTGTTGAATGTCTCGTCCCCTGACCAAATGAAGTCATCTACATGACACGCCAAAACTCCTGCTAAGTTACCAGATTTACTAATCCAGTAGAAAACTGTAGGGTCCATTTGGGACATTACACCGCCATTTTTAATCATAACTGATTTTACTTTATTATACCACTGCAGAGAAGCATCACTCAGTCCATAGACACACTTATTTAGCCGCCATATTTTGTCACTGAAAGCTTCTTTGGGTGGTCTGATGTATACTTAGTGTGACCCTGCAAAAAGGCAGTTTTTATGTCTATGGAGTGTAGACTCGATTGATTTTGGGCTGTTAATGCCATAATAAGTCTTAAGGATTCATGAGCACAGGTTGGTGAATCCTTTTGAATGTCATTCTTGGGTTCTTCAAAACCTCTAGCGACCAGCCTTGCTTTTTGCATAACCCCATTAGGTGTGTTTTTTAAACTACACACCCAGCGCGTAGATATGCATTTCTGTCCTGCATCATCTATTTCAGTAAAAACATTGTTTTGTTTCCAGCTGTCAAGTTCTCTTTTCTTGGCCTCATCGAATTCTCTACCTGCCACCATCATTATAGTGTCTCCTTCTGTGGGTCCTATCAGTGGTTCTGCCACATTAAGATACGTGACTTTACTTAAATCTACCGACATCTCTTCATTCTCCAAGTTTACTGGCCTTTGGATTTTCACATTAAACCAATGTTTGTTTCTGCCGGTGGCTTTTCCAGCCCGACTTATTATTTCCGCTTGTATTTGCCCATTGCTTCCCTTTTGGTTGTATGTGATGATGTTACCAGGCTTTATCTTGGCTATAGGATCGGGTTGTGGGTCATTTTTTGTCCCAACCTCAGCTGTTTCAGTATATTCCTCATCAGATGTTTCATTATATGCACATTAATGCCAATATAAAGGGAGACAACTTAACATGCCTGCCTATTACCACTTTTTTTTTTCTCAACACACACACCTCCAAACACCCGGGCAACGCCGAGCAAGTATAATAATAAATATGAAATCTGCATTAATTAAAATATCATATCTAAACGTATTTTATGACTGGGCAATGCTGGGCACCCTGCTAGTATATATATATATATATATATATATATATATATATATTTTTTTTTTTTTATTACATTTTCACCCCAAACAAGGCAAATTGCCACTTTGGTGTAGGGGGCTACTATCAGGGGCAACATATATATATGTAAATTATGTATGACTGTGATTGTGTTTTGTAAGTTTTTCTATCTTTATATATAGCATATTTTTAAACTATTTTCTTGAATCATTGAAATAGACTCAACAACTTTTCTATGTTTTTTTCCTAGATGGTCCAAGATGTGATCGCAAACTTACTCATTTCCAAGATTGAACTTCGAACGGACGATTCGGCCGAGATCAAAATGTATTCTTTTGAACGAAAGGTGGAGAAAATTGTTGTGCCTTTGGGGGAAGAACTAAAAGATGTCGAAAGACAGTATCTTGAGGTTTGTAGAAAACGTTTTGAAATTTATTCTTAATGTATTTTTATTATTTCTTTTTACGAAATGGTCACCACATATCAAGGCCTGGAGGCTACTCAAGGATAAGGGTTAATGAGTGTACTGTGGTAATTGGGACAGTTACGTATTAATCATTTGTGCAAGTAATTTCATTATTTACGAGGGCAGCTGAACAAGAACTTATTTACATTGGACTTGAAGATAATGATATTGTAGTAAGCTGGAAAGCAGTTCAGCGGAACAGAGTTCCACAAGCTGTTTTATTTATGTTATCCATATTTAGGTTTTGTTACAATATTTTTGATTATAATGGGGTATGATCTTGCACAGTCGGGAGATTCTATTTATAAATGATGCTGCTAGGAACTGACGAATCAAATTAATTCACGTTCTGCTACCAACCAATCAGAAACCAGAATTGCTCCATAAATATTAAACCTTTCTGTAGCAATTTCGCATGTGTTTTGCTCTGTGGATTCTAACTCGAGAACTGTCTACTGCAAACCAGTCACCTCCCAGGACTTGTGTAGAACAACGAACCATCAGAAACTGTTCTGAAACTAAACATGCCATTTAAAAAAAAAATTTTTTTTATTACATTTTCACCCCAAACAAGGCACATTGCCACTTTGATATAGGGAGGCTACTATTAGGGACATAGGCTACAGGGGTACTAGGTAGGGAGTTGGGCTGTAGTAGGGCTCCTGTACTACCAGTTGGGAACAGTAGCCAGAAACTATCAATCCGGTACCCTCAATCCATCAGACGATGGTCAACCCAATCTACTTGTACTGACATTATGGCTTTCAAGCACTACCAAGTGCTCAGTTTAGAGGGGGATGGGATGTGTCGAGAGAGGGGAAAATCGGCGTTAATTGCCCTAGTCAGGAAACAAGATCGACCACTGAGTGTTTCTGTCAAATCCCTGTGCTTCGACCTCTACGCCTGGCTAATAGACAAAGGAGGAGTATGGAAGCCGGGCGATAGACAGTGCTTATCTACTCCTTAAGCAGTTTAGGTTTGCAGACCGGTAATTTGTTCAAGTCACCAGCTCTAGGAAGGATGTCATCCAAGAATGTTGGGGCCTCCCTTCCCTTAGGTTTAGCTTCAGAGTTTTCCTTCTCCTAGACGGATGACCTGAGAAGATCTAGGAGTCCATCCGCACCGAAAGGTTAATCCCGAACCTAGGTCCTAATCCAGGTATTTCTGCGACCCCGCGTGGGTAGTTAATGTTACTGGGTTAGTATGTAAATGTTATGTCTACTGAGAAATTACACTCCTCAAAGTGATTAAAGGACATTGCTATTACATTGTTACTGGAGGAGGAGGAGGTGAGTAAAAGTTCATGCAGTGGAAGCAACTTTATTTGCAGCAGGTTAGTTGGAAAGAGTTAAGACATGGTTTAATATTTTTCCTTTAAATTTAGAAAAAAAAATTTTTTTTCTTATTTATTTATATGTTGGCTTAGGAATAGGATAACATGTTACAAATTACCGTTCCAGTAGACATCTCACTGCTCATGCAATTCTCTACCTGTGTAAGAGCTAAGCACATCCTCGGATTAAATGCTGTTGTTTTACTAATACTATTCATTAATTTCCTGAATTAAACTTCTTTATTTAATTTAAATTATTTTTTTAATCAGGACTGATCAACTAAGTCCTCAGCTATACTGTTTCGATTCTATGTTAGTTTCGTATCTGGAATCTGCTTTGTTTATTTGCAAAAATATCGGCTAACCTATTAGTGTAATTTCAAAAAGCGGTTTTTGTTTAAAACTTATTCCATAAGGAAAAAAATTTTTTTTTTAACATTACTCTATATTCAGTGCAGTATCATTCTTCATTTAAAATTAGGGATCTAAATTTATTTTTAATTTTTAATTTTCTTTCATTTCCTACCTCTTAAGATTTATGATTACAGGATATTTTAAACGTTGGAAGGGAGTTAACTCTGTACATTCGAAATTTTAAAGGTTTTGTTGAATTATAAGTTACCAAAATCCTAATATGTATTCATAACGTTGAAAGGGGGGTAACTCAATATGTTTTTGCAAGTTCTAAATTTGGAAAATTCCTAATATGTATTTATGATTGATTTATTAATTACACAAAAACCAATTAAATCTAGGTTAAACTATTCAAATTATAAGTTTATAATGCATATCTTAATCGTGATACTGATTTTATTACCAAAGATTTAACCTACGTTTGCCATCCAGCCATAATTTTCTGAGGTTATATGATGAGATCCCTGGCGACACCAGATGATCTTGCTTTTCAAATAGAGGAAGAGGAGATGGGAGAGGATGAGGTATGGTTAGGGGGGGGCATGCTGACACTTGGTCAAGGAAAAACAGATGTTATACATCTATTAACAACGAAAAGGTTGTTTTTAAAACCTCTGTTGAGCGATATGAAAGACAGCTTGGGGTGAGGGGTCGCCGCCAGGCATTGTTCGACCTGGAGTGACTAATCATGCCTAATTGGTAATAAGTAAAAACCTCAGTGCAGGTGGGGGTTTGAGGTCTGGTAGAGATAAGCTCTAAAAGAAAAAGAAAGAATAACTCCAGAAAGGTGGAAGGGGAATCTGAGATTTGATAAAAACAATTGGCTTTTTAGAGTTAGAGCCCTTTTTTACTAGCTGGTATCGAGGCGTCACATCGCTCTCACCCCGCCTGGGGTGAGGGAGAAACTCTCATAAGAGCTAAGTTGAAAGGCTCTTGTCCTTAGCTGGGAAATTGATTAAAGGAACTTAAGTATACAACCTGCATCATGAAGCTTGGATCAAAGAACTCGACTAAACAAGTGTAAAACGATTTATGAATAATTATTTTGTTTCGTTATATAAAAATGTCCCAGAGTTTTTCCTTCTTTCTCGCTTGCCGGCCTGAATGAAGATGCAGTTTATTTCAGGTATGCCCTGAAGCCAGATGATGAAAGAGATAGACTGGATCCAGCACGAAGCCAGAGTGACAACCGAAATCGACAATGTTGCCACACGGACTTAGGGTCATGCACATTTCGCGTGCCCTGAGCAGCAGAAAGATATTTTCCAGTGACCAGTGAGAGTCTGGTCACCCTTGAGGGGTCCACCACTAGACAAGTAAGAATGTAGCCCTGCTGGGTTGCATCTATGGTCCTGTGAGCTGGGAGCGACGAACACGGCCAGAAGTACATCACAAGTATGCTCCCGTGAACCAGGATAGCGACGGATGCGGCCCGGCCCTCGGACGAGAGAGGGTGTTAGGGTTATTGTTATATATGGCTTTAATTCAAATAATATCAATTCAGGAATTAAAAAATTATTTAAAAAGCTAGGATTTTTCAAGTTTTTCTGATCTAAAAACAGTATCAATTAATCCCCATTCTTTAATTACTAATATTGTTTTTTTTTCTTGTTGAATTTATATTACTAATCTTTGCTAAGCTATTTTATTGATCTAGAAACAGTTTCATCTATTTCACTATGAGCTGTGGACAAGAAAAGATAGAGAGGGCTATTTTGACATCACAATGGGTGCCCTGGATTCTGTGATGGTTACTGACTTGGTAGGCTTGTATTTACTAAAGGAGATAAATAGAAAATACCTAGTTTAAATGGGGGGGGGGAGCTATATAGGGATGGCATATTATTTATAGTTAATTCCAGAGAAGAGAAAGAGGGTGAGGGAGAGAGGGAAGAGAAAGAGGGTGAGAGAGAGAGAAGAGAAAGAGGGTGAGAGAGAGAGAAGAGAAAGAGGGTGAGAGAGAGAAGAGAAAGAGGGTGAGAGAGAGAAGAGAAAGAGGGTGAGAGAGAGAGAGAGAGGGAAGAGAAAGAGGGTGAGAGAGAGGGAAGAGAAAGAGAGAAGAGAAAGAGGGTGAGAGAGAGAAGAGAAAGAGGGTGAGAGAGAGAGAAGAGAAAGAGGGTGAGAGAGAGAGGGAAGAGAAAGAGGGTGAGAGAGAGAGAAGAGAAAGAGGGTGAGAGAGAGAGAAGAGAAAGAGGGTGAGAGAGAGAGAAGAGAAAGAGGGTGAGAGAGAGAGAAGGAAGAGAAAGAGGGTGAGAGAGAGAGAGAGAAAAAGTAGGGTGAGAGAGAGACAGAGAAGAGAAAGAGGGTGAGAGAGAGAAGAGAAAGAGGGTGAGAGACAGAGAGAGAGGGAAGAGAAAGAGGGTGAGAGAGAGGGAAGAGAAAGAGGGTGAGAGAGAGAGAGAGAAGAGAAAGAGGGTGAGAGAGAGAAGAGAAAGAGGGTGAGAGAGAGAGAAGAGAAAGAGGGTTAGAGAGAGAGGGAAGAGAAAGAGGGTGAGAGAGAGAGAGAGAAGAGAAAGAGGGTGAGAGAGAGAAGAGAAAGAGGGTGAGAGAGAGACAGAGAAGAGAAAGAGGGTGAGAGAGATAGAATTACTGAAAAAACTAGGGAAAATATCAGAAATTTCGAAAGTGATTGTCTCTTTTCGATTGTCTAAATTTAATTTAAACCTATGTCACTTCCAATTTTGCACTCACAATTTTCCTTCTTTTTTTTTTTTTTTTTTTTTTTTTTTTTTTTGCTAAACCAACACCCTTACACACACCTCCACTTTGCGTCACGGGTTCGAGCCTGGCCTGCCTACTACCACTTTTTTTTTGTTTTTGCTCAACACAAGGTTTGGCATAAAGGCCTACTTCACAAGATTTCTAGCTATGGTATTACTGGAAATGTTTTCTCAATCATTAAATCATTTCTTTTTGACAGGGCCATAAGAGTAGTGGTTGATGGGCAGAAATCAGAGGCCCACAGTATTAATGCTGGAGTCCCCCAGGGGTCCATCCTGGGCTCAACTCTCTTCCTGATCTATATCAATGATCTCCCAAAACACATACTTAAATCATTCGTTGACATCTATGCTGATGACACGACCATCTATGGCAACACATCAAAGGCCGTAAATGACAAAGTTCTCTCTAATTCTCTCTCCTCTGATCTTGAGCACATGGTACAATGGGAGAAGAGGTGGCTGGTCACGTTTAATGCATCCAAAACCAAGCTTCTATCTTTATATCATCAACGCTCTGATCCCCATCTGGCATCAATTGAAATGGATGGCTCTTGTATTGGGGAGACTCCATGTTTTGACAAGCTTCTGGGTTTAACCTTTACTCCTGATCTGAAATGGAACACGTACATCAAATCTGTTGCCAGGGATGCTGGGAAAATGGTGGGATCCTTCTACCGCTCCAGAAGATATCTCACTAGTGATGCAATTCTCTATCTGTATAAAAGCCAGGTACATCCAAGGATGGAGTACTGCTGCCACATCTGAGCAGGAGCTGCTAAAAACAGCCTATCCTGCCTTCACAGAGTACAAAATAGACTTTGTGGTTTAGTGGGGGGGGTGCCCTTTTCTCTTACCTGCAGCCTCTCTCCCACAGAAAAGATGTTGCAAGCCTGTCTGTTTTAACATTATTTCCATGGCCAGTGCTCGTCTGAGCTCCAATCTTTCATCCCCCCTCGCCAATCTTTCATGAGAAATACCCATCTGGCTGAAACTACTGTCAATAATGTTTTCCACTCTTTATGTGTGCCTAAATCAAAACGTAGATTCCATGAGCAGAGCGTCTTTCTCAAAAGTGCACGATTGTGGAACTCTCTTCCGTTTGCCTATTTCCCACCTGACTACAACTTGGATGTCTTCAAGTCCAACATAAACAAATTCCTGACAAACCGCCTCCTTAAGTAAGACAATTTATCAAATCTCCAATACTAATGATTACTACAATACTATCTCATTGATTACTGTACACGCAATAACCCTTATCCCTGAATGGCCTCCGGGCCTGTATAAGTGGTGACCCCATGTAAAAAAAAAAACACACCTACAAACACCTGGGCAATGCTGGGTACCCAGACTAGTAGATTATTAAATTCTTTCACTTCTTCTCTTCCAGCTTCTGGAATCAGTTGTAGACCGGTTGGTGAAACAACGTGTCTTGTACAAACGGAACGTTAAATCGCTCTCCAAATTCCTTGTTCTCAAGTGTCGTGATGAGTTTCGGCAGAATCCACCTCAAAATCTTCAGGTCGGTCGCAAAGAAGTTTCAAAATTTATTTTGTTTTTCAGTTCAAGCTCGTTAAAAAGAGAAAAAAATACAGAAAAATCTTTTTGATGTATATACCTCTCTTGACGCAAAAATGTCATATTCCTAAAATCATATGAATTGATCAAGTAGTTTTATTTGTTTACTAAGAAAATCCTGTATAGCGCGCTCTCTGCGGGCTTAATTTTACTATGGACATGTATGTGAGCACGCACTGGAAAATCTCGTAAATTAAAAAATTTAACCAATTTTTTTTTTTTTTTGCATGAAAGTATAGTGCTTCATCAATAAGTCAATGGAAAAAGATGCAACATATACTTGTAAGAAACAATCAGGATGTAGATGTAAGTCACACAAATGTAGAAATTGTTCCTGAGCCTTGTTAATGATTATTGCAAATGCAAAGCAAATTGTGAAGTGCAATATCTTAAATTAAAATGGAACACACGTTGAAATCATTCTATGCACGTTTTCTACCCATTCTTTCTTGATTCGACAGAGGGGAAAATATAAGGGCTTAATTTTTTGATGTATATACCTCTCTTGACGCAAAAATGTCATATTCCTAAAATCATGTTAATTGATCAAGTAGTTTTATTTGTTTACTAAGAAAATCCTGTATAGCGTGCTCTCTGCGGGCTTAATTTTACTATGGAAATGTATGTGAGCACGCACTGGAAAATCTCATAAATTAAAATTTAAATGATTTTTATTTTTGTATGAAAGTATCGTGTTTTATCAATAATAAATCGATGGAAAAAGACGCAAAATGTTCTTAATACTTGTGGATGCACAATCTTTTGAGGTGTTCAATTTTCTGTGCAGATGTAGAGATTGTCTGATTTGCCAACTGTAGAAAACACAACATATACTTGTCCATTGCAGCAATCAGGGTGTAGATGTAAGTCACACAAATGTAAAACTTGCCTTTGAGCCTTGTTAATGATTATTGCTAATGATAAACAAGTTGTGAAGGGTAATATCTTAATTAAAATGGTATATCCGTTGAAATCAATGTGTAAAAATGTTGTTGAAATATTAATGTTTGTCCGTTTATCGTTGCAGCCTGCTCAAATGGGTGTCATCGAAGGAGACTTTGCTCTGGCCCTGAGCCTATATCATGGCTATGAATTACTTCAGTTGCACGGCCTCCGCTCCTTTTATCAGTTCCTGCAGAGCCTTGTGAATGGTGACAAGGGCTATGGCAGAACGCGCTCGGAACTGATGAAAAATGGATCGTTCATGAATGTTTTTGATTTTTTGACAAACAAATTTGGACAAAGGTAATCAATATTTTTTTTTTGTCAAGATGTGTTTCTGCGGTTATAATCAGCTAATATACTTTCTAACTTTCAGTGTATCTGCAGCAAAATCTCACCCTTTCACTCTAAAGGTTCCTAGATACCAGAAAGCCTTCTACTCTAATAGTTTTGGTACTCTTACAGAATTTAACCCGGATCCTCTAGATTTTTCATCAATTATGGCTCGGGCTCAACCGGCAATCACCGGATTAAGTAATTTCTTAAAGAGGACAAAATGTTGCAGACATTTATTTATCTTTTTTTACCGGCAAGAAATACAATACATAACTACAGATGTAAAGAGTTTCAGGATGGTTTATGAAAAAGTAAATGAAAAATAAATTAACCAAAAATACAACAATTTTTGTTTAATCAAAAACAAAAAAATGGTTTCAAACTTAATCTATCTATAAATATAAAAGCAAAAATGTATGTATGTATGTTTGTGTGTCTGCTAAAAACTTTTGACCGACGGAACAAAAATTCACGAACTTCGTCTCATATGAAAGCCCCACCCTCCGGACGACAAATATCGAAAAATTGGCCCAAAAGGACCATCAGAAGTGCGTCAACTGATCGATTTTCTGCAGTGAGGGGGGCCAAAAAGTGACATTTTAATGTTAAACATTACATATTTTTAAATCGATTTATAACTGCCCCAAAAATACGGGCGCCAACTCTTCTACATAAAGTATACACGGGGCCGTTTATTTTGGGTTAACTTGTATTTAAAACCCGCTGAATCATGTCACGTGATCTTGACGTCAGCAAGCTGTGATGGCAGTCTGAATTTAAAAAACATTGTTGTTATCGGTAAAAAAAGATTTAACCCTCACTCAAGCTGAACTATGAACTTCTACGCTATGACAACGTTACCAAAGTTATTAGCACGTTAAAAATAGTTAGATACGATAGTTAAACGAAAAATAACAAGCCAAAAATGTGAAGTAAAAAAAACAAAAAATATGCTTACAAAAAATATTAACGATCAAAGTTTTTACAAAAAATACAAACCCAGACGCCCTTTTCTTTTTTTAGTAACACTCTTTAGAGTAAGAAAGACAAAGTGTGTGAGAGAGAGAGAGAGAGAGAGAGAGAGAGAGAGAGAGAGAGAGAGAGAGACGCAAACAGAGAGAGAGAGAGAGAAAAACGTTAACTTTTTCACCCCGAAATCGACAATTTTCGACGGGAAGGGTCAACAACGCATGTGTCAGATGACGTCATGACGTCGTGACCTGATTTACTTTAAATAGTTGAAAAACCGAACAAATTTCATATACGTCGCTTTAGCTCAGGTAGTTAAGGCCTTGGTTCATTGTCTAAACGTTTTGCGTTCGAATCGTGGTGTGAGATGTTTTTTTTTTTTTGATTTTTTAAATTTAAATATTAAACCCTGAATTATTTAAGCCATTTTTCACGTAACGTTCGTTTTCCTGTTTTTTTTTTACTTCGCTTATTCTTAGCGACACCCCAAAACACCCGGTTACCCACCGATTTTTTTAATTTTAATATCGAAACAGGCTTATTTAAGCCATTTTTCACGTGTTCGTTTTTCTGTTTTCATCGTTCGTTTGCCTTATGTTAATTTTTTTTGTGTTTTTTTCGATGTTTTGATTACCCCCCCCACTTAATTAAAACGTTGTTTTCTTTTCTTACTTCGCTTATAACAATGCTTACATCGTCGTCATCGTAACGCTCGATGACTTTCAAACATCTTTCACTTATTCGCTTATAACAATGCTTCATTCTGGCTGGCCGATTTATTTTCAAACTTTGCCTCAGGGCTTCGGCTTCGATCCTACCCCCCCCCTGGTTTCTTTTTTATTTAACACCACACACACCTACAAACACCCGGGCAACGCCGGGTACCCCTCGCTAGTCTATATATATAAAAGCGAAAATGTGTATGTCTGTGTATGTCCAAGAAATGCTTTTTTCAGGGAAGCGGTCGGTCGCCTAACAACTTCTTAAAACTTTTTATATCACATATAAATCGTAATATCTCACAGTTAACAACGAAGCTCGCCTATCTATTTAATTTGCTCGATTTTGGGAAGATAAATATTCAACATTTGTCGCTCGCCGCATGTGGGTTAGTCTTTTTCCTATAACATCTTGGGAAAATAAAGATAAAAAAAAGCGTTCCGCAGTAAATGAAATACTATCCTGCAGTCAAACTTGACCTCATTAACTCATTAAAAGGGGCACCTGCCAAATCCAAGTAATTAAATAAATTCAAACGTGTTTCCGTTAGCATCTCGCGGTGGAGCAATGGTTAACATTGCACTTTTTTTTTTGTTTTCACACTTTAATTTACAACTTTGCCTCAACGGTTCGGGTTCGATCCTCATACTTACCTTCCAAAACATTTTTTTTAACCCTCCCCCCCCCCCGAGTTTCCACACACACCTCCAAACACCTAGGCAATGCCGGGTACCCCTCGCTAATCATTAATAAGTGTTAAAATTTGAAATTAATGTTTTTCATATTTATTTTATAAGTTATCTTGTTAGTGTTCTGTGAAAAACCTTTGCCCTGTTCATGAAGCTCCATGGTGTCCTGAAGTTTGGGAAACTCTAGTTCAACACATGCCAGCGTGTAAAACTGACGTTAAACCAGATATGATGTAGAACAGTTGAAATAGCAGGATCAGTTGGTAAAAGGAAAGTCAAGAAAGATATGGAAGGAATTGATGAGGATGGATTTGAGAGAAAGGCCGATAAATAAAGATCTAGCCAGAGATAGGGTAGTTTAGAAGCCAATTTCTTTTTTTTTTATTACATTTTCATCTCAAACAAGGCACATTGCCACTTTGGTGTAGGGGGGGGGGAGGTTACTATCAAGGGCAGTAACTACTGAGGCACTATGTTGGGATTTGGGCAGCAAGATGTCGGTTCACGTTACACTTGAACTTCTGCATGTCAGTACAGTTAGGGAAGCAGGAACCTGGAATGGAATTCCAGAGTCTAGCAGTTCTGGGGAAGAAACTATTGGAGTAAAAAGATCTTTTACATCTAGGGATCTCTACTGTGTGGGGGTGGGGTTTAGCTGCCTGTCGGGTTTGTCGAGGGTGTTCACGTCGTGGGGGCACAAGTATCTGCAGTTCGTCAGAGCATTCACCATTAAAATACTTGTAGAACAGGCAGAGGGATGCAACGTTTCGTCGATGGGACAGAGGCTGAAGCTTAGATGCCAGTTCAGGGCCTATCAGATTGGCGACTCTCTTTTGAACCTTGTCTAGGAGCGAGAGACTAGCAGCAGATGCACCAGCCCAAATGTGACAGCAATACAATTTCTAAAAGCCGTCCAGCACATGTAAAACGAACATTAAAATGAATATAAATTGTGATTTTTATTTCTTTCGTGTAGGCCATCCATAACATTTACCCAACAGACAAGCCAAGAAAAGTCCGAGGAATACATCATTGGTCATCCCAAGCTGGAAAAATTGCAAGAAATTGTTCTAGAACATTTCAGAAAGTTCCAGAAAGGTATGCTGCTTCCTATCGTGTTTATCAAATTAAAAAATAGATTTTAAAGTTCTGAATTTTTGAGATGAGAGCTGATTTATTTGTGAAACGTTTCGGTTGGTGTAACTTTCGACCTTCATCAGGCATGTTTCTGAAGTTCTGAATTTTTTAGTTGGGGCTTATTATTTCTATTACTTGTAATTATTGGACGATTGTTCTCATCTTCAGTGTTATTTGTATAACGTTTCATAACGTGTCCGCCCCTTTTTTTTTTTTTTTAATTACATTTTCACCCCAAACAAGGCACATTGCCACTTTGGTGTAGGGGGCTACTGTCAGGGGCAACAACTACTGGGGTACTATGTTGGAATTTGGGCAGCAAGATGTCGGTTCATATTGCACTTGAACTTCTGCATGTCAGTACAGTTAGGGAAGCAGGAACTTGGAATGGAATTCCAGAGTCTTGCGGTTCTGGGGAAGAAACTATTGGAGTAGAACGATCTTTTACATCTAGGGATCTCTACTGTGTGGGGGTGGGATAGTTAATGTAGTGTGTCCCTCTCTCCAGTAATGTGTCTCTCTCTTCATCTAGTAATGACTGTCTCCTCCTCCGGTTTTAAAGAACTGATCAATCTCTCTCCACTCTAATATACGTTAAAAGAAGAAACATCCGCCGAACTGTAAAAGGTATAAATGTCTTCTTTCTTCTCCTCTGTAATATCTGTATGCATGTATCTTCTCCTCATCAATATGAATGTCACCATCCGTGTCTCTCTCTAATATGGTCTCCTATGTAACAAGTTCACGTAAATAACTGACCTTTAAAACTACTGCATGAAGTAAAGAGGAAAATGATAAATCCGAATTTTCCTGATTGTATCTGGGTAGATAATGGAAGGAACTGGAATATGCCAAAAATGAAAGGATTCAAACAACAAAATATGAAAGACTATTTTTTGCATGTTTTTTTTTTTATTTACTTTTTTGTGCATGTGTGGGATTTTTTTTTTTTTACGTGAACAAAAATGACGACAAAAAAAAAACGACTTTTTTTTTTTTTTTTTTTTTTTTTTGCAGATTCAATAATTTTTAGTGTTTATATTTGTTTTTTATTTTCAATTCTGATTAATCATACCGACGTGAATCATTGCGACTAGCAATGGAAAATTAATTTTTACACGACTATAAAGAAAAAAAATAATTAAGAAAAAAATGAAAAAAAAAAAAATTTCATGAAAATTTAAGGAAATTACAAGATAACATGACATGAGAGAGAAAATTTCAGAAAAAATGGCTACTTTGAACATCACCAACATGACCTCCCACAACACCAAAGCCAGCCTGATCGACGCCATCTGCTGAGTATTCGACAAGTTCCTTCTAATATTTTTTAAATCGGCGACGATCATAATAGATTGCTCAGGTTTAAATAAAGTATATGTTAATAAAGTATATTTAAATATAGTACATCCCCCCCCCACTTTATAATAAAAATATATAAAAATATGTAATCTTTCTTTAGCAACGGATTTCGTGTTTTTTAATTGCGTATCTTATTACAAATAACTACGTTCATATTTGGTCAAACTGTTTAGATATTTCTATGCGATTAAAAAACACAAAATAAATTGATAAAGAAAGTTAAGTATTTTCATATATTTTTATTATAAAGGGGGTGGGGAAATAAACGTAAAATATAATTAACTATAAAAAATATTTTTTTAATCGGCGACGATCGTAATAGACTGCGCAGGTTTAAATAAAGTATACGTAAATAAAGTATATGTAAATAAAGTACGTTTACGAAAGAAAACATACATGTTAGAAAAAATATATTAACAAAAAAAAACATCTTGATATTTTATCCAAATATATAAGAAGTTTTGAAGAATATCGGAAGTATTGTATGACTTTTGTGCGTCCATACCTCAATAGACAGACGTTTGAAACTTAGGGTCTGGTTTAATTCACCATTACCAAACATTTAGCACGGTAGCATAACTGTATAAGACCAATTAACATCTATGGTATATTTCCTTCAATAACTACAATTAACATCTACGGCTTGTTTCCTTCAATAACTACAATTAACATCTACGGCTTGTTTCCTTCAATAACTACAATTAACATCTACGGCTTGTTTCCTTCAATAACTACAATTAACATCTACGGCTTGTTTCCTTCAATAACTACAAGAAACCTTTTCTACCACAAATAGCAATGGCCAAGAACACACTGCTTGAAAGTACTTCCTTTAAACTCCTCGGCCCAACGTTTACAGGGAATATGAACTGGAATATATACATTGAGAGCATTGCCAAGGCTGCTGCAAAGAAGGTGGGCTCTCTCTACCGTGCTAGAAAACTACTTACGCCTGAAAGTATCCTATACCTCTATAAGGCAACCATTCGCCCATGTATGGAGTACTGTTGTCACATCTGGGCTGGTGCATCTGCTGCTTGTCTCTCGCTCCTGGACAGGGTTCAAAAGAGAGTCGCCAACCTGATAGGTCCTGAACTGTCATCTAGGCTTCAACCTCTGTCCCATCGACGAGATGTTGCATCGCTCTGCCTGTTCTACAAATACTTTAATGGTGAATGCTCTGACGAACTGCAAACACTTGTACCTCCCCGACGTAACTACCCCCGACAAACCTGACAAACAACTAAGTCTCATCCCTTTACAGTAGAGATCCCTAGGTGCAAGAAAGCCTTTTACTCCAATAGTTTGTTCCCCAGAACTGCGGGTCTTTGGAACTCCCTTCTGAGATTCTGCTTTCCCAACTGCACTGATATGCAGAAGTTCAAGTGTAATGTGAACAAACATCTTTCTACTCATCTCCCTTCATAATGGGGTCGTGGATATGACCTTAAACTATATCCAGCTTGCGAGCTTTGGGGAGTGTGGAGCCACCCTTTAATTGCCATTGCTCCCAGGTCCACTCTGACCCGGAGTGGTAGTACCTGTTAGGGTTCCAACTATGGGTTAAATAGAAACTGACTTGAAAACAACAAATATATTCTATTTAAACATTTTCCTTCAAAATCTTTGGATTCGGCATTAAATAACCTGAAAAGGGTTGATATGCCGTAAAACAAAAACACCCAACCAACCCTTCATAATGCCCCCGCAAATTATGTTCCCGATAGTAGCCCCCTACTTCAAAGTGGCACTTGCCTTGTTTGGGATGAAGATTGAATAAAATAAAAATTTTTTAAAAAGTTTTGCTACTTCATCCAGGGTCTGCCAGCACCAGGGGATCACCACACTCTTCAGCACATCCAACTACACTTTGGTGTTGACTTTCAAGCAGACTTCAAATTGAAAACACACCACTTCGTTGAGCTGATTTGCATTTTGAGGGTGCTGGCAATGGTCCTGTTGTCATAACTTGGATCAGTAGAGAGCATGAGTTGTACAGTGGCACATCTCCAATCTCATTCGTTGAACATTGTGTCACTTTCAGACATGATAGAAGGCTCCTATCACTCTTAGGATTTGTACACAACTTGCCAACTAGTAGATGGTCTGCAACAAAAAAAAAAAATGCTTTTCTCAAATGGAAATGGAATCATGTCATCTTTTCTAGGGTGATAATCATTCCACCCTGTAATTTTCTTAAACAACATGAAATCCTTTTTTCATTATTTATCTTAATTATTTATTTATTTCTACTTGTTTAAAACTTTTCTATTGCAATATTCCAGAATCTGAAAAAATTTTCTAAAATATTAATTTTTTTTACTAGATCCGCACTGTCGGTTAATCTCCAAACTCTGACCCATCACCACAGTGTCGCATACCTGTGCATGTTTTACAAACACGATAGAATATGCTCTGATAAACTCATAGCCCCCTCGACATACATACCCTCGATTTATCCTTCCACCCTGTACAAGATGGCATGTGAGAGAAAAAAAAAGAGTTGAAAATATTGTGTCATAATTTTTTACCGATTCTTTTTCTCGGATCCGTTTTTGCAGATGATGGCAGTACAGATAGCCGAGTGATCATCTTCTCGCAGTATCGTAATAGCGTTTCCGACATAACGGAAATGCTAAAACGACAACAGCCGTTGGTGAAAGTGATAAGTTTCATGGGTCAAGCTGTGAAAAAAGAGACGAAAGGTTTCACGCAAAAGGAACAACTCAGGGTAAGTGCCTATTTTTTCTTTAGGGCGACACTTTTATCATTCCACCCTGTCGTTTGACAGCGTGTTCCTATCCTACTAAAATGTGGTGAGAGGACAACAACTACGGATGGCAGTGATTGCTGAGAATGCAGTTAGGAGATTCGCAGTTACTATCCCGTCGTGGTTACCACCTGATGAAGGCCGGAGGAATAGTTGTCCGAAACATCATGAAACAACAGCTAAAAAAGATGAGGATGATTGTCAGCAATAAATAAATGGATAAATGAAGAAAATTCTTATATTCCTATATTCTTATATTCTTATATTCCTATTCTTATATTCCTATATTCTTAGCTATATTCTTATATTCCTATACTTATATTGTTATATTCCTATACCTATATTCTTATATTCCTACACATATTCCTATTCTTATATTCCTATATTCATATTCTTATATTCCTAGCTATATTCTTATATTCCTATATTCCTAGCTATATTCATATTCCTATATTCTTATATTCCTAGCTATATTATATTCTTATATTCCTATATTCTTATATTCCTATATTCTTATATTCTTAGCTATATTCTTATATTCTTATATTCCTATACTTATATTGCTATATTCCTATACCTATATTCTTATATTCCTACACTTATATTCCTATTCTTATATTCCTATATTCATATTCTTATATTCCTAGCTACATTCTTATATTCCTATATTCTTATATTCCTATATTTGTATATTCCTAGCTATATTATATTCTTATATTCCTATATTCTTATATTCCTATATTCTTATATTCCTATATTCCTATACTTATATTGTTATATTCCTATACCTATATTCTTATATTCCTACACTTATATTCCTATTCTTATATTCCTATATTCATATTCTTATATTCCTAGCTATATTCTTATATTCCTATATTCTTAAATTCCTATATTCCTATATTCTTAGCTATATTCATATTCCTATATTCTTATATTCCTATATTCTTACATTCCTATATTCCTATATTCTTATATTCCTAGCTATATTATATTCTTATATTCCTATATTCTTATATTCCTATATTCTTATATTCCTAGCTATAATATTCTTATATTCCTATATTCTTATATTCCTATATTCTTATTCCATTCTATGAATCCGTCAAATAAAGTTGATTCAATTGTCGAGATGACCTTTGTTTCTGAGGATTGATTGTTCATATTATCTGGATAATTTGGACATAATTACGTTGACACACCGATTCCCGTCAGATAATTTGGACATAATTATGTTGACACACCGATTCCCGTCAGATAATTTGGACATAATTACGTTGACACACCGATTCCCGTCAGATAATTTGGACATAATTACGTTGACACACCGATTCCCGTCAGATAATTTGGACATAATTACGTTGACACACCGATTCCCGTCAGATAATTTGGACATAATTACGTTGACACACCGATTCCCGTCAGATAATTTGGACATAATTACGTTGACACACCGATTCCCGTCAGATAATTTGGACATAATTACGTTGACACACCGATTCCCGTCAGATCACTGAAGTTAAGCAACATTGAACCTGGTCATTACTAAAGTGGGTGACTACTTGGGAATTTCAGGTGCTGTATGTTCTCTCCGCTTATCTCGGCATTGATTCTAGTTGTCTAGCATTTCTCCTTGCAGTCTTAGATATGACCTCAAACTATTTCTGATGGTAAGGCCCCGGCTTGCGGGCTTTGGGGAGTGTGGAGCCACTCTTTAAATAATCTTAGTTCTCCATTGTTATCTGATGATGACGATCTTCTTCTTGTGAATCTGCCGATGTTTTTTTTTGTTATTTTACACAGTGATCACCACTGATCAAGGCCCGGAAGCCACTCAGGGATAAGGGTTATTGCAAGTACATTACGTTAGTGTGGAGATTTGATGAAGTGTTTACTTAAGGGGGCAGTTCATTAGGAATTTGTTAACGTTGGACTTGAAGACATCCAAGTTGTAGTCAGGTGGGAAGCAGGCAGACGGAACAGAGTTCCACAGGCGTGCAGTTCTAAGAAAGAAGCTTTGTTCATGGAATCCGCGTTTTGATTTAGGCACAGATATAGAGTGGGGGAAATTTTTCACAGTGGATTCAGCTAGACGGGTGTTTTTTGTGAAAGATTGGCGAGGGGGGACCAGAGATTGGAGTTCAGGCGAGCACCTGCCATGGAAATAACGATAAAACAAGGATAGGCTTGCAACGTCTCTTCTGTGGGAGAGAGGTTGCAGGGTAGAGAAAAGGGCATCCACCACTAAGCCACGAAGTCTATTTTGTACTCTGTCAAGGCAGGATAGGCTGTTTTTAGCAGCTTCTGCCCAGATATTCCATTTCCATTTGATGTTTAAATAGTTCAATTCTAAACCCATATTTTTAGAGACTGGAGACGACCTGGTTACACTAATTGGTTCCGTGAAGTCACAGAGCAAGCATGCCGAGTGGAAGAGGTATGGCTTAGCGAGCCTCTTCACACGTATCACTGTATTTGCTGCTCCTCAATACAGTCCATTCCATGTGAGCAGAGGAAGCATCAGAGATCTCGTTAGGAAGCAAGTTCCTCTAGTGAAGAGGGGTCTATTCGACACCTCTTCAGTGATCTTTTGATGTGGTCTTTGAAATACTTTCTCTGCCCACTGGCACTGCGTCGACCTTGGTATAATTGACTAAAGAGTATTCTATGTAGTGGCTACACATTTGAATGATGTGCCCCAGCCACCTGAGTTGGTATTGGATCATGATGGACTCTATGCTGAAGCTGCCTGCCCTCTCCTGCACCTCTGCGTGCAGCACTCTGTCCCTCTGTGTGATGCCAATGGTTGTTTAAGAAATTTTGTGGCAACGATGAGATTCTAGAAGAGAGTGGTCAGCCATTGGATTTTTTTTTTTTTTTTTTTTTTTACACATTGGTCACCACTTATCAAGGCGCGGAAGCCACTCAGGGATAAAGGTTATTGCAAGTACATTACGTTAGTGTGAAGATTTGATGAAGTGTTTACTTAAGGGGGTGGTTCATTAGGAAGTTGTTAATGTTGAACTTGAAGACATCCAAGTTGTAGTCAGGTGGGAAGCAGGCAAACGGAACAGAGTTCCACAGGCGTGCAAGCTTTGTTCATGGAATCCGTGTTTTGATTTAGGCACAGATAAAGAGTGGGGGAAATTTTTCACAGTGGATTCAGCTAGACGGGTGTTTTTTGTGAAAGATTGGCGAGGGGGAACCAGAGATGTTGACAATGATCAATTAAGAGCCTTAATCAAAGGCAGTCCACGCACAACTGTTCGAGAACTTGCTTCTGAATTAGACGTAATGTATACAACAATTTCTGAGCACTTGAGAGAGAGATTGGAAAGACAAAAAGACTTGATGAACTGTATGAACCCTGGACAAGAACCATAACCCTAACCCAGTTATGTTTGATGTTAATTGTTAGAGACGCCTCTCTATGGGATTAATGGACTATCTCATGACGTCACTTCCGGTATCGAGTACCGGTGCCTGGCAGTCTGAGATTGGCACGCAACCAAGCTGCACATGTGCAAATGTCCTACCATTGAGGAATAGATTTGCTCAACCCACTTGGCCTGTAATATATGTGAATACATGTTTCGTTCCTAAAAATCCTGTGTTCCTTCGTTTATTACCATTTAACCCCATGACATTAATTTTTTTTTGTTTCTGGCAGGTAATGAAAGCCTTCCGAGATGGTAACTACAATACATTGGTGTCGACTTGTGTTGGTGAAGAAGGTCTTGACATCGGTGATGTCGACCTCATCATTTGTTTCGACACGAGTAAAAGTCCGATCCGGCTTGTGCAAAGGATGGGACGAACCGGGCGGAAAAGGGACGGACGAATCATCATGTTGGTGACGGAAGGCAAAGAGGATCAGGTAAATTTGCACGATGCAACGCAGCATGATATGCATTGCTTCTATACAGCATCGCTCAGTTTCGAGTGGCCACTCGGTACTTTTTTTTTTTTTTTACACGGTGGTCACCACATATCAAGGCCCAGAAGCCACTCAGGGATAAGGGTTATTGCAAATACAGTACGTTAGTGTGGAGATTTGATGAAGTGTTTACTTTTGGGGGCGGTTCATTAGGAATTTGTTTATGTTGGACTTGAAGACATCCAAGTTGTAGTCAGGTGGGAAGCAGGCAGACGGAACAGAGTTCCACAGGCGTGCAGTTCTAAGGAAGAAGCTTTGTTCATGGAATCAACGTTTTGATTTGGTCACAGATAAAGAATGGGGAAAACTTTCCACAGTGGATTCAGCTAGACGGGTGTTTTTCGTGAAAGATTGGCGAGGGGGGACCAGAGATTGGAGTTCAGACGAGCACCTGCCATGGAAATAACGATAAAACAAGGATAGGCTCGCAACGTCTCTTCTGTGGGAGAGAGGTTGCAGGGTAGAGAAAAGGGCATCCACCACTAAGCCACGAAGTCTATTTTGTACTCTGTCAAGGCAGGATAGGCTGTTTTTAGCAGCTTCTGCCCAGATATGTCAGCAGTATTCCATCCTTGGACGTACTTGGCTTTTATATAGATAGAGAATTGCATCAGTAGTGAGACATCTTCTGGAGCGGTAGAAAGATCCCACCATCTTTCCAGCGACCTAGGCAACAGACTTGATGTACGTGTTCCATTTCAGATCAGGAGTAAAGGTCAACCCCAGAAGCTTGTCAAAACACGGGGCCTCACCCAGACGAGAGCCATCCATCACAATTGATGCCAGATGGGGATCAGAGCGTTGATGATGTAAGGATAGGAGTTTGGTTTTAGATGCATTTTTATACTCCCCCCCCCCCCCCCCGAATGTTTTCTTTTAAAATTTTTTTCTTGTTTCAACAATGCGTATTTTTTAACATTATTTTATTATTTCGTGTTTTGGTTTTTCATTGAAAATTATTTGAGGCCCATAGCACTGCTCTGTGACTTTTAGTTTCGGTAGAGATAGAGTTTGAAAATATGGAGACAGGCAGTTTTATAAATTAGATTAAGGAAGTGGAAGGTTTTGCTTTAAACAATAAATAAAACGACGATTAAAATAATCTATTTTTGGTATCGGAAAATAAGCACAAATTTTTCCGATACTGATTCCGATTGTCCTGTATATGACCTTAAACTATATCCGATGGTGAGGCCTCAGCTTTTTTTTTTTCTATTGCATTTTCACCCCGAACAATCAGGGGCAGCAACTACTGGGGCACTATGTTGGGATTTGGGCAGCAAGATGTCGGTTCACGTTGCACTTGAACTTCTGCATGTCAGTACAGTTAGGGAAGCAGGAACCTGGAATGGAATTCCAGAGTCTAGCGGTTCTGGGGAAGAAACTACTGGAGTAGAAAGATCTTTTACATCTAAGGATCTCTACTGTGTGGGGGTGGGATTTAGCTGCCTGTCGGGTTTGTCTATGTCGTGGGGGCACAAGTGTCTGCAGTTCGTCAGAGCATTCACCATTAAAATACTTGTAGAACAGGCAGAGGGATGCAACGTTTCGTCGATGGGACAGAGGCTGAAGCTTAGATGCCAGTTCAGGGCTTATCAGGTTTGCGACTCTCTTTTGAACCTTTTCTAGGAGTGAGAGACTAGCAGCAGATGCACCAGCCCAAATGTGACAACAATACTCCATACATGGGCGAATGGTGGCCTTATAGAGGTACAGGATACTTGCAGGTGTCAGTAGTTTTCTAGCACGCTAGAGAGAGCATACCTTTTTCGCAGCGGCCCTGGCAATGTTTTCAATATAATTGTTCCAACTCATGTTTCCTGCACCTGGCTTGGATTCTCTACTTACACAGATGCAGCGGGCAGCACAACACATAGTTTTGCTATATCTCACTCCCTATCACAAATGGTTACGTTTCCAACCCGTTTCCCTGACCAGCAAGAACAACAAGCATCACTTCTAGATCTGTTTCTGACTACAGTTCCCAAGGATTGTACAACAAATGCTGACAGCCCACTCAGGCTTTGGAGAGTGTGGAGCCACCCTTTAATTGCCATTGCTCCCAGGTCCACTCTGACCCGGAGTGGTAGTACCTGTTAGGGTCCCAACTATGGGTTAAATAGAATCCGACTTGAAAACAACAAATATATGCGTTCATCACTCCTAATATAACAAGACAGTATGCTGTAAAAGTACAATTATTTCTCATTCAATTTCGGCCTTCATTTTTAAGGTCTGAAAAGTGAACATTTATAATAGTAAAATTGCACTGATGGACAATTTTTAAAGTATCATCAAATAAAACAGAATTAAAAGACAGTAAATACGAATATTCAATATAATTCTATACATAATGATTATTATGCCAATTTTTTTTAAACAATTCCAGCTGCAACTTCCTTCATTACAAAAATGGCAGTCCTAGATATGACCTTAAAACTATATCCAGTGGTGAGGTCCCACCTTGCGAGCTTTGGGGAGTGTGGAGCCACCCCTTAATTACCATTGTTCCCAGGTCCACTCTGACCCGGAGTGGTAGTACCTGTTAGGGTCCCAACTATGGGTTAAATAGAAACCGACTTGAAAACAACAAATATATTCTATTAAAAATTTTTTCTTCAAAATCTTTGGATTCGGCATTAAATAACCTGAAAAGGGTTGATATGCCGTAAAACAAAAACGACCAACCAACTGATTCCAATACCCCCCCCCAAAATTTCCAATATTCCGATTAATCGTCCCAGTTTTGTTATTTCAGATCTACAAATTCCGATACGCCCCCCCCCCCCCAAATTTCCAATATTCCGATAAATCGTCCCAACATAAATAAAAAAGCAAAATTTCTGTTTTGTTATTTCAGATCTACAAATTCCGATACCCCCCCCCCCCCCAAATTTCCAATATTCCGATTAATCGTCCCAACACAAATAAAAAGCAAAATATTTTTTTGTTTCAGATCTACAAACAGAGCCAGTACAATAAAAACAGCATCAACAAAGCATTGCAGAACGGCACTAAATCCCTCCGCTATTATCAGGAGAGTCCAAGAATGCTGCCAGACTGTCTGGTGCCGCAGTGCCACAAGATGTACATCACAATTAAAAACCAATTTGAGAATCTCGAGTCGGAAAAAGCCAGGATCAAAAACGAGAAGAAAAGCAAAAAAGTTGTCAAACGTGAGTTTCGCTTTTATATACGTTCAAGATCAAAGTCTAGTATCTGTTCTTATCAGTTCGCTTTTATAGACGTCCAAGTATTTATTTTTGGTACTTCTGCAGTTTAAAGCAAAGATTGTAAACTTTCATATGAGCTGTATCATCTGAAGAGGTCTCTAGTTGCTAGTAACTAGCTGACTGAAACATGCTCATGACTGTGTAGCAACATATTATTGGTTATGCAAAAACAAATAAACATTATATCTTGCTCTACTTCAGTATTGAGCACTCTTGTATTAACCTGGAAAGTAATAACCTCGGAATACAAATATATATATATACTAGCGGGGGTACCCGGCGTTGCCCGAGTGTTTGTTTCCGGGACGGAGGGGGGGGGAGTTTTAAAAAATGTTATGGTAGGTAAGTAGGAAGGATCAAACCCGGAGTCATGAGTAAAAGTAGGAAAATAAAGTGAAAAAAAAAAAAAACATCTGCAACGTTAACAGTTCGGCCACCAAGAAAAGTCCATTCCAGTTGTTTAGGAAAAAAAAAAAAAAAAAAAAAAAGGAGGAATTTATTAGAGAGAAAATATTTTACCACTTCCATTGATCTTAACCGATTTTGGCCGTGACTTCTCAGCAGAAAAAGTATAGAAATCTAAGATTATCGAGGAATTTGAGAAATAATAAGCCTATAACACACCTCAGATATTGTTCTGCCGTTTGTGCATATTATATTTGCATGAAATATCTTGATTTTTAATCCTATTAATGTCAAAATCAGACGGGAAAAAATGAGTTCATTTTATTTATATAGAGATATGTATATTTTGGCAGCAGGTCATTATTTAGACACGTTTGATTGAACATGACAGAGTTATTCCTTTTTTCGATCTTGCTGGATATCTTTTCTATTTGCCAAGCAGTCTTTTTAATTTAAGCAGGCATATTATATAGAATGGCACCCAAAACTTGTTGTGCAGCCATGATTCTTTTCAACCGCTTTCTATCGGTGCATCCGATTGTCATCAGGAGCAATTGTTGTTGTTTTCTTTTCTTTTTCTTTTCCTTTGTCACGACCCGGTTAATGGATGACCGAATTGATTGGCAATCAGATCGAGACACATTAATTTATTTTTTTTGATATCCTATGTCTCATACTTATCTTCGGTTAATCGTCGGATGTCGGATCAACCAGCGAAATATGTCATTAAGGGGAATGGAACAACAGAGCAATAAATGACGAAACAAACACTCAATCAAAGTTTAAAATTCAATAAAGATTTTTATATACAAAAAAAAGGAAGAAGAAGAAGAAGCTCCGATAAAAAGAATGAGTGAGATAGACGTATCTTTGGGGATGTTTGCCAGATGTATGCGACATGCAATTACGATATAATATGTGGAAAAGTTTGTGGATAAGAAAAGATATTGGCATGAGATAGGCCAAACTTAGTTGTTTTGTTCGTTAGGGTAAACACGGATCATAAGTTCACAAACACGATATCCAAGAAAAAAGTTGAGATGGCGAAAGTCTATCTTTTCCTTGAATCGTAATTCCAAAGAAGAATAAATGTTGAGTTCAATCGGCAATACGATCGTATTTGAATAATAATCCGCAATTCCATTAATTCAAATCTCAATCTTCGATGAGGTTCGATTCTCGGAGGTAATGCTTACACACCGGACTGGGTCGCTCTCTTTACGCCAACTTTTCCGTATATATAATTTTTTATTAATCTATACGCCTATAAATTCGTTTTTCTTTTGTGTGTATTGATATTCATATTAAAAACCCCCTTTTCTATTTATTTAAAAAGAAAATACAATTTTCTTATATATGGATCGTGAAATTGCATTCACTAGCAAACGATCTAGCTGATTTGCATATTCTTTTAAACATTCATTTTAATTAATTCCCTATTAGTTTTTTTTTTTGTTTTCTTATGGAATGATCATCTTTAGTTAACTATTACGTGTAATTATATTCATGCAGATATTCTACATGATTTATACTTGCATAATATTTGCATAAAAAGTTTACAGGAAACACAAAATTGTTTCCATATATATTTATGTATACATATATATTTTTGTTTAATCTATCTATCTATCTATCTATCTATAAAAGTGAACGTGTCTGTGTATCTATATATTTCCCTACGCAATAACTCTGTCAATTTTTAGTCTACAAACTCGAAATTTGATATACAGGGTACTGAGATTTGAGAAAATCTATGTGATCGGTTGTTGACCAGAAATTTGGCTGCTAAGGGGTTAAAGTTCAACGATTTGACCTTTGAGAACTCTACAAAACTCCTCCGCCAATTTTGGGTATAAACAATTGAAATTTTAGATATAGGTTCCTTGGACATGGATCTAACTTAATAACTTGATTTGAGTGGGTTAGGGTTAGGGTTAAATTTTAAGGGTATAGCAATGGCCAAGAACACATTGCCTGAAAGTACTTCTTTTAAACTCCTCGGCCTAACGTTTACAGGGAATATGAACTGGAATAGATACATTGAGAGCATTGCCAAGTCTGCTGCAAGGAAGGTTGGCTCCCTCTACCGTGCTAGGAAACTACTTACGCCTGACAGTATCCTATACCTCTATAAGGCCACCATTCGCCCATGTATGGAGTACTGTTGTCACATCTGGGCTGGTGCATCTGCTGCTTGTCTCTCGCTCCTGGACAGGGTTCAAAAGAGAGTCGCCAACCTGATAGGTCCTGAACTGTCATCTAGGCTTCAGTCTCTGTCCCATCGACGAGATGTTGCATCCCTCTGCCTGTTCTTCAAATACTTTAATGGTGAATGCTCTGACGAACTGCAAACACTTGTACCTCCCCGACGTAACTAGCCCCAACAAACCCGACAAGCTACTAAGTCTCATCCCTTTACAGTAGAGATCCCTAGGTGCAAGAAAGCCTTTTACTCCAATAGTTTCTTCCCCAGAACTGCGGGTCTTTGGAACTCCCTTCCGGGATTCTGCTTTCCCAACTGCAATGATATGCAGAAGTTCAAGTGTAATGTTAACAAACATCTTTCTACTCATCTCTCTTCATAATGGCCCTGCTAATTAAGTCCCTGATAGTAGCTCCCTGCTTCAAAGTGGCACTGTGCCTTGTTTGGGGTGAAAATTGAATTAAAAAAAAATAGGGGTCAAAGCTAAAAAAATTGACCTTTTTTTTTTTTTGCTCAGCATATACACCCGGGCAACTCCGGGCACCCATGCTAGTTGGCTATAAAGATGGGTGCATGAGGGTTGCGGGCGAATTATTTTTATTTTATTTTAGTTTTAGTTTTGATTTTCCTATTTTATAGTTTATTAATTTAGTTTCTTGTTAGTGATTAAATATTGTTAGTATATTTGTCCCCGGTGTTAAATGAGATCCAGTTTAAGATGTGGTGTAGTTGGGTTATTTGCTTTTTTATAAAATATACAAATATTCATTATTTTTCTCATGCACCAAGCTACAGACGGAGGGGGTGGACAGGAGAGGGGGGGGATTATATAGCCAGCTCGTCTAATATTCCTTTCTCCTGCTGTCTGTCTTCTGTCTGCTTCTTCTTGCCTTCCTTTTTGGAATATATCTATATCTATCTATCTATCTATCTATATATATATATATATATATAGATATATATATATATATATATATATATATATATATATTGCAATTAGGAAGGGAAAACTTTTATGATTCATGATTAAAAGTAAATTTGTATATATATAAATAGATATATATATATATTCATTTAATCTTCTCTCCAAAAAGGGGGGAACAAGAGAGAAACGAAAGAGAAATGGGGAGCTAGCTGACCGGTTTCGACCCTCGCTTCTCAAAGCTGTATCGAGGGAATTTTTAAAAACAAAGAATGAAAAAGCGATTAAAATTTCATTTTATTCAAGTTACGGGGAGAAAAAAAGAAAAAAAGTTAGAAAACGATTAAAATAATGTTTCCCCTTTTTCACCCCTATTTGGAGAGTAGATTAAATGAATATATATATTTATATATATATTCTTTTAATATTTATATATATCAGGGGCGGAGATGGGACTAGTGCCACTCGTGCCTGGCACGACGAATAATTCAGTTAATGTTATTCAAAATGGATTAAAAAATCATCCATTAATTTCAAGCAAACATACTTAGTCTGATCTCAATTAAATTACATATCTATTCAAGTTTCGATAACTAAGTAGCAAAAAATTCATAAATATATCTGGGAATAATACAAGGATGCTGTTTTGAACGGGTTGTCTTTGTCCGGCCACCGCCAGATTCATTGAAAACTCCATAACAGCAGCTATGACGTTGAACGTCCGTAATTCGTGCCAAGCCAAACCTTTACTCGTAATAATCATAATGTTAGAGAAATCCAGATTTTTCTGTAATCACCCGCAAAGTGAAGCCCACTTATAGTGCCTAAAATATTTAGCACGATCGAGCCTGCTGATGTCTGTTTTAGGAAGAGGATGAGGGACCGAGAAAGAGAGAGAGGGGAGAGAGAGATCTCTAGACACATACATACGCATAAACAGATGAAGAACGATTACTACTACTGTTGCAATATGTAGTAGCACGAATAGTTCTGTGTAAACATAACCACGCGTGTATATCAGATTGTAAATAAATATCAGTGATGAAGTTATTGTTTCATTAATTAATAAAGAACAGGTTTTGAATAAGAGTGAATTTGTTTTTTTGAGGAATTTTTTTTTTGTGAATTTTGAATCATAGAAATCTACGAAAAATACGGGTTTTAAGTCATTTTATATTAATACTAAGAAACCCGTCAATCCAATAAACCTTCATAGAATTCCGTAGTGATACGTAAATACTTTGTAATTTCTTTTCATAAAAACCCTGTATTTAACTTTTCTTGCTGCATCCATCATTTCACAGCTATTTAAACCCAACTTTATTCATCAATATTACCTTTTATTCTATGGGAAAATTTAATCGCCGTTTTTGGAGAACATTACTTCAGTTGCCGAAATATTTCAGTCACTTCACTACATTCAATTTTACCACGGACTTTATTTACAAATTCTTTGTATCTATTGCTAACCTGGTTAGTTTTCATTGTCATCAATTTCTTTATTCTAATAAACATATTTTTCTACTCATAGTAATGAATATCTCTTTTCTTCTATACTTTTGAAAGGGGAAAAATATCTTATCTACTGTATCAACAAGACCACAAATTATATAGTATCTTGATTGTTCACAAAAAAACAAAAACAAACACCATGCAAGGTACGTTAGTCAATCTGTGCTATGCAATGGAGAATCACGCAATAGCAACTATGATTACTTATTTGAGTCCACGAACCACGGATTGGGAACTAAAGTTGACAAAGGGCAGGGGGGGGGGCGGCACGACAAGCAATAATAGGCTAGAGTCGCGACTGATATATATATACACATTTACTTTTAATCATGAATCATAAAAGTCTTCCCTTCCTAATTGCAATATTTAAGTTTTGTATCCCTAAAAAGATTATGAAATATATATATATATATATATATATATATATATATATATATATATATTATACTAAAACTCTGTCGTTCTTGGTTGTTTGCTTGTTTAATATTCTCCTCCTACTACTACTACTACTCTGCCTCCTCTTCTTGCTACTACTATTACTTCTCCTCTTTACAACTACTACTACGCCTCCTCTTCCTCCTACTACTACTATGCCTCCTCTTCCTTATCCTACTATTACTACTACTGGTTGACATGTACTTTCCCAGTGATGGCTGAGAATGCAGTTAGGAGATTCGAAGTTCCTATCCGTCGCGGTTACCACCTGACGAAAGCCAGAGGAATTAGTTGGCCGAAACGTTGTGAATAAACAATCCAATAAAAGATGAAAAACAACAACTAATAAAGATGAGACTAGTAGTCCGAAATAAAAATAAATTAATATATATAATCATCATCTTAAAAATGAATTCCAATTAAGTAATAATATATATACCAATCGGTACGGACCCGACTATGGAAGATCAGATAATAAAAAAACGTGGATTTATAAGATCAAAGAATCCAACCTTGATCGCCCATTCGGGGCCCGTGGCGCAGTTGATAGAGATGTTGAATCTCTATGGTTCCAGATGAGCATTGTCTGAAGATAGCGGTTTCAATCCCACCCAAAGCATGCCAGAGGTAATTGGCCAAAGTGTGGTGAGACGACAACAACTACGGATGGCAGTGATGGCTGAGAATGCAGTTAGGAGATTCGAAGTTCCTATCCGTCGCGGTTACCACCTGACGAAGGCCAGAGGAATTAGTTTTTCCTACTACTACTCTAAACAGAACGACTCATAGAAATCTATATATATATTCTTTTTTCATTTTAATATACTTTCATAGAAATGTTTCTGTTATGTCACAAAAAATATTTTCTTTACGTCACAAGTGTCATGCTCATACATTAATTCCATAGTTAATATAACATACTGACCCATTAAGGGATGTTTTGCAACTATTCTATATTACAACTATACTGTCGCATTTTTCTCACAAATAAATCAACTTTGACCTATTGACAACATATTTTTTTTTTACTGTGTACGTTTTCAGCGGCCTAATTTTTTTTTTGCGTTTAAATTATCCAAATAAACAATTGTTAATACTTTCTGCATTTTTTTTTACATCGTTCATTTCCGTATTACGTTTAAGTTATTTTAACGCAACTTATAATTCAATGGCTGTAAGTTTTTTTTTTTTTTTTTTTTTTCGAAAATAAACAATTATAAACAGAACGACTCATAGAAATCTATCTATATTCTTTTTTTCATTTTAATATACTTTCATAGAAATGTTTCTGTTATGTCACAAAAAAGCTATTTTCTTTACGTCACAAGTGTTATGCTCATACATGAATTCCATAGCTAATATAACATACTGACCCAATGGGTCACGGGTAGTTTAGTATATATATAATATATATATATATATATATACATATATAGTAATTTATAAAATATATATGGCGATTAAGCTACACTGAATATTCTGCGTTTCATCCACTATAGGATTCGTCAGGCTTATATATATATATATATATATATATATATATATGACCTGTTTTCTGACAAGTGTTCTAACCTTGGCAGCTGTGAGGGTCAAGTACTTGACCTTTCACCACTGGTGACATCAGTTTTGACAGCTTCACTCCAAATCATTCAGTGGATTTTGGCCACCGGCTGTCGTATGTGTGTGCATGTTTGTTGTATTTCTGCAAAGATGCTGCTGATGAATATATACACACTGCTTGTTTTAGTGGTTTTGGCAATCAAACACAGAGACGGGTTCATAGACAAAACTGCATATATTTATTATTTTGCCTGTCGGACGCGTTGAGCAAGGGTGGTGGAAGGTGAAGGTTGGGGTGGCGGGCTAACAATGTAACAATCACACACCTGTCTCTGCATCACTATCGTCTCTGTTTCCTGTGTTCGTCTGACTTTCTGCTTTTGTTGACAGTTTCTTTCTTTGTTCAATCAGAGGTCAATATGTGTGTACAAAGTCTGACCTGGAATCTCTTTGTTCCTGGTTTTTGTTTGTTCTCTGCTAACCTGGAATTTGTGTATGTGCGCGTGCGATCTCCAAATTCTTTTATCAAGTGAAAGCACAGCTCAACAGGAACTTATTCACAGTAGACTTGAAAGCAGTCATGTTATAGTCAGCTGGAAAGCAGTTCCACAGTATTGTTGTTCTACAGACGGACAATAGTATGTATATATATTTTTGTTTATTTAAAAAAAAAAATTTTGTTTTGTTGTTTTAGGCAAAAAGAAAACAATTCTGGATTTATTGCCGAGAGAAACATCCATGGATGGAAGATCGTCTTCTATATCTAATTCGAACTCTCCAAATGCTAACATGGAACTTCTGGTAATTCTTGCAAATTCTGGAAATTATTTTAAGTCAACACAAATACTAAAAAGTTTTTAGGCGATTATTGAGCTCAGGCAAATCTTAGCAAAATTTTTAGCCTCTTTTTCAGTTTTTGCAAATTTTGGAGTTTTTTTTTTTTTTTTTTTTTTTTTTATGTTTAAGATTTATGCAAATTTTTGAAATTATTTTGGGTTTTTTCAAATTATAGAATTTCCTTAGCCCTTTTTTTCGAATCTTTGTAAATTTTAGGAAATTCTATAGCCTTTTCTCACTGCACGCCTGTGGAACTCTGTTCCGTCTGCCTGCTTCCCACCGGACTACAACTTGGATGTGTTCAAGTCCAACGTTAACAAATTCCTAATGAACCGCCCCCTTAAGTAAACACTTCATCAAATCTCCGCACTAACGTAATGTACTTGCAATAACCCTTATCCCTGAGTGGCTTCCGGGCCTTGATAAGTGGTGATCACTGTGTAAAAAAAAGAAAAAAAAAAGGATTTTTGTAAGTTTTGAAAATCTTTGATCATTTTTAAAGTTATTTCAAATTGATCAAGTAGTTTTATTTTTAAACTAGCAAGGGGCGCCTGGCCTTACTCGATTGTAAAATATGCTTAAATATGAAAGTTATGTTTGAATGCTATATCTATTCGGTTCATGGGGAAATACTGTGGACACAAGTTAGTATATAAAAGAATAATGAAAAAACTAGCGGGACCTGTGGAAATTCCACAGGGAATCATTCATATTCTATTGATGTTGGCATTCTGTAGATGTTCAGCATAAATGAAGACTCTGATATTATTGTAACTATTTCGTTAAAACTGCAAAAGTATTTATCTAAGCTAGCAGGGACGCCCGGTAAAGCCCGGTCATAAAGTATGTTTAAATATGATATTCTAATTCTTGCAGATTTCGAATATTCAAATATATTATTATACAGTTAATGTTCTATAGATTTTTATATCTTATAAAGATGGGATTTCAAAAAAAAAAAATATATATATATATATATATATATATATATATATATATTTTTTTTTTTTTTTTTTTTTACATTTTCACCCCAAACAAGGCAAATTGCCACTTTGGTGTAGGGGGCTACTATCAGGGGCAACAACTACTGGGGTACTATGTAGGGATTTGGGCAGCAAGATGTCGGTTCACGTTACACTTGAACTTCTGCACGTCAGTACTGTTGGGGAAGCAGGGACCTGGAATGGAATTCCAGAGTCTTGCGGTTCTGGGGAAGAAACTATTGGAGTAAAAAGATCTTTTACATCTAGGGATCTCTACAGTGTGGGGGTGGGATTTAGTAGCCTGTCGGGTTTGTCGAGGGTGCTCGCGTCGTGAGGGCACAAGTGATTGCAGTTCGTCAGAGCATTCACCACTAAAATACTTGTAGAAAAGGCAGAGGGATGCAACATTTCGTCGATGGGACAGAGGCTGAAGCTTAGATGCCAGTTCAGGGCCTATCAGGTTTGCGACTCTCTTTTGAACCTTGTCAAGGAGCGAGAGACTAGTAGCAGATGCACCAGCCCAGATGTGGCAGCAATACTCCATACATGGGCGAATGGTGGCCTTATAGAGGTACAGGATACTTTCGGGTGTTAGTAGTTTTCTAGCACGGTAGAGAGAGCCTACCTTTCTTGCAGCGGCCCTGGCAATGCCTTCAATGTAATTGTTCCAACTCATGTTTCCTGTGAACGTTAGGCCAAGGAGTTTGAAAGATGGACTCTCAGATAAAGAGTCGCTGGCCATTGCTATGGGTGGTAGAGAGGGTTTCTTGTAATTATTGAATGAAACTAGTTTAGTCTTGGCAGCATTGAACGCGACCAACCACTTTTGTCCCCATTCCACTACAGATTGGAGGTCTTCCTCTAGTGTTTCTGCCATTTCTTTAGAAATGTGTTCATTCGTCTTCCTGTCGTGTCTGCCATAGAGTGTAGTGTCATCAGCATATATACCCATCTCAGAGGCAATGTTGTCGGGGAGGTCATTTATGAATATCAGGAACAATAGAGGTCCAAGGATAGAACCCTGGGGCACTCCCGCATTTATATCATATTGTTTAGATGTGCGACCGTCGAGGACTACTTGGATTTTTCTCTTATCTAAGAAGGATTTAATTATGTTAAGTATTCTACCAGTGATACCGTATGATCTGATTTTACTGAGGAGACCCTCATGCCATACCCTGTCAAAAGCCTTAGATATATCTAGAGCTACCGCTCTGCCTTCCCCCGCTTTGTCCAGTGAATGGTATATACGTTCAGAGATCACAGTGAGGATATATATATATCTACTTCATTTACTCACATAAAATTAATATACCAAAGTATAGATTTATGCGTAAACTTTAAGTATTTACTTCAAAAGTGCTCAATACGTAGGTAGAGCTAGTTAGTAATTTATAAAATATATATGGCGATTAAGCTACACTAAATATTCGGCGTTTCATCCACGATAGGATTCGTCAGGCTTATGCGCGAATTCTGTGGTTGTTTCTCTTTTTTATATATGTTGAGGATTTTAGTTAGCCAATCAGCTTTCTAGTATCCACCGCACCCCTTCCTATCAGCCAATGAGCATGCATGTTTCAAGTCTCTACAACTATTAAGGGTTATAGCAAATGAAATTAAACCGTGGAAGAAGCAATAAAACCACTTACAGACAATTCAATAGATCAAACCAGCATCCACGAGGAAAATCTCCCAGAACTCCCACCCTGGCTGTTAAATCAACCTAAAGTACGGTATTACTGGAAATATTTTCTCAATCATTAAATCATTTCTCTCTGATAGGTTCATAAAAGTAGTGGTTGATGGGCAGAAATCAGAGACCCACAGTATTAATGCTGGAGTTCCCCAGGGGTCCATCCTGAGCCCAACTCTCTTCCTAATCTACATCAATGATCTCCCAAAGCACATATTTAAATCATTCGTTGACATCTATGCTGATGACACGACCATCTATGGCAACACATCAAAGGCCGTAAATGACAAAGTTCTCTCTAATTCTCTCTCCTCTGATCTTGAGCCTGTAGTACAATGGGGGAAGAGGTGGCTGGTCACTTTTAATGCATCCAAAACCAAGCTTCTATCTTTACATCATCAACGCTCTGATCCCCATCTGGCATCAATTGAAATGGATGGCTCTCGTCTTGGGGAGGCTCCATGTTTTGACAAGCTTCTGGGTTTGACCTTTACTCCTGATATGAAATGGAACACGTACATCAAATCTGTTGTCAGGGATGCTGGGAAAATGGTGGGATCCTTCTACCGTTCCAGAAGATATCTCACTACTAATGCAATTCTCTATCTGTATAAAAGCCAAGTACGTCCAAGGATGGAATACTGCTGCCACATCTGGGCAGGAGCTCCTAAAAACAGCCTATCCTGCCTTGACAGAGTACAAAATAGACTTTGTGGTTTGATGGGGATGCCCTTTTCTCTTCCCTGCAACCTCTCTCCCACAGAAGAGATGTTGCGAGCCTGTCTTTGTTTTATCATTATTTCCATGGCAGGTGCTCGTCTGAACTCCAATCCCCCGTCCCCCCTCGCCAATCTTTCACGAGAAACACCCGTCTGGCTGAACTTACTGTCAATAATTTTCCCCACTCTTTATCTGTGCCTAAATCCAAACGTAGATTCCATGAGCAAAGCTTCTTTCTTAGAACTGCACACCAGTGGAACTCTCTGCCGCTTGCCTGTTTCCCACCTGACTACAAGTTGGACGTCTTCAAGTCCAACATAAACAAACTCCTGACAAACCGCCCCCTTAAGTAAGACACTCTATCAAAACCCCCAATACTAATGATTACTACAATACTATCTCATTGATTACTGTACACGCAATAACCCTTATCCCTGAGTGGCCTTCGGGCCTTGATAAGTGGTGACCCCCATGTAAAAAAAAAAAAAAAAAAGTACTGATTTCAAAAGTAAAAAAAAAATGTCTTGGGTGCCATCAGCTAGAATCGAAACCAAAACATTTAGCGCTTCAGACACATTCCCTACTGTTTGAGATGTCTGCAGATAAATAAGAAAGATTTAAAATCACACCTTCAAACTATTAATTTGCGCATGTTTTCTTTTTTTTTTTTTTTACATAGGCATCACCACTTATCAAGACCAAGAGGCCACTCAAGAATAAGGGTTAAAGAGTGTACAGTAGACATTGGACAATATAGTAATCATTAGTAATGAAAATTTGGTAAATTTGATAACTTATATAGAACGGCTCATCAAGATTCGAACACAACCATATTGTAGTCAGCCGTAAAGCAGGAAAACGGAAGACAATTCCACAGGCGTGCAGTTCTAAGAAAGAAGCTTTGTTCATGGAATCTACGTTTAGGTTTAGGCACAGATAAAGAGTGGGGGAAATTATTGATAGTGTGTACAGCTAGACGAGTGTTTCTTGTGAAAGTTTGGCGAGGGGGGACCGTAGATTGAAGCTCAGTTGAACACTTTCCATGAAAATAACGATACATCAGAGACAAACTCGCAACATCTCTTCCAATAGAAATATGTCGGCAAATTGAAACATTTTGCATTTTAACTTACCGACATCCAAACAAAGATTTTACTCGTTATAAACCATCCTTGGTGTTTGATTACTGTTTCCTGTTAATTACGGTGTTATGTGACCATTAGTTTAATAGTTTATCGGTTAAATATTTACACACAGACACGCATACCCATGCATCTACTGTTTTATTTATATAGATAAGAAAATCAAATTTTATAGAGAAGAAGTGACTGTCTCCCCTGCTATTTAAAAAAAGAATGTCAAGAAACAAAGGAAGATAACTCAACAATAATTTAAACTTGTGAGATTTATGTTGTAAAGCCTATGAATTCCCATTAATTGCTTAAAAATGATTTTCTTTATAAAAATAAAACTACTTGATCAATTTATATGGTTTTGGAATATGATATTTTTGTTTCGGCATGAGTACCTACATTATACAGAGTTTTATATATATATATATATATATATATATATATATATATATGTATATCTTTTTTTTATACAGGGTGGAATGATAAGATTGTCACCCTAGAAAAGATGGCATGATTCCATTTCCGTTTAATAAAAACCAGTTTTCTTTTTTTTGTTGCAGACCATCGCCATCTACTAGTTGGTCAGTTGTGCACAAATCCCAAGAGCGATATCATGTCTGAAAGTGACACAATGTTCAATGAGCGAGATTGGAGATGTGCCACTGTACAACTCATGCTCTCTACAAGTTATGAATACAGAACTATTGATAACACCCTCAAAATACATCGCTGGATTGCACAAATAAAATGGGATGTGCCCTGGGTGATGGTCTTTGGTGTGGTTTCAAGTGAGGGCCACATCATGCCACCTCACATCTTTGAAGTCGACATGAAAGTCAAGTGTACCTGGATGTACTGAAAAGTGTGGTGATCCCCTGATGTAATCAAGTACCCACTGGCAGACCCTGGGTGTGGCAGCAGGACTTGGCACCTGCCCACAAGTCCAAAAAGATCGAGGTTTGGCTTCAGAAGGGGTGCTACAACTTTGTTCCCTTTTCTCACTGAACCCCCCCCCCACACTTTTTTTTTCTCCCCCTACCTGAACCCGCTAGACTACTTTGTCATAGATTGAGAACATCACCAACATGACCTCCCACAACACCAAAGCGAGCCTGATCGCTGAGTATTCGCTGAGCTCCCACTGGCGCTTGTAGAAAAGGCATGCTCCCAGTTCTGGACCCATATAGAGGCTGAAGGAGGTTACATTGAATAGATGTCAGCTCTACTATCTACTACATAATCAAGTTACCTGAATTGATTTTTTTCAATAAAAGTTTTAAAATAAAGCTGTAGTGTTGCTTTCCTGTAGCGCGACAATTTTATCGTTCCACCTTGTATATCAGGGAAATTCTGAACAAAAACGCAAAATTCTTTCACATCTAATCATTTAAATTTAAATCAGAATTGTCGCAAACAATTTTTAAAAAATTCCTAATGTCATAATACTTATTAAACTTTGATTTTCCTCTGTAAAAAAAAAAATACTTAATCAAATTGATTTTTTTTTTGTATTGAAAACTTTATTCCATAACGGGTACCTCCAATATAATTTTTTTTTTCAATATTTTGATCAAATTAAGTGAAATTATTTTTATTTAAACTTAATTTAAATAACAGGTACGTCCAATATAAATTTTTTTCAATATGTATATTTTTTAATGTCTTGATTAAACTAAACTATTACCTATCAAAAAATTCCTAATGTCATTAAACTTTGATTTTCCTCTGTAAAAAAAAAATACTTAATCAAATTGATTTTTTTTTTATGAAAACTTTTGTTCCATTATGAGTATGTACAATTTAATTTTTTTTCAATATTTTCATTTTTTAATGTCTTGATTAAACTAAAGAAGTACCCATCAAAAATGCCATTTTAATTTCAGACTGTGGTAGAAAATTCCGATGCAGAAAACAACCTCGGAAGGACCAGTCCACCGACCTACATGCGGCTGAGTGACGACGATGAACTCCCAGATCTGTTATCACAGAAAGACGTCTGCCCACCACTGAAGGTAGCACCAGAAGCGAACAACAAAAAAGAAAAGAGTCGCTCGAAAACTGGCAAAAAGAAAAAATCTGTTGAAAAAAAAACCACAAAGAAGAAAAAAACGCAAAATAAAAAGGAAGAACCATTTCTTATCATTCCTGACGACGACGACGATGATAACGCGTCAGATTTCATAGATGAACGAGAAACTGGTGGTAATTTGGATGGTAATGGTACTATCAAGTTTCTGTTTAAATCCCAGTTAAGCCAATCAAAGCAAGAACCATCAAAGTCTTCTAAAGGATTGAATTTTAATGAACGTGAAGACTCTGGCGTCTCGAAGAACAATCCTGCGGAAACCAGTTTAGTTCCGGCAGCACCGTCTTCGGAGAAAATCTCGGAAATGCTTGATAATTTGGAAATTCAAGACCAGCAGAGAATTCCTCCAGATTTAAGTTCCCTTGTTGACGCGTGGGATAAAGAATTTACCGAAAGAATCAAACCTGCAGGAATTTTGTTGAGTTCTTTAAGACTGGTAGAAAACGAAGCGAGATCTATGCATACGCAGATCCGAACTATGTCTCCTGCGGAGTGCTCTTCAAGTTGTATCATCGAAAATGATGCACAAGTTTTGTCAAGTTCTTTGGGGATCGTTGAGAAGGAGGCGATATCAACACAGTTGCATCTGCAACCAATATCTCCTGCGGAACCATCCTCTGATTCTGTTACTAGAAATAACGAGTTAGAAGAATTCTTGCATCTCAGCCCTAAAAAATTATACCTGACAGCGGACGACAGTGAGATTTTGGACAGGTCTTTACCAATTATAAATAAGCGTAAGCGAAAACTCTCTTCTGAGAACGCTGATACCGAAGAATGCAAGAAGTCTAGAAGTCTAAGATCTCCCGAAAGAGAAAGAGGTGCAGTAGGTCAGTCTGTTTCTTCAAATGTACCCTTGATTTCGATATCACCTCCACAAAACTGTCCGTCGTCGGAAAGCTTTTCATTAAATTTTGATTGGCATAAAGAGAAACTTGTATGCAAAGAAGCCGATGCTTCAAAATTGGAAGAACAGCGTTTAAAGTCAGATAAAAGAGAGAAGAATGGAGGGGGTCTATCAGCTGCTTTAAACGCACCATCGCCGAGAAAAAACTGTGTCGTATCGACTCCGTCTTCACCATATCTGAGTCCGTATAAGCAAAATCTTCCGTTTGCAGACATCAGTTCTCCCAGATCGGCTAAGTTCCAAAGTTTAGAGGAAACAAGTAACAAGGAGGTTCGGTCGGCACCTTTTGGTGTGGAATACCGAAACAAGAATCAAATGTCTTATAAGGATATCTCCACTAAAGAAAATTCAAAATTGGTCGATAGTTGTGGAGATTTGTTTGTGGATGTTTCCTCACCCCTAAATGACGCCACGGAAGCAGTTAACGAAAAATCTAAAAAGAAACTTCCAGAAGCCGAGAACCCTAACCCTAAATCTTCAGCGATTCATGACTCAATAAATTCTGATAAGATTGTAGACGAGCAAGCAGTTTGCTCTGAAGATGATCACCCCATCTTCGATTTGACGACAGACATGTTCTCTGATGATGAGTGCGACCTGTTTGGAACTAAATCTGACCACGTTAATGTCCGTGTCGATGATGGTCTGAGTAGTAGTTCTGCTACAAAGGTTTTGTCGGAAATAAATACTCGCGAAAGTATGGGTTCCGGGGTTTCTGTTAAAAGTCACAGTGTGCCGTCAAAACTATCTTCTCTGATAATTTCATTTGTGAATACCAAAGTTTCCACCAATTCCTCAAAAGGGGACACGAATGAAAATGCCGAAGATGAAGAGTTACCTGTCTTTGATTTAGGGATCGATTTTGATGTGTTCCCTCCGACTCCTGATCTAAAAAATACCCAACCTCTCTCTTCAAGATTCCCCCAGTCGAATGTGGGATCCAGCAGTCCAGGTTCCGTACAAGACAACAAAGACGAATCTAAAACAGGATCACATCCAAGAACTGAGAACGGATCCACAACGATTGAAGATGTGAATTTAATTTCGTCTGAAGAAGAAGAAGAAGAAGACCTTGGTGGGTTCCGCCTCGTCTTGCCGGCGGTGAACGTATCTGGCCACCTTCAATATCATTCCACACCTTGCCCGACAAAGAGAAATAGCTCCGAAGAACTGTTCACCCCCTGTTTGAAAGGCAATGAAAAAACATCTCCTTCTCTGTTGCGTGAGAATGAAGACAATAGTGGTTCGCAGTCTCCGTTCGTATCACAAGGATTCGATTTAAAATTCGACGATTTATTGGACGATGTGGACGGTGAGGCAGCTGCCGTTGAAACAAATAGTCAAAAAAGTAAGTTTAAAAAAAAAAAATTTTCTTTTTTAACTTTTGATTCTTGTGTTACATGTATGTCTGGCTTGTGATCATCTAGCAATTAAAATGGACAGTTAAATCATTTATTAATGAATACGAGACACGTTGTTTATAAACAAGGCCAATAGCCATTAGTCGCATGCTCTCGTGTAATGAATGAATGCGTGAATGTAAGATTGACATGAAATTCTTAAAGATAAACTAAAATGACTGAAAAATGGGCTGAAATGACTTAAATAAATAAAAAGTAAATGACTTAGAATGACTTTAATGAACTTAAGGATGAATTGAATGACCTTAAGAATGACTTGAATGCTTAAAAAATAACTGGAATCCTTCAAAAACAACTTGAATGATCTGGAGAATGACTTGAATGGCTTTGAGACTGACTGGTTGTAAAGTGGGTGATCATTTTACATTAATTAATACAGAAAAGTGACCCCCCCATTTTATATCACAAAGTTACAAACATAAGTACAGCATGTAGTAAGAACAGATACTACACTTTGATCTTGGCCAAAAGAACAGCATCTATTAACAACAGACCTTTGTATCTTAACCAAAAAAGAAAAGTGTTACGGACAGACCGACAGACTGACGTAGTGACTTATAGAGTCTCTTGCACAACTAAAAGGACTTAGTTTATTTTAGTTATTTTACGATATATTTAATATACACACTTTAAAACATTGACAGTGGTGGGGGGTTCGTGGTAGGGGTGGTCGCAAACTATGTCAATTTGTGTCCCTCATCTGTCCTTCTCTTGTTTATCTTCTCTTTTATTGATATCTCTTCGACCTGTTAACCTATTATTTCCTCGCCAGCTTGTTATTGCACTTTTGCTGGTTTTCGGTCTGACCCATGACCGATTGACATCATGGATCCAGGTCGCTACAAATCCCGGAATTCCATTGTTTATTTTCATTTGTCTAGATGTAGCTTAGGTCACCGTTTTTATTTTTTTAATTTTTTATTGGTCCCCAATTTATCGAAGAGGGACCTATGTTTTCAGTGGCGTCTATGTGTCCGTTAGTCTGGATGATTGCCAGAAAACCGTCCATCATTTTTTCCTGAAATTTTGCCACAAATTGTATTTCATTAAATAGCTGTGCACAGTAAAAAAAATTTTTTGCAAAAATTCCTGTTGCGCCCCCAGGGGCTCAAAAGAGGTAAAAAGATAACATGCTTTGCCCCATAACTTTTGATCCATCCATTAGATTTTTCTGAAACGTGACCAAAATGTGGAGCCCATTGTTCTTAATATAAAGCAGTTTGGGTGACCCTGGCAAAATTCTGGTTCGTGTCCCCGGGGACTTTCAGTGCTAAAAACTGACTATATAGTGTTTTTTCATGGTGGTCAACTCAAACATACATGTTTTAAGGCCTGAAACTGCACCATTATCCATTTACACTGGGATTCAGCATCCCCAAGGGCTCAAAAGAAGTAAAAAATGCTCCAAAATGACCAATAATTACACTCTTTGCTCCATAGCGTTTGATCCATCCATTAGATTTTCCTGGAACTTGGCCAAAATGTGGAGGCCATTGTTTTTAATATAAATTCAGTATGGGTGATCCTGGTTGGAGCTCTTTTTCATATTACTCAAAAACTTGATATGTATGTCTATATAGTGGTTTTCCATGGTGCTGAATTCAAATAAAATTCGTAAAATAAACTAAATCATGTCTTAAGACATGAAACTGCACCGTTTGTCCATTTTCACTGGGATTCAGCATTCCCAAGAGCTCAAAAGCCCCAAAATTGCAAAAAGTGACACTTTTTACACAATAACTTTTGTCCCATCTGTTAGATTTTTCTGAAACTTGTAAAAAAAAAACTGTGAAGGCAACGTTGGCCCTTCACACATCTCACATTCATCATTTCTTCACTATTTTTTTCGACGTCATCTCACGTGCAGCACCAGAGGGGGGGGGGCAACGCATGCACGGCTTGTTTAACTTTACATCGAACCTCTTGTCAATGTTCTTTGACATTTCAGTTTCTAATTGTAAATTATGGCTCATAGATATCGAATTGTTACATATCATTACGTGAGTAGCAATTAAGTTAGCTAGTGTGAATTTTGACCAGTGTCACATTGAGTAAATGATAACTTTGCTCTGTAAACCAGAATTGTTGAATGAATGAAAGATTGGTGACGTAAAGTGTAGGCCGGGGGGGGGGGCAACAGATCAAACGGTCGACAAAACATATTGAACGATGACAAAATGACAATGTTCCCGAGTTGTGAACAACAAAGGTTTTCAAATCAGTCTCTTTTTGGAAGCCATTTATAATGCAGAAATAATCTAAGTGGAATGTTGCTTTGGTGTCTGTCTCCATGTGTCACTCATTTCAGTAAATATGAAAGTAAAATTGAGCCATTTCTGATTTTTTTTTTTTTCAGCTGTTGTGAAAATGACACTCAAGATGAGAACAGTAGTCTGAAGAATTTAAGTAATATGATTAAATGATTAGTTTAAATGATCTTACAGGATTGGTTTGCTGTTAAAAACCGATCAATCAGATGATGCTCGATGGATGCACAATTGTAGGGAGAAAGTTAAATTATGCCACGTTAGTGCTTTAATTTTGAATAAACAGAGATGAAGGCACTTCTTTTAAAACGTTGACGTTTTCTTTTTTATTAAAAAGAAAAAGAAAATTATTTAAGCCTATTTTCCGATGCCAAAACCGATTCTTCTGATTATCTATTTTATTTGATTTTGTTTTTATAAAACATCTTCCACTGATTGTAGTAATAAAGAAATAATGGATATTGTTTTAAACTTCCAGCATTTCAGCCCGGCGTTGCCCAGGTGTTTGGATGTGTATGTTGAGCAAGAAAAAAAAAAGTGGTACCACGAAGGAGGAAATAAAACGGGGAAAAAAACCTGATGTCTTTGCTGTTACGACCACTGCCAAACCGGAAGTTACATAGGTTTAAATTAAGGCTAGACAATCGAAAGGAGAGGATGACTTTCAAAAATATCGGCGAAAAAAAGCGACCCCCCCCCCCTGTTGAGAAGTGCCCAGTTGAAGGTGAAGTTATTAATGTTTTTAGCCCATTTTTCGATATTTGTCTTCTGAAACAGTGGCGTATCTAGGGTATGGCAGGCATGGCCCGTGCCATGGGCGCCACTCTGACATGGGCGCAAAAATTGCTTGACAAAAATTAAAATTAGTAGTTAGGTATATCTAAGGTATAAATTATTAAGAAGGGGCGCACATTCAAACTTTGCCATGGGCGCCATTTTACATAGGTACGCCACTGTTCTGAAAGGTCGTACTTCAAAACGATACTGATCTTGATAAAATCCGTCGCCTCTGTCGAAAGTTTTAGGCAGACATGCAAACATACATACATACATACTAAAAATTTTCAACCCAAACTGATTAAAAAGCTTGCCCTATCTCTGAATACACTTTATGTAAAATTTCAAATGTTTAGACCAAAAATTGTCTGAGTAATTTGGTAGAGACCGCAGAGGTAAAAGTTTTTATAACTTTGACCCCTATTATGACCCCCTTAACATTTATTGTTTGGGGCTCAAATCAAGTTATTAAGTTAGATCCATGTCCAAGGAACCTATATCTAAAATTTCAAGTGTTTGTACCCAAAATTGGCAGAGAAGTTTGGTAGAGTTTTCAAAGGTCAAATCGTTGAACTTTGACCCCTTAACAGCAAAATTTCTGGCCGAAAATGGATTACAAAGATTTTCCCAAATCTCAGTGCCCTGTATATCAAATTTTGAGTCTGTAGACTTAAAATTGACAGAGTTATTGCGTAGGGAAATGTACACACACACACACACACACACACACACACACACGTTCACTTTTATAGATATAATATATATATATAAAATAAAAATTACAATTAAATTTACCAAAATGATCCAAGATGGTAAAATTAAAGTATATTATAAATATTAAAGAATTAATATTTATAAAGTTATCTCCGCCAGATGTAAAAGCTTGATAAAACCAAATAGGGATAGAGCTTATAATACGAGCAAATAGTTAATAAAACATGTTAAAAAATACTTTGAAAAAGAATTAAAAACATATTTAATCTGAAAAGGAAACACTTGATAAGTGGATAGTCCTTAATCCGCGGAGTTTTGAAAAAATACTGTCCTTCTCATCAGAGGGTAGGAATTAGCAAAATGCGGGATCGGATTTTGCATACATAATTATATAATTTATATTTATGTCTCGGCAGTCGTGTGAAAAGCATATCTTATTTTTCTTTTATTAATATTATTGGAATTTTCCCATTTTCTTTTCTTTGTACATATTTGTGAATTATTCCATGGATTTCGGCCTTGGATTATTTTGGACCATCTTCCAATTACGGGATTTCCTTGGATTTTACTTGTGCAAATGGAAACTAAATTAACTTTCTTGAAGTTATATTTTTGGATTTTACCGTCATTGGATTATTTATCTTTCACCAGACTATCCATTCATGTGTAATCACCTTTTTCTTCCCTCTGCTTCACTTTTTGTTATCAAGATCTTTGACTTACTTATGTTTTCATCAAATACGCATGCAAAATTCGATCCCGCATTTTGCTAATTCCTACCCTCTGATGAGAAGGAAAGTATTTCTTCGAAACTCCGCGGAATAAGGACTATCCACTTATCAGGTGTTTCCTTTTCAGATTAAATATGTTTTTAACTCATTTCAAAGTGTTTTTTAACATGTTTTATTAACTGTTTGCTCTTATATATATATATATATATATATATATATATATATATATATATTAACAATTTTAGTAGTCTTGGGATGATTGATCGGAGTCAGAAAAATCAGAGATTTTTTGGGGTATCAGAATCTGAAAAATGAAATAATAAATATTGTTTTAAACTAAAATCTCTAGATCACCCCCTCACAAGTGTATTTTTACAGTATTCGGACATCATCAACGCTCTGATCCCCATCTGGCATCAATTGGGATGGATGGCTCTCGTCTGGGAGAGCCCCCGTGTTTTGACAAGCTTCTGGGTTTGACCTTTACTCCTAATCTGAAATGGAACACGTACATCAAGTCTGTTGCCAAGGTCGCTGGAAAGATGGTGGGATCCTTCTACCGCTCCAGAAGATAACTCACTACTGATGCAATTCTCTATCTATATAAAAGCCAAGTACGTCCAAGGATGGAATACTGCTGCCATATCTGGGCAGGAGCTGCTAAAAACAGCCTATCCTGCCTTGACAGAGTACAAAATAGACTTTGTGGCTTAGTGGAGGATGCCCTTTTCTCTACCCTGCAACCTCTCTCCCACAGAAGAGACGTTGCGAGTCTATCCTTTTATCGTTATTTCCATGGCAGGTGCTCGTCTGAACTCCAATCTCTGGTCCCCCCTCACCAATCTTTCAAGAAAAACACCCATCTAGCTGAATCCACCGTGAAAAATTTCCCCCACTCTTTATCTGTGCCTAAATCAAAATAACGCTTTTATTTATAAATATTTGAAGATTTATAAAGAATCGGAATCGGTAATTGTATCGGAATCGGAAAAAATATTGAAATAATCTTACAGGATTGGTTTGCTGTTAAAAACCAACCAATCAAATGATGATGTTCGATGGATGGAGAAAGTCAAATTATGCCATGTTAGTACTTTTCTTTAGTTTCTTATCAAGGCCCGGAGGCCACTCGGGGATAAGGGTTATTGCGTGTACAGTAATCAATGGGAGAATAGCGTAGTAATCGTTAGTAATGGAGATTTGATAAAGTGTCTTACTTAAGGGGGCGGTTCATCAGGAACTTGTTTATGTTGGACTTGAAGACATCCGAGTTTTAGGCAGGTGGAAAACAGGCAAACGGAAGGGAGTTCCACAGACATTTATTTTAAAACGTTAACATTTTTTTTTTTCGAAATTCGTAAAAAAAAATGAAAATTATTTTTTAACTTCAACATTTCAGTTTCAGACAGCACGTCTCCATCCATCTTTCCAGACAACCGCACACCTTCACACAACGAAAAAAATATTCCACCTGAATGCGACGATAAGTACGAAAGCAGTGAAGATATCTTGTTTGTGCCGAAAGTACGCAAAAAATGTGCCATTTTGGATTCTCCCTCTCTCTTAGATCAGACCAGATCTACTTCTTTGACTGTCGGTAAGTTTTTCATCCAGTGTCTTAATATCCAGATGCTTGCTTAATTTATATATATATTTGTCTTTACATAAGCAGTAATAACCCTTATTTTCGAAAACGGATTCTATAATAAGGGTTGTCGCCTGATGAGGTCTCTAGTTACTAAATACTAGTAGACCGAAACATGCTCATGACTGTGTAGCAACAAACTACTGCTTATGTAAAGACATATGTAACTTTCTCTACTTTTGTATTGAGCACTCTCGTATGAACCTCGTTATATTTTACTGGTTACCCTACCTTTGGTAAATAGCGACCTCAAATTATATATATATATCTCACTCATCGATATAGATGTACATAATAATACTTTGATAAGTATGTGTTATCTTAATTAGGGATGGTATAATAAAATTGTGGGGTCTGCGTTTGCGCCTGGCCTCCATGGAATAGAAATAGGCACAAAGTTTAATAAAGACTTTTCATATCTATCTGAGTAAGTATACTTTGATAATTATGTTTCAGTTTGAAGAAATATGGTATAATAAAATTATGGGGTGTTCGTTCACACCTGACCGCCATAGAATGGAAATATGTCACAAAGTTTAACAAGGTTTTTTAATATAGATCCACAGAATATTGTGATAAGTGTTTCAGTGTTAACAGGTATGGTATAATAAAATTATGGGGTGTTCGTTCGCACCTGACCGCCATAGAATGGAAATATGTCACAAAGTTTAACAAGTTTGTTTTTTAATATAGATCCACAGAATATTGTGATAAGTGTTTCAGTGTGAACAGGTATGGTATAATAAATTATGGGGGTTTATCTATTTTATTTTTACTTTCATCATATTTTGCTTGGGTTTTGACACTCCCAAATTCGAAGCTATCTCTTTACAACCCTTTCTTTTCATAACCTATCATACTTTCATAAATCAGAGTCCATTTTCTGTAGGCTGTTTTTAAACCCAGTCAACGATGGGTACTTTTGCTAGTATATATATATATATATATATATATATATATATATATATATATATATATATATATGAACAAATGGTTAATAAAACATGTTAAAAGACATCTTGAAAAAGAGTTAAAAACATATTTAATTTTAAAAAGGAAGCACAAGATAAGTGGATAGTCCTTAATCCGCGGAGTTTCGAAGAAATACTCTCCTTCTCATCAGAGGGCAGGAATTAGCAAAATGCGGGATCGGATTTTGCATGTAAAAGATGAGAAGGAGAGTATTTCTTCGAAACTCCGTGGATTAAGGACTATCCACTTATCTTGTGCTTCCTTTTTAAAATTAAATATGTTTTTAACTCTTTTTCAAGATGTCTTTTAACATGTTTTATTAATCATTTGTTCATATTATAAGCTCTATTTCCTTTTCGGTTTTATTGAGCTTTTACATCTGGCTGAGTTTATTTTACTTGTAAATATTAACTCTTTAATATTTTTAATATATTTTAAGTTTGCCATTTTGATTACCTTGGTAAACTTATTGTAATTTTTATTTTTTTTTATATTATATATATATATATATATATATATATAATTTAAAGGAGATTAGAACAATAGTCTAAAGAGCTGAGTGTATTTTAATGTAACAGTGAAATTACTAGTTTAATTAAAATACAGGAAATAGAAAGTGCTCGTTGTAATTTAGATATATAATAAGCTCGATAGTTAAATGTCCTAGAGCTAATTCAATATTAAGTAATGTGATTTATAATTTAAAAATTAAAAATTTAAAAAATTTTTTAAAATTTAAAAATCAAATTTTAATTAAATTAAAAATCAGTTTCATAAGAAGGAACAACAACAAAATCAATTATCTGTACGATCGTTTCGGAAAACAGTGCTTTTTATTGTGGTATACATCAAGTTATGTAGAACAATTATATATAGTTTTTTTGTAAGCAAGGTCTCCTCATCAGCAAATTTAGGAGGGTTTTTATTGAATTTATGTAATGGTATCGATCTGCGTATGTGCAACCTATTGAATGCCTATCTTTCTGGGATCAAATATCCAACATGATGTTATGCAGAGCAACAATGAAATGGATTTAATGTCGACGCAATAGATTTCTTTCATAAGTGCATTCGAGTTTCGTGGAACAGCAATATCACATGATTATCACGCGAGTAACACAATGCGTGCCCGTGTGTCAGTCTCTGTTGCTGGGTCAATTGTTGAAATTGAACCTCCTTCACTCGTTCCAATGCACTGAGTAACCGTCATCTGCTGACCGTCTGTATAGCAAAACCTATAGCAACCTCAAATTTTTCCTTGTACACATTTTTGTGAATTATTCCATGGATTTCTGCCTTTGGATTATTTTGGACCATCTTCTTCCAATTATGGGATTTCGTTGGATTTTACTTGTGGAAATGGAAATTCTTTTAACTTTCTTGAAGTTTTACATTTGGATTTTACCGTCACTGGATTATTTATCTTCCCCCAGACTATCCATTCATGTGTAATCACCTTTTTCTTAACCATATTCCCTCTGCTCCACTTTTTTTGTTTTCAAGTAAGATCGTTGACTTGTTGCTTCATCAAATACTTCTGCATGCAAAATCCGATCCTGCATTTTGCTAATTCCTACCCTCTGATGAGAAGGAAAGTATTTCTTCGAAACTCCGTGGATTAAGGATTATCCACTTATCTAGTGTTTCCTTTTCAGATTAAGATATTGATTTACATTACATTTAAACTTCTGCATATCAGTACAATTAGGGAAGCAGGTAACAGGAAGGGAATTCCAAAGTCTGTTAGACTAGAAAGCTTTCTGGCATCTAGGGACCTCAACAATGTCGCTCTAAAGAAAACAATACTACAGCTTTATTTTAAAACTTTTATTGAAAATAATCAATTCAGGTAACTTGCTTATGTAGTAGAATTAACATCTATTCAATGTAGCCGCTTTCAGCCTCAATCACTACCTTGATTGATACGGGTCCGGAACTGGGAACATACCTATTCGACAAGCGGTGATAAGAGATCGGTTAATACTCGGTGGATGGCAGCGATCAAACTGGCTTTGGTGTTGTAGGAGGTCATGTTGGTGATTTTGCTGCTAAGCAGGTTTGTCAGCAGTATGTACATCGGAGGGGGCACAAATGCAACAAGTTCATCAGTAGAACAGGTACAGGGATACAACATTGCGGTGATGGCAGGTGATGGAGGTGATGGGAGGTGATGGGACGTGATGGGACGTGATGGGAGGTGATGGAGCTTAGTTGACAAAACTGGACTGATTAGGTTAGCGTTCTTGGACATAATTGTGTGAGAGTAGGTAGGAATTGGAATTCTTGTGGAGAGACCCTTTTCTACTGACTGTTTTCCTCCTATATCATATTTAAAAAAAAAAATCGATCCAGGTAACTTGTTTATATCGTAGAGCTGACATCTATTCAATGTAGCTGGCTTCAGCCTCAATCAATGCCTCGATACAAGTCCAGAACTGGGAGCCTGCCTTTTCCACAAGCGCCGGCAGGAGCTTGACGAAACTCGGATGCCGGCGAGTAGGCTGGCTTTGGTGTTGTGAGAGGTCATGTTGGTGATGTTCTCAATATATGACCGGGAGTGCCAGTGAGAAAAGGGTACAAAGTCGTAGCACTTCTTTCTGAAGCCAAGCCTGTCTCTCTTTGGACAAGGGCCGGCGCCACACCCTAACCCTAACCCTAACCCTAACCTGTATAACTCATGCTCTCTACCAATCCAAGTTATGACAACAGGACCATTGGTAGCCCCCTCAGAATGCCAATTCGAACCGTTCAATGCTTGAGGGTACAGCTCAACAAAGCCGACACCTGATTGCACCAAGGGATGACCACTACACATCCAGGTACATTTTGGTGTTGACTTTCAAGCTGACTTCAAAGATGTGAGGTGGCATGATGTGGCCCTCACTTAAAACCACACCAAGGTCATCGTAAAGTTAACGGAATCGAATCTGATAAAAATAAGTCGAAATTTTCATAATGTAATCATGTGATTATTGTTTTGTTTCTTGTTGGTTCAAATCTAGTTTTTGTTATTTGATTGACTTTTTTTTTTTTTTTTTTTTTTTTTTACACAGTGATCACCACTTATCAAGGCCCGGAAGCCACTCAGGGATAAGGGTTATTGCAAGTACATTACGTTAGTGAGGAGATTTTATGAAGTGTTTAATAAGGGGGGCGGTTCATTAGGAATTTGTTAACATTAGACTTGAAGACATCCAAGTTGTAGTCCGTTATTTGTTCAATTCCTTCCTTTTTGAATTGTTTATGTGAAATATTCAGTTTTGCATTTTTTTATATTTGGATTATTTGGATTACTGTTCTCATCTTGGATGTAAACAGTAGTTCGACTAATCCAAATCATAATGAAATGTTCAATCATTTACACGAGGAACAAAATAATGATTACACCGTTTTACGAGGAACAAAATTATTTCACATTTAAATCATGTTTTCATCATGCTGGGTATGTCCCTGTTATTCATGCCAATCCAGCGATGCATTTTGAGGGTGCTGGCAAAGGTCCTGTTGTCCTAACTTGGATCGGTAGAAAGCATGAGTTGTATAACGGCACATCCCCAATCTCACTTGTTGAATATTGTGTCAGTTTCAGAAATAATAGAAGACTGGAATATTCAACGAGTGAGATTGGAGATGTGCCACTGTATAACTCATGCTCTCTACCAATCCAAGTTATGACAACAGGACCATTGCCAGCCCCCTCAAAATGCAAATTCAAACGGGTCAATGCTTGAGGGTACAGCTCAACAAAGTTTCCGGCCACGGTTATGGTTTTCGGTGTGGTTTGAAGTGAGGGCCACATCATGCCACCTAGGATCTTTGAAGTCAACTTTGTACCCTTCTCTCACTGCCCCACCCTATTTTTCCGACCTGAAACAGCTGAACTACTTCGTTTGGTCATATATCAAGAACATCACCTACATGACCTCCCACAACACCAAAGATAGTTTGATCGCTGCCATCCACCGAGTATTCGCCGATCTCTTATCACTGCTTGTGGAAAAGGTATGTTCCCAGTTCTGGATCCGTATCAAACAAGGCAATGATTGAGGCTGAAGGCTGCTACATCTTAAATGGAACACATACATTAAATCTGTTGCCAAGGCCACTGGAAAAATGGTGGGATCCTTCTATCGATCCAGTAGATATCTCACTGCTGATGCAATTCTCTATCTATATAAGAGACAGGTACGTCCTAGGATGGAGTACTCTTGCCACATCTGGGCAGGAGCTGCTAGAAAGGACTTATCCTGCTTTGATAGAGTTCAAAGTAAACTTTGTAGCCTCGTAGGAGATGTCCTTTTCTCTTCCCTGCAGCCTCTTTCTCACGGAAGAGATGTTGTGAGTTTGTCTCTGCTTTATCGTTATTTTCATAGCAGGTGCTCGACTGAGCTCCAATCTATGGTAACCCCTCACCAAACTTTCACAAGAAACACCCGACTAGCAGAAAACACTATCACTAATTTCCCCCACTCTTTATCTGTGCCTAAACCTAAACGTAAATTCCATGATCAAAGCTTCTTTCTTAAAACTGCACATCTGTGGAATTGTCTTCCGTTTTCCTGCTTTCCAGCTGACTACAAATTGGTTGTCTTCAAGTCTGACTTAAACAAGTTTTTGATGAGCCGTTCCATATAAGTTAACAAATTTACCGAATTTCCATTACTAACGATACAATATCTACTGTACACTCTTTAACCCTTATCCTTTAGTGGCCCCTGGGCCTTGATAAGTGGTGATGCCTATGTAAAAAAAAAAAAGCAAGTTACCTGAATTGATTTTTTTTTCAATGAAAGTTTTAAAATAAAGCTGTAGTATTGTTTTCTTTAGAACGACAACTTCATCGTTCCAGCCAGTAATTGATCAATTTACTTGATTTTTGGAATATGATGTTTTTGCTTCATCATGGGTATATACATCATATAAGAACCAATAAGTCAAATTTATGTGTTCGATTTTACCGCGTAAAAAATTAGGACCCCCCCCCTCCTGAAATTCCCTAATATTTCCCCCCAAATTTCACACACACAGGTAATTTGTGAAATTTTTTTTTTCTATTTCAGCAGTCAATGATACAGTGGATGACGAAGATAGTTTCTGTGTCCGTAAGAAGAAAAAGAAGTCCGCTGTGCTGATATCTCCGTTAATATCGAATCAAAGTGATTGTAAGTTGATATATTCCCTTCCCCCTCAGCACACAGCTGTTCATACCTCCTTGTCAATTAGCTTTTTTATTTCTTTTTTTTTTTACACTGTGGTCACCACTTATCAAGGCCCGGAAGCCACTCAGGGATAAGGGTTATTGCAAGTACAGTACGTTAGTGTCGAGATTTGATGAAGTGTTTACTTAAGGGGGCGGTTCATTAGGAATTTGTTTACGTTGGACTTGAAGACATCCAAGTTGTAGTCAGGTGGGAAGCAGGCAGACGGAACAGAGTTCCACAGGCGAGCAGTTCTAAGAAAGAAGCTTTGTTCATGGAATCCACATTTTGATTTAGGCACAGATAAAGAGTGGGGGAAATTTTTGACAGTGGATTCAGCTAGACGGGTGTTTTTCGTGAAAGATTGGCGAGGGGGGGGGACCAGAGATTGGAGCTCAGACGAGCACCTGCCATCGAAATAACGATAAAACAAAGATAGGCTTGCAACGTCTCTTCTGTGGGAGAAAGGTTACAGGGTAGAGAAAAGGGTATCCCCCATTTCTTAGTGTTTTGTCCGAATGAAATGAAACTTTGGTCATAACTAGTTTATTATATTCAAAACATCACATCAAAACACTAGGGTCTTTAGCCTTTTATTCTCCATAATTATTGAAAACAGCATTTTTTTTTATTAAAAATTATTGAAAACAGCTTTTTTTTTTTTTTATTAAAACAGCATTTTTTTTTATTCTCCATTGACTGTAAAATGCTCAGAAAAACAATTGAATGTCCTCTGTTTTTTTGGGGTCACCTTGTATATCCTTCTCGCGAGACATATGCAAAAACTATTGAGGTCCGTGCATGACAACAGTACATTATAGTTAACAAAGAAAAAAAAAAGGAGTAAAAAAAGAACACATCAAACAACTGTTACCAAAGGCAATAAATAAAAAAGAACATATAATCAACAAATAACTGTTACCAAAGGCAATAAAAAAGAAAAAGACATAATTGTTTCAAAACAATTGTAATTTAAACGATTACATAGAGTGAAAAACACTCTTTCAAATGATATATAAAGTAAAGGTATTATAACGAAAACTTATTTGAAAATACATCATTTGAAATCAAAATTTTAAATTCTAGTGCAATCAGATGGCCGCTCACAGGCCCTGGGTGTGGCAGCAGGATTTGGTGCTGGCCCACAAGTTCAAAGACACCCAGGCTTGGCTTTGTACCCTTCTCTCACTGACCCCCTCCTCCTGACTTGAATCTGCTGGACTGCTTTTTTTTTTTTTATTCAATTTTCACCCCAAACAAGGTACAGTGCCACTTTGAAGCAGGGGGCTACTATCAGGGACTGTTAGTACATATATAAATTATTTTTTTTTTTTCTATTATTTCAGCGGCCAATAATACTGTGGATGACGAAGATAGTTTCTGTGTCCGCAAGAAGAAAAAGAAGTCCGCTGTGCTGATATCTCCGTTAATATCGAATCAAAGTGATGGTAAGTTGATATACTCCCTTCTCCTCAGCACACAGCCGTTCACACCTTATTGTCAATTAGCTGACATTTTTTTTTTTACACGGTGATCACCACTTATCAAGGCCCGGAAGCCACTCAGGGATAAGGGTTATTGCAAGTACAGTACGTTAGTGTGGAGATTTGATGAAATGTTTACTTAAGGGGGCGGTTCATTAGGAATTTGTTAACGTTGGACTTGAAGACATCTAAGTTATAGTCCGGTGGGAAGCAGGCAGATGTAACATGATTGCATAAACAGAAAACCCTAGTGTCTGTAGTATATATATATATATATATATATATATATATATATATATATAATGTCACGCTTGCATCTTTTTTCTTCCGAGTGGCTGTTATTTAATTATTATGACCTTCCATTTCTTGGAATTCTTTATAAGTTTTGGTTTCGGTTTCGATTATAGCTGACTAGCCTAAGTGGTAGGAGGCAGGGGGGTTCGAACCCGAACAACGAAGGAGGAAAAGAACGTGAAAAAAAAAGTGACGCTCCTGTCGTTGCGTCTATCGCCAAACTGGAAGTGGCAAAAGTTTAAATTAAGGCTAGTCAATATTTTTTTTTTTTGACAAAGGAATTATCACTTATCAAGGCCCGGAGGCGATTAGAGGTTAAAGGTTATGCATAAATCAGTGTGATTATAACGTTTTTAACATAGGTATTGGGATTTTTGTAAGTTGGATTACATAGGAGTAAGAACTTGTTTACATTGGACTTGAAGACAAACAGATTGTAGTCACCTGGAAAGCAGGCCATCGAAAAAGAGTTCCACAGGCGTGCAGTTCTAAGAAAGAAACTCTGCTCATGGAATCTACGTTTAGGTTTAGCCACAGATAATGAGTGTGGGAAACTATTGGTGGTGGTTCTGGCTAGATGAGTGTTTTTCGTGAAAGTTTGTCGAGAGGGGGACCATAGACTTGAAGCTCAGATGAGTACTTGCCATGGAAATAAGGATAAAGCAGAGATGGGCTCTCAACATCTCTTCTGTGGAAAAGAAGAAGAGGGCATCCCCCACTTAGCTATGAAGTCTATTTTGAACTCTGTCAAGGCAGGATGAGCATCTTCTAGCAGCTCCTACCCAGATGTGGCAACAGTACTCCATCGTTGGCTGTACCTGGCTCTTATATATGTAGAGAAAACCCTAGTGTCTGTAGTGTATATATCTATAATATAAAGCTGAACGTCTGTGTGTGTGTCTGGTCACGAATAGACTCCTATATGGTTGACTATTATAGAAAACTGATCACATATGATAGGAGATGGGTATGTTTGATCTGGCATAATGATGATTTATTAAAATTGTGGGGTCTGCGTACGCGCCTGGTCCACAAAGTATGGAAATAAAAAATTTAAAACTTTAAAAAAATCGTTTACAAGTGTTTTTGATATAGATGTACATAATAATACTTTGATAAGTATGTTTTAAATTAAATAGGGATGGTATGCTAAAATTGTGGGGTCTGCGTTCGCACCTGGCCTCCATAAAATGGAAATAGGCACAAACTTTGAATGTCATCGATACATAAAAAAAGCAAATACTATTGAGGTCCGTGTATGACAACAATACATTATAGTTAACAAAGAAAAAAAAAAAGGAGTAAAAAAAGAACACATCAAACAACTGTTACCAAAGGCAATAAATAAAAAAGAACATATAATCAACAAATAACTGTTACCAAAGGCAATAAAAAAGAAAAAGATATAATTGTTTCAAAACAATTGTAATTTAAACAACTAGATAGATTGAAAAACAACCTTTCAAACGATATACAAAGTAAATGTATTATAATGAAAACTTATTTGAAAATACATTATTTGAAATCAAAATTTTAAATTCTAGTGCAATCAGATGGCCGCTGACAGGCCCTGAGTTTGGGAGCAGGACTTGGTGCTGGCCCACAAGTTCAAAGAAACCCAGGCTTGGCTTTGTACCCTTCTCTCACTGACCCCCTCCTCCTGATTTGAATCTGCTTCTTTTTTTTTTTTATTCAATTTTCACCCCAAACAAGGCACAGTGCCACTTTGAAGCAGGGGGCTACTATCAGGGACTTTATGAAGGGAGATGAGTAGAAAGATGTTTGTTCACATTACACTTGAACTTCTGCATATCAGTATGGTTGGGAAAGCAGAATCCCGGAAGGGAGTAATTGTCTGTATTTTTGAGATGAGGTGTTTTCATTTATTGAGATTGTCGGACTGACTTCCTCATCTTGGTTGTTATAGTCACAACGTTTCGCCCGTTTTGCCCTCCGGCCTTTGTCAGGTGTTTGTATCGAACTGGGGAAACGTTTGTTAGGAGTCTCAAACCCAACCCTTTATTATTATTACAGGGGTACCGTGTTCGGACTCCAGCTAGGCTTAGGGACATAGTTGCTGATTCTCTGTTTTGAATGTTACTTTTTTCACTGCCTTCGTTCAGGATTGAACTCAGCACCTTTGGGTAACTGAAAACTTTGATAGAACGTCTAGTTGGGAAAGCAGAATCCCGGAAGGGAGTTCCAAAGACCCGCAGTTCTGGGGAACAAACTATTGGAGTAAAAGGCTTTCTTGCACCTAGGGATCTCTACTGTAAAGGGATGAGACTTAGTAGCTTGTCGGTTTTGTCGGGGGTAGTTACGTCGAGGAGGTACAAGTGTTTGCAATTCGTCAGAGCATTCACCATTAAAGTATTTGTAGAACAGGCAGAGGGATGCAACATCTCGTCGATGGGACAGAGGCTGAAGCCTAGATGACAGTTCAGGACCTATCAGGTTGGCGATTCTCTTTTGAACCCTGTCCAGGAGCGAGAGACAAGAAGCAGATGCACCAGCCCAGATGTGACAACAGTACTCCATACATGGGCGAATGGTGGCCTTATAGAGGTACAGGATACATTCAGGCGTAAGTAGTTTTCTAGCATGGTAGAGGGAGCCCACCTTCCTTGCAGCAGCCTTGGCAATGCTCTGTTTAATGCTTTATTTGATCATACATGAAGAAAATCACCAACAAGACCTCTCACAACACCAAAGCCAGCTTAATTGCTGGTGCTTGTGGAAAAGGCATGCTCCCAGTTCCGGACCCGTATTAAGGCAGTGATTGAGGCTGAAGGCAGCTACATTGAATAAATGTCAACTCTATTACATAATCAACTTACCTTAATCAATTTTTCAATAAAAGTTTTAAATAAGCTGTAGTGTTGTTTTCTTTAGGGCGACACTTTTATCGTTCCACCCTGTAGAATACTGGCAGGTGTGAGAATGTTTCTAGCTCGGTAGAGGCAGTCTTCCTTCTTTTCAGCAGACTTGGCAATATCTTCCACCCTGTAAAGATGTTACACACACTTTTTAACCTCCTCTATTTTGTTTCTTTCTGGGCTCCGAGTAATGCTGGGTAGCCGTGTTAGTACATATATAAATCATTTTTTTTTCTATTATTTCAGCGGCCAATGTTACTGTGGATGACGAAGATAGTTTCTGTGTCCGCAAGAAGAAAAAGAAGTCCACTGTGCTGATATCTCCGTTAATATCGAATCAAAGTGATGGTAAGTTGATATACTCCCTTCTCCTCAGCACACAGCCGTTCACACCTTATTGTCAATTAGCTGACATTTTTTTTTTTTACATGGTGGTCACCACTTATCAAGGCCCGGAAGCCACTCAGGGATAAGGGTTATTGCAAGTACAGTACGTTAGTGTGGAGATTTGATGAAGTGTTTACTTAGGAGGCAGGCAGGTTCGAACCCGAACAACGAAGGAGGAAAAGAACGTGAAAAAAAAAAATGACGCTTCTGCCGTTGCGTCTATCGCCAAACCGGAAGTGGCAAAAGTTTAAATTAAGGCTAGTCAATTTTTTTTTTTTTTTGACAAAGGAATTATCACTTATCAAGGCCCGAAGGCCATTAGAGGTTAAAGGTTAATGGCTATACATTAGTCAATGTGATTATAACGTTTTTAACATAGGTATTGGGATTTTTGTAAGTTGGATTACGTAGGAGTAAGAATACCAAAGCTTCTTTCTTAGAACTGCACACCTGTGGAACTCTGTTCCGTCTTCCTGCTTCCCACCGGACTACAACTTGGATGTCTTCAAGTCCAACGTTAACAAATTCCTAATGAACCGCCCCCCTTAAGTAAACACTTCATCAAATCTCCACACTAACGTACTGTACTTGCAATAACCCTTATCCCTGAGTGGCTTCCGGGCCTTGGTAAATGGTGATCACTGTGTAAAAAAAACCAAAAAAACTTGTTTACATTGGACTTGAAGACAAACAGATTGTAGTCACCTGGAAAGCAGGCCATCCAAAAAGAGTTCCATAGGCGTGCAATTCTAAGGAAGAAGCTCTGCTCATGGAATATACGTTTAGGTTTAGTCACAGATAATGAGTGGGGGAAACTATTGGTGGTGGTTCTGGCTAGATGAGTGTTTTTCGTGAAAGTTTGTCGAGGGGGGGGGGACCATAGATTTGAAGCTCAGACGAGCACTTGCCATGGAAATAAGGATAAACCAGAGATGGGCTCTCAACATCTCTTCTGTGGAAAAGAAGAACAGGGCATAGCGTATATATACATTAATATGGTAGCGTGTGTGTTATTTTGTGTGTCGTGCTTACATCTTTTTTCTTCTGAGTAACTGTTGTTTAATTGTTATGACCTTCCATTTCTTGTAATGAATAATTTTACCAAAAATTCTTCATAAGTTTTGGTTTTGGTTTCGATCATATTTGAAGGAACTCAAATTATATATACAGAGGTTCATTTCAAATTCAATTCAAGGCCAAGCCTTTTCACACTTTTCGCCATTCCTTGTCATATTTGCCAATGCCGAGTAAGGGAGCGGACAAAAACCTAACCGGACAAAATCCAACACTATTATATTCTACTTTAGATTTAATTAGCAATATCTGTGCTCGGCTGAGCTCCAATCTATGGTCCCCCCTCGCCAAACTTTCACAAGAAACACTCGTCTAGCTGAAAACACTATCAATAATTCCCCCCACTCTTTATCTGTGCCTAAACCTAAACGTAGATTCCATGAACAAAGCTTTTTTATTAGAACTGCACGCCTGTGGAATTGTCTTCCGTTTTCCTGCTTTCCGGCTGACTACAATATGGTTGTCTTCAAGTCTAACGTAAATAAGTTCTTGATGAGCCGTTCCATATAAGTTATCAAATTTAACAAATTTTCATTACTAATGATTATTATATTGTCCAATTTCTACTGTACACTCTTTAACCCTTATCTTTGAGTGGCCTCTTGGCCTTGATAATGAGTTGATACCTATGAAAAAAAAAAAAAAGAAAAAGTCCAATGTGAACAAGTTCTAATTGAATCGTCCCCCTAAGTAATCCAAGTTTCAAAATTCCCACTGTTTACTATGCTAAAATCACAATGACTAATGTATACCTATTAACCCTTATCCTCGAGTGGCCTCTGGGCCTTGATAAGTGGTGACACCCTTGTAAAAAAAAAAAAAAAAAGAAAAAAAAGTTTGATAATTTTTTTCTTGACCAAATATTTCTTTAAATTTAAACAAGTTTTTCAATACCTTGCAAATAAATTGCATTCTTCTAAAGGTAATCTAGCGAATTTTCGCAAGTTTCAAGTTTTATTTTGTTTCTTTTATGCAGATAAAATAAATTTAGATCTTCTATTAATGTTATTAATTATTAGAAAAGAAGAACAGGGCATCCCCCACTTAGCTACGAAGTCTATTTTGAACTCTGTCAAGGCAGGATGAACTGCTTCTAGCAGCTCCATCCCAGATGTGGCAACAGTGCTCCATCGTTGGCCGTACCTGGCTTTTATATATGTAGAGAAAACCCTAGTGTCTGTAGTGTATATATCTATAATATAAAGCTGAACGTCTGTGTGTGTGTCTGGTCATGAATAGGCTCCTATATGGTTGACTATTATAAAAAACTGATCACATATAATGATAGAAGATGTATCGAGACACAGGAATGGGTATGTTTGATCTGGCATAATGATGATTCATTAAAATTGTGGGGTCTGCATACACGCCTGGTCCACAAAGTATGGAAATAAAAAATTAAAAAATTAAACAAATAACGTTTACAAGTGTTTTTGATATAGATGTACATAATAATACTTTGATAAGTATTTTTTAAATTAAATAGGGATGGTATAATAAAATTGTGGGGTCTGCGTTTGTGCCTGGCCTCCATAAAATGGAAATAGGCACAGACTTTAATAAAGACTTTTCATATCTATCTGCGTAAGTATACTTTGATAATTATGTTTCAGTTTTAAGAAATATGGTATAATAAAATTATGGGGTGTTCGTTCGCGCCTGACCTCCATAGAATGGAAATCTGTCACAAAGTTTAACAAGGTATTTTAATATAGATCCACAGACTATTGTGATAAGTGTTTCAGTGTGAACAGGTATGGTATAATAAATTATGAGGTTTATCTATTTTATTTTTATTTTCATCATATTTTGCTTTGATTTTGATACCCCAAATTCGAAGCTATCTCTTTACAACCCTTCCTTTTTATAACCTATCATACTTTCATAAATCAGAATCCATTTTCTGTAGGCTATTTTTGAACCCGGTTAACGACGGGTACTTTTGCTAGTATATATATATATATATTGTGTTATCTTTTACGCTTACATCTTTGTTCTTTTTTTTACATGGTAGTCAACACTTATCAAGGCCTGGAAGCCACTCGGGGGTAAGGGTTATTGCATGTACAGTAATCAATAGGATAATATCGTCGTAATCGTTAGTATTGGAGATTTGATAAAGTGTCTTACTTAAGGGGGGGGGGCGGTTCATTAGGAATTTGTTTATGTTGGACTTGAAGACATCCAAGTTGTAGTCAGGTGGGAAACAGGCAAACGGAAGAGAATTTCACAGGCGAAAGAAAGAATCTTTGTTCATGGAATCTACGTTTTGATTTAGGCACAGATAACGAGTTGGAAAAATTGTTGACAGTGGTTTCAGCTAGACGGGTGTTTTTCGTGAAAGATTGGCGAGGGGGGACCAGAGATTGGAGCTAAGACGAACACTTGCCATGGAATATTATTGAAAACAGCTTTTTTTATTAAATATTATTGAAAACAGCTTTCTTTTTTATTAAATATTATCGAAAACAGCTTTTTTTAATTAAAAATTATTGAAAACAGCTTTTTTTTTATTAAAAATCATTGAAAACAGCTTTTTCTATATTTTTTAATAAAAATTATTGAAAACAGCTTTTCTATTTTTTTATTAAAAATTATTGAAAACAGCTTTTTCTATATTTTTTATTAAAAATTATTGAAAACAGCTTTTCTATTTTTTTATTAAAAATTATTGAAAACAGCTTTTCTATTTTTTTATTAAAAATTATTGAAAATGCAAAAAAAAAGAAATTCTATTATGTGCATCATTTACACCCTGCCCCACGCCTCTCCAATTTAACCACAAAAGTCCCCAAGACCTTAACATATTTAAATTTGAGTTCAGCACCATGCAAAACTGCTAAATAGACATACACAGAAAACTTTGGACAAACATGGTAAAATAGTCCCAAAAATGGAGTGTTTTTATTAGCCCTAAAAGAGCCCCTGGGGCACACCCAAGAGTTATCGCAAAGTATAGACAAACAAAATTATATAGAAATCAGTTCGTTACAACTTTTCAAATCAGTTAGTTTTCAGAAAGTTTTATAAAAATCCAAGGCGTCAATTTTAGCCATTTTAACTTGAAAGGCACCCCTAGAGGGGCAACTGGAGTTTTCCCAGAAAATCCGTTCATTTACTTTTTTTATTCATATCATGTTTAATGTTTGTGGCAAATTTTTAAAGCGTAGTTATTGAGAAAAGTGCGAACGGAAAAACGGACAACGGTGAATTTACAGGTCTACCCTCCTTTTGTCGAGGGGTAAAAAAAACTTTTGAATAAAACTTACCATGCTGAATGACACTATTAACGGGAGATAACTCGTATAGAAATAGGAGTTATTTCCCCTGAATGTTTAAATTAGACAATACTCTGAAAAAAAAAAGAAAAATGGGTTTCGAAAAAGTGGTCAAAAATTAAAATATACAACAAAGAAATATTAACAGTAGCTATAAAAGTTACTTTGCAACCTACCTGAATCATTTATTAGTGTTTTTAAGTAGTTTTAAATGCTCTTTATTTCATACCAAATATTAACTTTTTACGAGTCGTAAGAATTCAAGATGGCCAAAATTACTACCCCCCTTCTTCTTCTTCGAAGAGAGAAGCCTCGTTTTCAAATTATAGTTCGCGCATATTTTGGGGGGAGGAGCTTGCCTCGTTTTCAGCACGTGTCTCTGCGGACATTTTGCGTTTACATGTTTCTGCGGACATTTTGCGTTTCCATTTTTTTTGTTTACATTTTTTTAGAAGTTCCGTCCTCATAATGAAAGTATTTGTAAACATTACATTTAATTTAGATATTTATTGCGCACAAATACTTTTTAGTTTTTTTCTTGGGGGGGGGAATAACATAAAGTGGTCAAAACGGTAAATATTTTTTTTAAGTTTACATTTTTAAGAAGTTTTGGTACTAGTGCAGAGAGTGACCTGGACGTAAATAATAACGTTATTATTTAAAAAGCCATTCTTAACATTGGGAGGGGAGGGTGTTTTGTACCTATTCTATGCTTTAACCTTACAATTGAATAAAAAAAAAACACACCATAAAACTGTAATTAAACTTGGAAATACGATTTGACACGGTAAGTTTGGGAAAAGGAATTATAAATAAAAAACTAGACTAAATACGGTTAAAAACTCGCTCAATATATGTTTCCGTGACATAGGTTGACATGTATTCAGTGGGTTTTTAACAGTATTTTGCATATTTTTTATTTTCAACTCCTTTTCCCAAACTTACCGTGTTAAAGAGAGAGTCGGTCGCCATTCTTAATTTTCCAATACATCGATAAACATTGTATGTTTTTCGAGCTGAATAAACATGTTACATTAAATAAAAACACTAAAAACATATCCAGTTAGGTAGAAAAGTAACTTATCTTGGCTTTGATAACATTTATTTAAAAACAATTTGCACTTGAGCCATTTTTTTTTTTTTTCAGAAATTTTCAGCACATCAGGGATTTTCGGGTGTGCTGAAAACGAATTTCACATTTTCACGATATTGCAAACATACTTTTCTGCATGTTTCATTCAGTAATATACGCTTTTCGGAAACTTAAATTTTAAATCATACACTTTTCGGAAACTTCTTTTAAATTTATATCCATCGATTCCTGAAACTGTATTTTTCTGAAACCTAACGACTTCCAATTTCTGAGAAAAAAAATGGCTCAAGCACAAATTGTTTTTAAATAAATGTTATCAAAACCAAGATAAATTACTACCTAACTGGATATGTTTTTAGTGTTTTTATTTAATGTAACGTGTTTATTCAGCTCGAAAAACATACAATGTTTATCGATGTATTGGAAAATTAAGAATGGCGACCGACTCTCTCTTTAACACGGTAAGTTTGGGAAAAGGAGTTGAAAATAAAAAAACTATACAAAATACTGTTAAAAACCCACTGAATACATGTCAACCTATGTCACGGAAACATATATTGAGCGAGTTTTTAACCGTATTTAGTCTAGTTTTTTATTTATAATTCCTTTTACCAAACTTACCGTGTCAAATCGTATTTCCAAGTTTAATTACAGTTTTATGGTGTGTTTTTTTTTATTCAATTGTAAGGTTAAAGCATAGAATAGGTACAAAACACCCTCCCCTCCCCATGTTAAGAATGGCTTTTTAAATAATAACGTTATTATTTACGTCCAGGTCACTCTCTGCACTAGTACCAAAACTTCTTAAAAATGTAAACTTAAAAAAAATATTTACCGTTTTGACCACTTTATGTTATTCCCCCCCCCAAGAAAAAAACTAAAAAGTATTTGTGCGCAATAAATATCTAAATTAAATGTAATGTTTACAAATACTTTCATTATGAGGACGAAACTTCTAAAAAATGTAAACAAAAAAAATAGAAACGCAAAATGTCCGCAGAGACACGTGCTGAAAACGAGGCAAGCTCCTCCCCCAAAAATATGCGCGAACTATAATTTGAAAACGAGGCTTCTCTCTTCGAAGAAGAAGAAGGGGGGTAGTAATTTTGGCCATCTTGAATTCTTACGACTCGTAAAAAGTTAATATTTGGTATGAAATAAAGAGCATTTAAAACTACTTAAAAACACTAATAAATGATTCAGGTAGGTTGCAAAGTAACTTTTATAGCTACTGTTAATATTTCTTTGTTGTATATTTTAATTTTTGACCACTTTTTCGAATCTATGTGTACAGTAATACAAACCCAGAAAAATGTATAGATATTTATAGATATATGAACTCAACTAAATAGAACATTCTGACGTTTAGCTCATCTTCCGTATTATAACTTAATCTGCTAGTGCAGTGTGGTCAGTGAAGTTTTCTGGCAGCTTATATCACTTTGACCTGGACTTAGTTTGACCCTTGACATAATACGAATAACCAATCTCAAAATTTCAGAAACGTCTATTGATCAAATTACTGCATTTTTAAACTTACCATGCTAAATCAAAAACATGGGAGATAACTCCTATAGAAATAGGAGTTATCTCCCCTGAATATTTAAATCAGACGATTCGCTGAAAAAGATACATATAAAAATAATTCTGAAAAAAAAAAAAAAAAAAAAGCTATAGGTAAATAAGTTCTTGACGAGCCGTTCCATATAAGTTATCAAATTTAACAAATTTTCATTACTAATGATTATTATATTGTCCAATTTCTACTGTACACTCTTTAACCCTTATCCTTGAGTGGCCTCTTGGCCTTGATAATGTGTTGATACCTATGAAAAAAAAAAAAAAAAAAAGTCCAATGTGAACAAGTTCTAATTGAATCGTCCCCCTAAGTAATCCAAGTTACAAAATTCCCACTGTTTACTATGCTAAAATCACAATGACTAATGTATACCTATTAACCCTTATCCTCGAGTGGCCTCTGGGCCTTGATAAGTGGTGACACCCATGTAAAAAAAAAAAAAGGTATATGAACTCAACTAAATAGAACATTCTGACGTTTAGCTCATCTTCCGTATTATAATTTAATCTATTGGTGCATGAATCCGAATACGTAAAATTGCTACAAATTTATTTTACAGTTTTCAGGCCGCTTCTTGTATCACTTTGACCTGGACTTAGTTTGACCGTTGACATGAGACCATTCGTTGCATTACACAAGAAGTTTACTTTACTTTATCGTTTTTTTTTTTGTTTTTTCAGATGAAGAGAATTTGGAAAAAGAAAAAGAAGATGCTGACACGCCAAAAGCATTAGTGAGTATTTATTTCAGATAATTTTTTTAAGTTCAAACAAATTTTCTTCTTTACAATTTGAGATGAGTAATTTGTATATATATCATTTATTTATTTACGGACTATTATCCTCATCAATATGCTCAACCTTAGATAGGGAATCATTCACATACAGTACTGTTTCGCTGTTTCACAGCTCATCAGTGCAGCTAGACAAGCAACTACCTCAAGCCAGGATCGAAACCCGCTCGCTCAAATGACAGTCAGAGCTTCTAACCATTGCGCTATATGGCTGCTGCTATGCGGGCGGTGAATTAACAATGTTTTGACATTGTCAAAATACCTAAGCTCAGTTTGTTTACGCAATATGCTCAACCTGTGGAATTGTCTTCCGTTTTCCTGCTTTCCAGCTGACTCCAATATGGTTGTCTTCAAGTCTAACGTAAACAAGTTCTTGATGAGCCGTCCCACTTGTTAACAGATTTACCGAATTTCCATTACTAATGATTACTTGACATTGTCCAATTTCTACTGTACACTCTTTAACCCTTATCCTCGAATGCCCTCTTGCCCTTGATAAGTGGTGGTGCCTATGTAAAAAAAAAAAAAAAGATAGAACGCATTATAGTCATCCACATACAGTACTGTGTCGCTGTTTCACAGCTCATCAGTGTGGCTAGACAAGCAACTACCTCAAGCCAGGATTGAAACCCGATCGCCCAAACAACAGTCAGAGCTTTTAAATGTTGCGTTATACAACTGCTGCTATGTGAGCAGTGAATTAACAATGTTTTGACATTATCCAAATACCTAAGCTCAATTTGTTTACACAAAGAGCATTGCTTCATACGCTAATGGTAATTTGTATATCACTTCCCAATAATTATGTTATGTATCAATAATATGTCTTACTTGAAGAAGAGTTCAACTGTGATCTACTTGTGTGATAGTGTTCCATGATATATTTCGGGGAAACCCCTTTGTAAAATGGTGGATGATAAAGACCTATTCAAACCTGCTAGATGGAAAAAAAATGGAGTCAATAATAATAATATATCTACTGAGGGAGCAAAGGTGTATGTGTGAGGTGTGTTATTTACTAATTAGATTTAATTTTCACCAATTTTTTAAAATCTATTTTTTTTATTAGTTTCAGTTATCCAAGGAGGAGAAAAAGAAACATTCCCGAGGAAAAAGAATTCGTTTTGTGGTTGACGAACTTGAAACGCAGGATGATTTTGTAACAGGTATAACATCGTACACACTACCATTTTTTAAGACGTTTAATAACATGTTCACCTGTCCGACTTAATCTTTCATCCTGAAATTTATGTGTATTGATTAAATAAGTGCTTTGTCTACTAGATTAAGTATAAGGTGGAATGATAACTAACTTGATTATGTAGTAGAGCTGACATTTATTTAATGTAGCCACCTTCAGCCTTAATCACCGATCCATCACATGTGTTGAAAGTTTTTGGCAGACATACAAACGCACACATTTTGCCTTTTATGTATATAGATTGTTGATTTAATTTATTGTCCTTTTTCTTCCAGGTGATAATGTGCAGAAACGGTTTGCTACAAAACAAAGAAAAAATGGAGATGAAAACGGAAAACTTCGGAAAAAATCACACCCTCCAGGAAGACGGGTAACTATTTCTTTTAACTTATCAAAGTTAATAGCAATGTAAGGATAATTGTTAATTCAATGGTTTGAATGATAATGAATATTATGAGAGGATTGAAAATAATGAACAATATTGGATTACATATGTGGACGTTTTTTTTTTCAAGTACTTTACAAGGGTTTAATGGAAACGTTTAAAAAGAACAACAAATAACTTCATTATTTGCTCTGGGTTTTGATTTATTTTTTACCGTACCTAATAGATTAAATTTTTAAGATGAGGATTGGTTATTCGTATTATTTGGATTCATCGGACTACTGTTCTCATCTTGAGTGTGATTTTCACAACGTTTCGGTCTATGTAACCTTCGACCTTCTTCAGGCGTATCTTGTCGAACTTGGAATATTTCTATCGAACTCGAGAATATGAATGGAATTTCGAATGGAACCCTTTTATTTTCTTTACAAGGGTAGCATGCTCTTGTTCCATCAGCCACGACTAGATAGAGGTCCTAAGTAATTCATAATTGTATTTTTTGGTCGTCCAAACTAAAAATTAAATCTTCAACCTTCAGGAGAGTATCACTTTTGACAATTGATTTTTCCAAGTACTCTAACCATTACGCCAAGGGTCCTTGGAAAAATTAATTGTAAAAATTGGTCAACTAGTAGATGTTCTGCAATAAAAAAAGAAAACTGGTTTTCATCAAACGGAAATGGAATCATGTTGTCTTTTCTATGACGACAATTTTATTGTTCCATTCTGTACTGAAAATGGATTTTTACACACTTACATTCCAGCATGATTTACATGCGGGGTCGCAGAAATACCTGGATTAGGACCCAGGCGCGGGGCGAACCCCCTCGGAGCTGATGGACCCGTAGGTCTTCCCAGGTCATCCGTCTAGGAGAAGGAAAACTCTGAAACTAAACCTAGGGGAGGGAGGCCTCTTCAGTCCTGGGCGACAACCTTCCTAGAGCTGGTGACTCAAACAAATCACCAGTTGGCAAACCTAAACTGCTTAAGGAGAAGATAGACTCTGTCTATCGCTCGGCTTTCATACTCCTTCTTTGCCTATTGGCCAGGCGTAGAGGTACTATCACAGGGACTCGTCTGAATCACCCAGTGGTTGACTTTGTTTCCTGACTAGGGCAATGAATGCCGCTTTTCCCCACTCCCGCCACATCCCATCCCCCTAAACTGGACACAGTGGGGTGCTTCAGTGCCATATATGTCGGTGCAGTTGGACTGGACTAGCTTTGCCTAATGGATTGAGGGTACCGGATTGACAGTTCCTGGCTGCTGTTTCCGACTGATAGTACAGGAGCCGTAACTCTTTGGTAGCGCTTAGAGCGGCTGCTCCATCAACAGTTGTAAAATATCGGGATGTTTGTAGTGCCATGTCGTGCATGGAAAGAGACCCTGCACTCATCCCCGGTGGGCTTTCCTGAGGCCACAATCCTGTGGGTGAGGACAGCTGATGGTCTGCTTGTATTGCATGTCTGGTATTCTGCACAACTACTTGTCCAGCACCCCCTCACTCATCCACCCTAACTGAAACTTTTAAATAAAATAAAATGAAATGACAGCTCAAGCAAAAGTTACGTTTAAACCAGGACCAAACTCAAAGAAAACCAACCTGCCTCCTCCCTTGAGGCTTGCATTTACTAATATCCGCGGGCTTAGAACTAACTTAGATGATGTTGAGTCATTTCTCCTTGTAAACACCCCGGATATCTTAGCATTAAGTGAAACTAACCTTCACTCCTCCATTCCCTCTAACCACTTTAACATGCCTGGTTATCTCCCACTCTACCGTAAGGACTCGGACAGACATATGCATGGACTTGGAGTCTATATTCAAAATACCCTCCCCCTAACTAGAGAAATAAAACTAGAATCAGAGGACCAGGCCTTTATGTGCTTCAGACTAAACATGCAACACAATATTAGCTACTTGTATTTTCTCTACCGCTCTCCCTCAAACCAAGACTGTACCCTAATAAACAAAGTCTCAGACAGCATAGATATAGCACTCTCCCTCGATACTAGCGCACAAATACATGTATTTGGTGACTTCAATGTCCACCACAGTAACTGGCTAGGATTCTCTAATCACACAGACGTAGCTGGTAGCGCAACACATAGCTTCTCTATATCCCATTCCCTATCTCAGTTGGTTACATTTCCGACACGTTTCCCAGACCAGCACAATCAACATGCCTCACTTCTAGATCTCTTTCTGACAACGGTTCCCAATGACTGTACAACAAATGCCCACAGCCCACTCGGGAATGCTGATCACGCTGTGATAATGGTAGAAATCAGCCTAAATTCTCGCCCTAAAACTGAAGACCCACTACTCAAAACAACGAGGTATTACAAAAAGGCTGATTGGGAAGCTATCAGGGAGCTCATCAGAGATGCCCCATGGCAAAATATCTTTACTCTTCCAGCGGAACAGTGTGCAAATGAGACAACTGAATGGTTCAAAACTGCTATTGAAGCACATGTTCCCGCACGGAAATACTATAGCAAGCCCCACTCTCCCCAATGGTTTACTTCTACTTGTGCAGCTGCCATTTGTCAAAGGCAGCATGCGTTCCGCAGATTCAACCGACATAAGTCCAGCTCAAATAAACAGAAGTTTATAGAAGCTAGAAATAATTGTAAGAGAGTGATAGAGACAGCTAAGACAGATTACTCTGAAACCACCAGAAAGCGCATCGAAGCACAGAAATTAGGAACCCAGGATTTTTGGAAAATCTACAACAGCGTAGTTAATAATGGACAATCAATTATTCCCCCACTAACAAACAATCATGAGGTTGCTTGCACGGCAACTGACAAGGCTAATCTGCTTGCCAGTCGGTTTGCCTCAAACTCCACACTGAACTCGGTACACCACTCACTCCCTGATTTTCCTCTGCGAACAGACGCCACACTTGGCGATTTGAAAATCACCCCTTCTCAGGTACATGCTATTATAAAAAACCTAGACACCTCAAAAGCATGTGGACCAGATCTCATCCCGGCTGTGCTATTAAAAAAATGCTCTGCCGAGGTTGCTCCAGTTCTGTCCAAACTTTACAATAAATGCCTTAACGAATCTTGTTTTCCCGACTGCTGGAAAACCGCCTCTGTGGTACCAGTCTTCAAGAATTCTGGTGAAAGAACTGACCCACTAAATTATCGCCCCATTAGCCTCCTCCCGTTTTTCGCCAAAATATTTGAGTCCTTAGTTAATCAAGCCCTAGTCCAGCACCTAACAGCTGCTAAACTCCTGACTGACAAACAATATGGATTCAGGCAAGCCCGTTCAACAGCAGATATCTTAACTGTAGTTTCTGAACGTATATACCGTTCATTGGATAAAACAGGGGAGGGTAGAGCGGTGGCCCTTGATATATCTAAGGCTTTTGACAGGGTATGGCACGATGGTCTTCTAAGGAAAATTAGATCATATGGAATCACTGGAAGAATTCATAATGTAATTAAATCCAAGTTGTCCTCGACGGACGTACATCCAAACAATATGACATAAATGCGGGAGTACCTCAGGGGTCTATCCTTGGACCTCTATTATTCCTGATATTCATAAACGACCTCCCTGATAATATTGTTTCGGAGATGGGTATATTTGCCGATGACACCACTCTCTATAACAGATATGAGGGGAAAACAAACGAACACATATCCAAGGAAATGGCAGAAACACTAGAGGATGACCTCCAATCCGTAGTGGAATGGGGACAAAAATGGTTGGTCACATTCAATGCTGCTAAGACTAAGCTTGTTTCCTTCAATAACTACAAGAAACCTTCTCTACCACCAATAGCAATGGCCAAGAACACATTGCCTGAAAGTACTTCTTTTAAACTCCTCGGCCTAACGTTTACAGGGAATATGAACTGGAATAGATATATTGAGAGCATTGCCAAGGCTGCTGCAAGGAAGGTTGGCTCCCTCTACCATGCTAGAAAACTATTTACGCCTGACAGTATCCTATACCTCTATAAGGCAACCATTCGCCCATGTATGGAGTACTGTTGTCACATCTGGGCTGGTGCATCTGCTGCTTGTCTCTCGCTCCTGGACAGGGTTCAAAAAAGAGTCGCCAACCTGATAGGTCCTGAACTGTCATCTAGGCTTCAGCCTCTGTCCCATCGACGAGATGTTGCATCCCTGTTCTACAAATACTTTAATGGTGAATGCTCTGACGAACTACAAACACTTGTACCTCCCTGACATAACTACCCTCGACAAACCCGACAAGCTACTAAGTCTCATCCCATTACAGTAGAAATCCCTGGGTGCAAGAAAGCCTTTTACTCCAATAGTTTCTTCCCCAGAACTGCGGGTCTTTGGAACTCCCTTCCGGGATTCTGCTTTCCCAACTGCAATGATATGCAGAAGTTCAAGTGTAATATATATATATATATATACCCGTGAGCAATGAAATGTGGCCAAACAAATTTTATACATTTTATTGCACTAAAAGCTATATTGAACAAAGAACAATTGAACAAGGAAACATAAACGAGACTAATAACACAAAACAATACATTTATTTTAATAAATGCTTAGGATTCCCTTTTGATTTCGTTAAAAGATCAATCCTTTTAGACATGCTCTCAACCAAAGTGGAACACTGTGAAGAGGAGATGCTATTCCATTTGCTTTGCACAGCTTCCCACAGTTTGTCATTGTTCGAAAAGGTTCTTCCATCCAATGCACAAGATATTATGGACCAAATATTCTTGATTGGATTTAAATTGGGGCTTTGACCTGGCCAAAGTATCACATCAATTGAATTATCAGAAAAACATTTTTTTGTGACTTTAGCAGTGTGTGCAGGGGAATTATCATGTTGAAAAATAATGTTCTGGGATATTCCCAGCTTCTGAATACTTATTAACAGTCCTGTTTCTAATATTAGAATGTATTCCTTTGCATTGATTGACTTCTCACATCTAATAAGTTCCCCAACTCCTGCTGCAGTAAAAGTTTCCCGTACCATTATCTCTCCATTCCAGTGTTTAATTGTCGTTTTTATGTAACTTGGTGAAAATCTTTCTCCAGTTAGATTGCATTGTTCGGGAGCATCGGGAGCATCACTAACAAGACAAAATCTTGATTCATCTGACCAGAAAACATTCCTGAACCAGTCTGTATGTTTTTTGACAAAACACAAAAAAAATCTCTTCCTATCATTGATGTTCTTCTTAGATAAAAATGGCTTCTTTGCACACCTTTTAGAAGAAAATCCCATTCTTTCATTCGTCTAGATATTGTATATCTAGAAAGAGAATTTCCAGCCGCTGTTTTGAATTCTTTGCTATGGTCAACATAAGTTTTCTTTCAATCCTTCAAAACAGTTAATTTAAGCCTGTGGTCATCCTCCAAAGTGAATGCTCTAGGGCGACCAGATCCAGATTTCCCTTTTACCAAGCGTTCGACTTCGAACCTTTGACCAATTCGCTTCACTACCGAAAGAGATTGTTTTCACTTTTTCTTTTCTTAAAATAGCAAAAATCTGCTTGTAAGTCATTTTGGACTGCCTTAATCTTGCAATTCGTTTTTTTATATTCTCGCCAAGATGCGGTCTTACCATTTTTAGGATTAATTTTTCCACTTATTATTATATGCTATAATAATAATGATCTGCAAAATAGAAATTTTCAGTTAAAATTAACAAAAATTCATGGAAAAATCTTGAAAAATCTTTTTCTTCCTTCTTGCTTGCTTGCTTGGCCCCTTTTTGTTGCTCATGAGCATATATATATATATCAATAATTTCCCCCACTCTTTATCTGTGCCTAAACCTAAACATAGATTCCATGAACAAAGCTTCTTTCTTAGAACTGCACGCCTGTGGAATTGTCTTCCGTTTTCCTGCTTTCCGGCTGACTACAATATGGTTGTGTTCAAGTCTAAAGTAAATAAGTTCTTGATGAGCCGTTCCATATAAGTTATTAAATTTACCAAATTTTCATTAGCAATGATTACTATATTGACCAACTTCTACTGTACACTCTTTAACCCTTATCCTTGAGTGGCCTCTGGGCCTTGATAATGTGGTGATGCCTTTGTAAAAAAAAAAAAAAAAATATATATATATATATATACTATTTATTCAAAGGGAATCAGCATTCAAGGAATAACATCATCAAAGAAAATCTATTTTAAATAATTATTTCTATTGTTTGTTGTAATGGAATTGTCTTCAATGTTCTGTTTAGGAATTTTATTTAAAGTTGATTTATTTAATTTATTTTTAATTTAATTTATATTTAATTTAATTTTTATTTAATTTATTTATAATTTATTTTTAATTTATATTTAATTTATTTTTAATCTAATTTATGTTTAATTTATTTTTAATTTAATCTTTTAAAAATTTAATTTATTTTTAATTCAATTTATTTTTAATTCAATTTATTTTTAATTCAATTCATTTTTTAATTATTATTCGTCTACTGCAGTTGCCTTTAAAAATTCATTGATTTAAGGATACTTGTTTAGTTTTACCGCAAGGTAAAAATACCAGGTTGAGAAACTGGCGAAGCATCAAGTATTCAGCTACAAGATTTGAATTATATTGCAGCTGAATGTTCAGTTTACTCAAGACATTAAAAAATGAAAATATTAAAAATAATTATACGGTAGTTTTTTTTTTTTTTTTTTTTTTACAAATTTGTATGAAATCGATCATATCCCACCAGATCTTGTCTAGTTCGCGGGCGAGGACAGGGGGTTCGTTTAAACGGAAAAAGTGATTAATAAAGGACAAAATGAATAAAGGACAAAATGAATAAAGGACAAAATGAAAAAGGGATTAAAAAAACAGATAAACTCTGTAAAATAAGTGACAAAAAGAAAAAAAAACTAAAATATTTATCGAGATATTTTTTTCTGTCCGTGTTTCCAAATAATTTCGTCAAATTTTGATAAAATTTAAGCGCCCCTCCCCCTCTTCATTCCTGATGTGGAATACAATGTTTTTCTGACCCCTGGTTAGGGTATTTGCCCCGCCTTATGGTGTTATTTATAATGTTATTTGATTATATATATGTGTATTATGTATTGTACTGTATTTTGTTACTAATTTTTAATGATTTTTCTGTATTTTTTTTTTTTTTTTAATAAATGTAACTCTAAACAAGCAGCCATTTTTGTTTTTAAAAATAAAAATAAAATAACCCGTGTTATAGTTTCTCATTCATTTCTTTAAGGCAAATAAATAATTTTTTTTAAATTCAGTAAAACCCTGAGATACGGTGGTTCTAGGATTCATTTTTTTCTTTTTTGGTTACGATGTGGAATACAATGTTTTTCCCGACCCTGGTTATAGCATTTTCCCCATTTTACGGTGTTATTTATAATATTATTAGATTATATACATGTGTAATATATACTGCACTGTATTTTGATACTAATTTTTAATATGAACTGTATAAAATTTTGTTTAGGCCCTGTTATACGGTGATTTCACCTTATGATCTCAACCGCTGAACGGATTAATGCCGTATCCTGGGTTTCTGCTTGTATATTAGACAAAATGTAAAAATATCGTGACATGCTTCGAAGAGACAAGTCTAAATATGGACGTTTATTAATACCTTTGATTTATACACAAAAAACATCATCTGAAAAATTAAAAAAAATAAAAAACGTATGTCTATAAAGCGGGCCAAAAAAATTTTTTTATAAGAAACATTTGGAAAAAGATACACCTGAAGAAGGTCGGAGGTTACATCGACCGAAACGTTGTGAAAATCACACTCAAGCTGAGAACAGTAGTCCGAAGAATCCAAATAATACGAATAACCAAACCTCATCTCAAAAACTCAGAAACGTCAATTGATCAAGTTTTAGGAGCGGCAATTGTTTTACCCTCCTGATAAAATATGTTTAAAGAACACAAAGGCACAACAGAAATAACAAACTTCTTTTTAACAACAAAGAATTTTTTATTTGTAGCAGGAACTGGTAGGTCAGACTGCAAAAAAGGAAGAAGGAAAAGAAAGTTCTTTTGGTGCAAGTCTATAAATGGTCCACAAGTAATCTTTTTTACTATAAAAATCCGAAAAAAATCTTTATAATGTACGTACTTGTCACTGCATGAAAATGTCATATTCCAAAAATCACGTAAATCGATCAAGTTGTTTTTTTTTTATTTAAGAAAATCAAATATTATGAGACATTTTATCGAAGATTTGATACAGGCCATCTTGTTTGAAAGGTAACAGCACTAATGACCCCTGGCGGAAATAAGGTGGAAGTATGTATCAACAACGGCAGACCATAGACTATTTTTATTTTATTTTTTTTCTTAATAAATGAACTTATTTAATAAATAAATAAATTGACTTCTTTTAATAAAGAGAATGTGGAAAACACTAGTTTTTTTTATTTGTTCGTCTGAAAACAGACTTTAATTAAAAAAAAAAAAAATGTTTCATTATGTTATTTTATTTTTTATTTGTATTATAAAAAAGTCTTTCCGACATTTAAGAAAAAAAAATAGTCGATGGTCAGCCGTTATTGACCGATACTTCCACCTTATTTCCGCCAGGGGTCGTTAGTGCCGTTATCTCTCAAACAAAATGGCCTGTAGCAAATCTTCGATAAAACATCTGAGAATATTTGATTTTCTTAAATAAAAAAAAAACTTGATCGATTTACACGATTTTTAGAATATGACATTTTCATGCGGTGACAAGTACGTACATTATAAAGACTTTTTTCAGATTTTTATAGTAAAAAAGATTACTTGTGGACCATTTTTTTTTTTTTTTTTACATGGGGGTCACCACTTATCAAGGCCTGGAGACCACTCAGGGATAAGGGTTATTGCATGTACAATAATCAATGAGATAGTATTGTAGTAATCATTAGTATTGGGGGTTTTGATAGAGTGTCTTACTTAAGGGGGCGGTTCATCAGGAATTTGTTTATGTTGGACTTGAAGACATCCAAGTTGTAGTCAGGTGGGAAACAGGCAAACGGAAGAGAGTTCCACAGGCGTGCAGTTCTAAGAAAGAAGCTTTGTTCATGGAATCTACGTTTAGGTTTAAACACAGATAAAGAGTGGGGGGAAATTATTGACAGTAGTTTCAGCCAGACGGGTGTTTATCGTGAAAGATTTATCTGATTTTTGGAATATGACATCTTCATGCAGTGACAAATTTTTTCCAAATGTTTCTTATAAAAAATTTTTTTTGGCCCGCTTTATAGACATGCACCATACCTTTTTTATTTTTTTTTCAATTTTTCGGATGACGTTTTTTGTGTATAAATCAAAGGTCCATAGTTAGACTTGTCTCTTCGAAGCATGCACCGTTCTTTTGAGATCATCGTCGTCGGTCAGCTAGTACTGTGTCGTCCCCAGCTAATAGCAGTTGTTTCCAGGTGGAAACCGTCAATACTAAAGCAAGATGTCCGGTGGACAGGGGGAGAGAGAGGATAAGTGTTGCTAGGCTGAAGGTCCGGTTAGGGAGCAGATGAATCAATGCACTCTGTTAGCTGATAGGTCATCCTATGACCGAAGAACTCAGAGAGGGATATTGATTCACCAGAGAAAATAGTTCTCTGTAACTCCTACAAAGTACCGAATTTTCAAACTTACCATGCTGACTGAAACTATTAACGGGAGATAACTCGTATAGAAATAGGAGTTATTTCCCCTGAATGTTTAAATTTGACAATTCTCTGAAAAAGATACAAATAAAATAATTCTGAAAAAAAAAAAAAAAAAAAAAAAAATATATATATATATATATATATATATATATATATATGAACTCAACTAAATAGAACATTCTTACGTTTAGTTTCCGTGTTATAACTTAATTTGCTGGTGCAGTGTGGTAGGTTTATCAGAATTTTTGTAGGAATTTTTGACACCCCTAACACGAAACTGCAAATAAAATATAAAAAACTCGTAATTTCTCTTTTAAAAGTCGGTTGTTTATTTTCTTTATGGATTATACTTCCAAAAATAAACTATTAAAGTTGTTTTAAAAGTAATAGAAATAATTTTTTTTTATTTTTTAAAAAACAGTAATGAATTTTACAAACTCAATATTTTTCAATTTTTAAACTTTAAAAATATATAAAAAAATTTTCTATTGATTCTATTTTTACGACATTTTCAGGGTCAATGTGAAATTTTATGCTCTTTCCAATAAACCGAATATAATATTTTAGACAAATGTTTTTTTTTTTTAATTAACGCCCCCCCCCCATTTTGAAATGTCTATTAAAAAGTAAATAATTAATTTACTCACCAAAGTTTTATATATCACAAATTGAAGATAAAAGATCAATAAATAATATATTCAAATTTAAAACAAAAAAAAAGTGTTTTTTAGAAATTTACCTGTAAAGTCCGAAGTTTAAAACCTTTTTTTAAAAAAAACCCACGTTGTTTGTTTTTTTGTTTTGTTTTTTTTTAATAAAACCTTGGTCCTTGCTCCTTTAATTGAAAAAAAAAATTAGGGATTGAATTACATTTTTCGAGTAGTTATAAGCTTCGAAAGATAGCGGGTGGAATTATTCAATAGTTTTCACGAAATTTCTGACACTGCTAGCAGTGTGGTCAGTGAAGTTTTCTGGCTATATCACTTTGACCTGTACTTAGTTTGACCCTTGACATAATACGAATAATCAATCCTCATCTCAAAAATTCAGAAACGTCTAATGATCAAATTACTGAATTTTTGACACTTGTACAGTTTAATCAACACATTAAAAAAATGAAAATATCGAAAAAAGGTTATATTTGTACGTATCCGTTATGAAATGAAATTCTCTAAAAAATAATTTTACTTAATTTCATCAAGTAGTTTTTTGTTTTTTTTTACAGCAAAAAAACAAAAGGTTCGATTTTTAGGAAGAAAAACTAGAATTAAAGATGGGGGGGGGGGGAGTGTTGGCGCTTTACATTGAGTTATTTGCCCGTGGCATGTTCAGCAAATTTCACAATGGCTGACTTCAACTCGCTCTCATAAGAACGTGTTTTTCCGCTGTAAAAAAAAACTACTCGATCAAATTAAATGAAATTTTTTTTTTCAGAGATCTTCAGTCCAAAACGGATACGTACAATATAACCTTTTTTCGATATTTTCATTTTGTAATGCCTTGACTTAAACTGTACAAGTGCTGAATTTTTAAACTTACCACGTTAAATCAAAACAAAACGGGAGATAACTCCTATAGAAATATGAGTTATTTTATTTTTATTTTATTTTTTTACAAGGTAATCACCACTTATCAAGGCCCGGAAGCCACTCGGGGATAAGGGTTATTGCGTGTACAGTACGTTAGTGTTGGAGATTTGATAAAGTGTCTTACTTAAGGAGGCGGTTCATCAGGAATTTGTTCACATTGGACTTGAAGATATCCAGGTTGTAGTCAGGTGGGAAACAGGCAACCGGCACAGAGTTCCACAGGCGTGCACTTCTAAGAAAGAAGCTTTGTTCATGGAATCTACGTTTTGATTTTGGCACAGATAAAGAGTGGGGAAAATTATTGACAGTGGGTTCAGCCAGACAGGTGTTTCTCGTGAAAGATTGGCGAGGAGGGACGAGGGATTGGAGCTCAGACGAGCACCTGGCATGGAAATAACGATAAAACAAAGAAAGGCTCGCAACGTCTCTTCTGTGGGAGAGAGGTTGCAGGGAAGAGAAAAGGGCATCCCCTACTAAGCCACAAAGTCTATTTTGTACTCTGTCAAGGCAGGATAGGCTGTTTTTAGCAGCTCCTGCCCAGACTTTCAAGCCAACTTCGAAGATTTGAAGTGATATGATGTTGCCCTTTTTGAAACCTTTGTTGTTATTCATGGCAATCCAACGATGCATTTTGAGGGTGCTGGCAATGGTCCTGTTGTCATAACTTGGATCGATAGAGAGCATGAGTTGTACGGAGTGGGGAAAATTTTTGACAGTGGTTTCAGCTGCCTGAATATTTAAATCGGACGATGCGCTGAAAAAGATACAAACATATACAAATAAAAAAAATTCAGAAATAAACAAAAAACAACAAAAAAAACTATAGGTATATGAACTCAACTAAATAGAACATTCTTTACAGCAACTTTGATCCCAGCATGTTTTTTTTTTGTTGTTGTTTTTTCAGGCTGAACAATTAGAAGCTCGTCAGTTTTTGGATGAAGAAGCTGTGTTATCTGGCAGTGATGATGGCCTCTCGGATGAGGAAGTGGACGAGGGAGATGACTATGAGCATAGTTTCATCAACGATTTCTCACAGACACAAAGTAAGTACGGATATAAATTTTTAGTGCTTGTATAGATTGGTTAGCCAACGCATTTCAGGTGAAAACATTTTTTTACATACTTTTATTTATTTTTTTATTATTTTATTTTTATTTCCTTTAAAAATTTTTTACAGGTATCGGAATCAGAAAAAAAAAATGTACCTATTTTCTGATGCCAAAAACGATTCCTTTAATTTTTTTTTTATTTGATTTTATTTAAAAAAAATCTTCTACCACTGGTAGTAATGATAAAATAATGTGTATTGATTTTTAACGAACTAGTAAAACTAAAATCGATAGATCATGCCTCACACAAGTATTTTGATGTTTCAGACAATATCTGCACACATTTAACGTGTTTTTACGGTAATTGGAAAAAAAAATAACAACAACTCTGTTGTTAAATATAAAAAAGATCTGTAATGAATCAGAATCGGTAATTGTATCGGAATTGGTAATTTAGTAAGGAATCTTTTATTTATTTACTTATTTTTTTAAATTTTTTATTGCATTTTCAGCCCAAAAAAGGCACGACAAGCACTTGTACCCCCTCGACGTAAATACCCTCGACAAACCTGACAAGCAGCTAAATCCCACCCCTTCACAGTAGAGATCTCTAAATGTAAGAAAGCCTTCTACTCCAATAGTTTCTTCGCCAGAACTGCTAGACTTTGGAATTCACTTCCAGGATTCTGGGTCCTGGATATGACCTTAAACTATATCCAGTGGTGAGGCCCCAGCTTGCGGGCTTTGGGGAGTGTGGAGCCACCCTTTAATTACCATTGCTCCCGGGTCCACTCTGACCTGGAGTGGCAGTACCTGTTAGGGTTCCAACTATGGGTTAAATAGAAACCGACGTGAAAACAACAAATATATTCTATCTTTGGATTCGGCATTAAATAACCCGAAAAGGGTTGATATGCCGTAAAACAAAAACAACCAACCAATCCAGAATTCTGCTTTCCCAACTGTACTGACATGCAGAAGTTCAAGTGTAATGTGAACAGACAACTCTATTGTTAAATATAAAAAAGATCTGTAATGAATCAGAATCTGTAATTGTATTGGAATCAGGAGAAATATTCACATTACTAGTAATGTTTTCACCTGAAATGTGGTCATTTAAAACTTCACCAATTTAAACAAACACCTATTTTTTTTTATATATATCGTGTTCCTGATCTAGTTCTGTCACATTGATCGTCACCCGTTCCAAGATGTCCTCCAAACATGCCAGTTATATCCACAAGTTCGTCCAACAAAAGTTTTGATGATTAAAAAAAATTTTTTTTTTGTAAAAAAAACCAAGGGGATAAATTTTTTTTTGTATATGTGAATTACTTAGGACTTCTATCCAGTCATGGCTGACGGAACAAGAGCATGCCACCCCCCTTGAAGTAAATAAAGGGTTCCGCTCCAAATTCTGTCCAAATTCCCCGAGTTCAACAGAAACATTTCTGAGTTCGACAAGATACACCTGAAGAAGGTAGGAGGTTACATCGACCAAAATGCTGTAAAAATCACACTCAAGATGAGAACAGTAGTCCGACGGTTCCAAATATAATACGAATATGTCCTTTACTCCTGATCTGAAATGGAACACGTACATCAAGTCTGTTGCCAAGGTCGCTGGAAAAATGGTGGGATCCTTCTACCGCGCCAGAAGCTATCTCCCTACTGATGCAATTCTCTATCTATATAAAAGCCAAGTACGCCCAAGGATGGAATACTGCTGCCACATCTGGGCAGGAGCTGCTAAAAACAGCCTATCCTGCCTTGACAGAGTACAAAATAGACTTCGTGGCTTAGTGGGGGATGCCCTTTTCTCTTCCCTGCAACCTCTCTCCCACAGAAGAGACGTTGTGAGCCTGTCTTTGTTTTATCATTACTTCCATGGCAGGTGCTCGTCTGAGCTCCAATCTCTGGATCCCCCTTGCCAGTCTTTCACGATAAACACCCGTCTAGCTGAAACCACTGTCAATAATTTTCCCCACTCTTTATCTGTGCCTAAATCAAAACGTAAATTCCATGAGCAAAGCTTCTTTCTTAGAAGTGCATGCCAGTGGAACTCTCTTCCGTTTGCCTGTTTCCCACCTGACTGCAACCTGGATGTCTTCAAGTCCAACATAAACAAATTCCTGATAAACCGCTCCCTTAAGTAAGACACTTTATCAAATTTCCAATACTAACGATTACTACGATACTATCCCATTGATTACTGTACATGCAATAACCCTTATCCCCGAGTGGCTTCCGGGCCTTGATAAGTGGTGACTTCCATGCAAAAAAAAACATATATAATGATTTTTAACTACCAGTAAAACTAAAATCGATAGATCATGCCTCACACAAGTATTTTTACGTTTGAGAAAATATCTACACATTTAACATGTGTTTTTATGGTAATTGGAAAAAAAATAACAACTCTATTGTTAAATATAAAAAGATCTGTAATGAATCGGAATCAGTAATTGTATTGGAATTAGGAAAAATATTAGAATCGCCTGTTCATTAGTTAAAATGTTTGTATTTTTCAGATATGGTAGACATGAAAGCCGTGTATCTGCAGTCCGTCGTAAGTCCTGTTGTGAAGCACCATGCTTACAAGATGAGGTACGACCGCCCGAGTGTGAGAGACGTATACTCTTGTCCCGTCGAGTCTGATGACGATTACGAGCATGACAGCTTTTGTGTCGACAGTGCGGATTCTTGTAAGTATTTTTCTTCCGTGTATGTGCTTTAGAGCAGCTCCGTGTAGTCATCTTTGACAAGTTGAGTTGTCTACTCTTGTTTATAGATAAAACGAGTTCTACTTTAAAAAAAAAAAAATATGGAAAAAAATTTTTTTTTTTTTTACATAGGCGTCACCACTTATCAAGGCCAAGAGGCCACTCAAGGATAAGGGTTAAAGAGTGTAGAGTAGTCAAAAGGACAATATAGTAATCGATAGTAATGGAAGTTCGGTAAATTTGTTAACTTAAGTGGAACGGCTCATCAGAAACTTGTTCGCGTTGAACTTGAAGACAACCATATTATAGACAGCTGGAAAGCAGGAAAACGGAAGACAATTTTTTGAAAATGTCTTGAAAATAACTTGAAAATTGTATTCGTCATGTCCAATAAAAATTTGCGTCAAAATATTAAAAATAAAATCGAAATAAATGCTATTAAATTATTGTTTAAGTATAAAAATACCATTAAAATATTTTTTAATGTTGAAAATAAAATTGGAATAAATACTATTAAATTTTTTTTAAGTATTAATAAAAATACCATTAAAATATTTTTTAATGTTGAAAATAAAATTGGAATAAATACTATTAAATTTTTTTTAAGTATTAATAAAAATACCATTAAAATATTTTTTAATGTTGAAAATAAAATTTGAATAAATACTATTAAATTTTTTTTAAGTATTAATAAAAATACCATTAAAATATTTTTTAATGTTGAAAATAAAATTGAAATAAATACTATTAAATTATTTTTTAAGTATTAATAAAAAAATACCATTAAAATATTTTTTAATGTTGAAAATAAAATTGGAATAAATACTATTAAATTATTTTTTAAGTATTAATAAAAAAATACCATTAAAATATTTTTTAATGTTGAAAATAAAATTGGAATACAAGTTGAGTTGTCTCCTCTTATCTATAGATAAAAGGAGTCTGCTTGTAGGTGTATCAGAATTTTTTTTGAATTTTTGACACCCCTAAATTGAAACTGAATAAAATATAAAAAACTTGTAATTTCTCTTTTAAAAGTGGGTTGTTTATTTTCTTTTTTTTTTTTCTTTTTTTTTTTTACATAGGCATCACCACATTATCAAGGCCAAGAGGCCACTCAAGGATAAGGGTTAAAGAGTGTACAGTAGAAATTGGACAATATAGTAATCATTAGTAATGAAAATTTGGTAAATTTGATAACTTATATGGAACAGCTCATCAAGAACTTATTTACTTTAGACTTGAACACAACCATATTGTAGTCAGCCGGAAAGCAGGAAAACTGAAGACAATTCCACAGGCGTGCAGTTCTAAGAAAGAAGCTTTGTTCATGGAATCTACGTTTAGGTTTAGGCACAGATAAAGAGTGGGGGGAATTATTGATAGTGTTTTCAGTTAGACAAGTGTTTCTTGTGAAAGTTTGGCGAGGGGGGACCATAGATTGAAGCTCAGTCGAACACTTTCCATGAAAATAACGATACATCAGAGACAAACTCGCAACATCTCTTCTGTGAGATAGAGGTTGCAAGGAGGAGAAAAGGACATCTCCTACGAGGCTACGAAGTCTATTTTGAACTCTTTCAAGGCAGGACAAGTCCTTTCTAGCAGCTCCTGCCCAGATGTGGCAACAGTATTCCATCCTTGGACGTACCTGGCTCTTATATAGATAGAGAATAGCATCAGCAGTGAGATATTTACCGGATCGATAGAAAGATTATGGATTATACTTCTAAAATAAACTATTAAAGTTGTATAAAATGTAATAGAAATATTTTTTTTATTTAAAAAAAAATAGTAATGAAATCAGTTGAATTTTTACGAGTTCAGTATTTTTCAATTTTAAAACTTTAAAAATCTATCAAAATTTTTCTATTGATTCAATTTGTATGATATTTTCAGGGTCAATGTGAAATTTTATGCTCTTTCCAATAAACCGTTTTTTTTTTGTTTTTTTTTAATGAAACCTTAGTCCTTGCTCCTTTAATTGAAAAAAAATTAGGACTTGAATTACATTTTTCGAGGAGTTATAAGCTTGGAAAAACAGGGTCGAATTATTCAATATATTTCACGCATTCGTAAGGTCAGTTTCTGACACACCTGGTCTCCCCTTTTGCTTGTTATTAGTTGTGAAATGAAAACCATCTTTAATTTTAGACAAGTTTCCGATGGGTAGCTAATCTGTATACAGGGTTCGTACAGACTTGAAAAATCCTTGCTTGAAAAATATGGAAAATTTCTTGAAAATCCTTGAAAATTGTATTGTTTATGCTCAGTAACAATTTGTTTTGAAATATTAAAAATAAACTCGAAATAAATGCTATTAAATTATTTTTTAAATATTAGTAAAAGTGCCATGAAAATATTTTTTAAATATTGAAAATAAAATTCAACTACGTTGTTTTGAAATTGCATAGTATTGTGGACACAAGAGTTATTTCTTTTTATCACAAAACTACCATCTATTTTTATTTTGTTGAAAAATCCTTGAAAATATGGAAAATGTCTAGAAAACACCCTGAAAATTGTATTGTTTATGTCCAATAAAAATTTGTGTTGAAATATTTAAAAATAAAATCGAAATAAATACTATTAAATTATTTTTTAAGTATCAATAAAAAAATACCTTCAAAATATTTTTTAAATATTGAAAATAAAATCAAAGTACCCTGTTTTGAAATTACATTGTATTATTGTGAATACAAGAGTTATATCCCTTTATCGTTATTTCCATGGCAAGTGCTCGTCTGAGCTCCAATCTATGGTCCCCCTCGCCAATCTTTCACGAAAAACACCCGTCTAGCTGAAACTACTGTCATTAATTTTCCTCACTCTTTATCTGTGCCTAAATCCAAACGTAGATTTCATGAACAAAGCTTCTTTCTTAGAAGTGTATGTCTGTGGAACTCTCTTCCGTTTGCCTGTTTCCCACCTGACTACAACTTGGATGTCTTGAAGTCCAACATAAACAAATTCCTGATAAACTGCCCCCTTAAGTAAGACACTTTATCAAATCTTCATTACTAACGATTACTACGATACTATCCCATTGATTACTGTACACGCAATAACCCTTATCTCTGAGTGGCTTCCGGGCCTTGATAAGTGGTGACTTCCATGTAAAAAAAATAAAAATAAATAAATAAAAAAATAAAGAGATGTAACTCCACTTTTTTTGGATCGCTGCGGATTGTAAAACAACCCCCTAAACCTTGAAATGTCCAACTCCAAACTCTGCAAGAACTGAAAGAAAACATCAGGAACGAAATAAGAGAGTTAAATCACAATCCAGAGATTCTGCAATCTGTGATAATGTTTTGGAAAAGAGCACAAATATGTGAAGCTGAAAATGGACAACATTTAAAAGACATTTTTTTTTCATAAATAAAGATTGTTGGAATTTTGCCTATTTTTTAAATTTAAATAAAAAAAAATTCTGAATAATTTTTTATATAAATTATATTATAAACGAACAGATATCAATTCACTTGCACATTTTTTTTTAATTTTAAAAAGAAACTATAATAAAAAAAAAAAAACTCCTCTCAAAATGACTTTTTTATTATAAAATGAAATAACCAGTTGAATGTACTCACAATAAATGGAACAATCTCTCATGAATAATGTTTTGGAAAAAGCACAAATATGCGAAGCTGAAAATGAGCAAAATTTAAAAGACATAGATTGTTTGAATTTTGCATTTTTTTTAAATTTCCCAATGCCTTAGTCAAATTACAGAAAGATATCATCAAAAAATAAAGAATTTATTTAAGTTCAAAACCCTTTAGTGACTTTTTGGACACCCTGTATTAGTCCTTGCAGGATTTGCAGTTTGCTAGCATAGACTCTTTCTTTAAGATATCCCCACAAGAAAAAGTCGGGGCTAGTCAAGTTTGGGGAACATGGTGGCCACTTGCCATTACCATAGCAAGAGATAATATACAAAGCTGAAAATGGACAACATTTAAATACATTATTTTTCATAAATAAAGATTATTAGCGGCTAGACAAGCAACTGTGTTTAAATATTGTATTAGTTTTAATTTCCCAATGTCTTCATCAGATTGTGTTAAAATTACAGAAAGATATCAAAAATAAACAATCTATTTAAGTTCAAAACTCTTTAGTGACTTTTTTAACATCCTGTATTATTGGCTGAAATAACTAAGATATATGATTGGAAGAAAGATATCATCAAAAAATAAATAATCTATTTAAGTTCAAAACTCTTTAGTGACTTTTTGGACATCCTGTATTATTGGCTGAAATAACTACGATATATGATTGGAAGAAAGATATCATCAAAAATTAAAGAATCTATTTGAGTTCAAAACCCATCAGTGACTTTTTGGACATCCTGTATTTAGTATTCGTCCAATTACCCAACTCTAATTAAGCCCCGTTTCTTAGTGTTTTGTCCGAATGAAATGAAACTTTGGTCATAACTAGCTTATTATATTCAAAACATCACATCAAGTTCAAACCCCGTCAGTGACTTTTTGGACATCCTGTATTTAGTATTCGTCCAATTACCCAACTCTAATTAAGCCCCATTTCTTAGTGTTTTGTCCGAATGAAATGAAACTTTGGTCATAACTAGTTTATTATATTCAAAACATCACATCAAGTTCAAACCCCGTCAGTGACTTTTTGGACATCCTGTATTTAGTATTCGTCCAATTACCCAACTCTAATTAAGCCCCGTTTCTTAGTGTTTTGTCCGAATGAAATGAAACTTTGGTCATAACTAGTTTATTATATTCAAAACATCACATCAAGTTCAAACCCCGTCAGTGACTTTTTGGACATCCTGTATTTAGTATTCGTCCAATTACCCAACTCTAATTAAGCCCCGTTTCTTAGTGTTTTGTCCGAATGAAATGAAACTTTGGTCATAACTAGTTTATTATATTCAAAACATCACATCAAGTTCAAACCCCGTCAGTGACTTTTTGGACATCCTGTATTTAGTATTCGTCCAATTCCACTGTATGATTTAATTTTCATTAGCAGCCCTTCAAGGCAGAAATACGCCATAAATCAAACCAATGGAACAAAAAACACCAAAAGATTCTATGTACAGCAATTTAACAGATAAGAATGATTATACGAAAATAAAATTAATAAAAAAGAATAATTACACGGAAACAATACGTGATATATTACAACGTGCGTTTAAATGAAAACATGCTGTCTAAATTCACACACACTCTCTCTATATCTATCTATCTATCTCTTCTCTCTCTCTCTCTCTCTCTCTCTCTCTCCTCCTGTCTCTCTCTCTTTTTGAATATGCACACCTTGCGGATATTTTCTATTCTGAAACCGTAAACAGACAGCCATGTTTTTTGTTTGTTTTGCTTTTTTGAAAGTTTTTGGCGAGGAAATGGTTTTAATGAGATTTAACTGATAAAAGGTGACTATAAAGGAAGGTAATTCGTTCCTCATTAATGAGTGTTTGCGATGATGACGGTTTGTTCATTATTATTATTATTATTATTATTTGTGTGATGCTGGACGTACGGACAAGTAAATTAATATTTGAAGAAGAAGAAGAAGAAAAGAAAAAAAGAAAGAAGTTAAAAAACTCTTTAGTGACTTTTTGAACATCCTGTATTATTGGCTGAAATAACTAAGATATATGATTGGAAGAAAGATATCATCAAAAAATAAAGAATCTATTTGAGTTCAAACCCCGTCAGTGACTTTTTGGACATCCTGTATTTAGTATTCGTCCAATTACCCAACTCTAATTAAGCCCCGTTTCTTAGTGTTTTGTCCGAATGAAAGGAAACTTTGGTCATAACTAGTTTATTATATTCAAAACATCACATCAAAACACTAGGGTCTTTGGCCTTTTTTTCTCCGTTGGCTGTAAAATGCTCAGAAAAACAATTGAATTTCCTCTGTTTTTTTTTTGTTTTTTTTTTAGTCACCCTGTACTGTTTGATATAATTTTCATTAGTAGCTGTTCATGGCAGAAATATGCCATAAATCAAACCAATTTTTTTTTTTAATTTACTCTAACTTTTTATTTACCAGCTTTGAACGAGACAACTTTGATTTATTTAAGCGTACCCAAGGAAGAAGAAACACAGATTGTGTTAAAATTACAGAAAGATATAACAAAAAAATAAGTTATTTAAGTTCAAAACCCGTCAGTGACTTTTTGGACAGAACAGCCCTTCAAGGCAGAAATACGCCATAAATCAAACCAATTTTTTTAAAATTTACCCTAACTTTTTATTTTACCAGCTCTGAATGAGACGACTTTCATCGATTTAAGCGTACCCGAGGAAGAAGAAACACGGGAAACGAATGTTGGTAGGAAATCTAAAAAGCAGCGTATAATCCGTCCGGAATCTTCCAGCAGCGAAGATGAACCTGTCGAAATAGAAGGAACTTTACAAAGCTCAACCGATACGCACACGACAAGAATAAGTGAAAATAAGGAACAGACGAAAGGAGACGTTTTAAACGACAAAGTGAGCTTTTTTTTTTTTGAAGATTCTTTTTCTTTTCTTTGCACAGTGATAACTGATTTTTTTTTTATAAGGGATTCACCACTTATCAAGGCCCAGAGGCCACTCGAGGATAGGAGTTAAAGTGTTTACTGTCGGCAAAGGGACGATAATACAGTAATCGTTAGAAGTGTGAATTTTGTAAACAGCTCATCAGGAACTTGTTTACATTGGACTTGATTGTTGTGGCGGAGACTCATACGTCAAAATTGACAGGAGAGTCCATTTTTTTTTATATATATATATATATATATATATATATATATATATATATATATACTAGCATTTCAGCCTGGCGTTGCCCAGGTGTTTGGAGGTGTATGTTGAGCAAGAAAAAAAAAGTGGTAGTAGGAAGGCAGGCTCGAACCCATACCACGAAGGAGGAAAAAAAAAACAGGAAAAAAACCTGATGTCTTTGCTGTTACGACCACCGCCAAACCGGAAGTTACATAGGTTTAAATTAAGGCTAGACAATCGAAAGGATAGGATGACTTTCAAAAATATCGGCAAAAAAAAAGCGACCCTCCCCCCACCCTGTTGAGAAGTGACCAGTTGAAGGTGAAGTTATTAATGTTTTTAGCCAATTTTTCAATATTTGTCGTCTGAAAGGTCGTACTTCAAAACGATACTGATCTTGATAAAATCCGTCGCCTTTGTTGAAAGTTTTAGGCAGACATGCAAACATACATACATTTATATATTGGTAACTAAAAATTTTCAACCCAAACTGGTGAAAAAGCTTGCCCTATCTCTGAATACCCTTTATGTAAAATTTCAAACATTTAGACCAGAAATTGTCTGAGTAATTTGGTAGAGACCACAGAGGTCAAATTTTTAAAAATTTTGACCCCTTAACATTTATTGTTTGGGGCTCAAATCAAGTTATTAAGTTAGATCCATGTCCAAGGAACATATATCTAAAATTTCAAGTGTCTATACCCAAAATTGGCAAAGAAGTTTGGTAGAGTTTTCAAAGGTCAAATCGTTGAACTTTGACCCCTTAACAGCCAAATTTCTGGCCGAAAATGGATTACAAAGATTTTCCCAAATTTCAGTACCCTGTAAATCAAATTTTGAATCTGTAGGCTTAAAATTGACAGTTATTGCGTAGAGAAATGTACACACAGACACGTTCACTTTTATAGATATAATATATATATATATATATAAAATAAAAATTACAATTAAATTTACCAAAATGATCCAAGATGGTAAAATTAAAGTATATTATAAATATTAAAGAATTAATATTTATAAAGTTATCTCAGCCAGATGTAAAAGCTCGATAAAACCAAATAGGAGATAGAGCTTATAATACGAGCAAACAGTTAATAAAACATGTTAAAAAACACTTTGAAATGAGTTAAAAAATATTTAATCTGAAAAGGAAACACTTGATAAGTGGTATGTCCTTAATCCGTGGAGTTTTGAAGAAATACTTTCCTTCTCATCAGAGGGTAGGAATTAGCAAAATGCAGGATCGGATTTTGCATACAAAAGTATTTGATGAGACAACAAGTAAGTCAAAGATCTTACTTGATAACAAAAAGTGAAGCAAAGGGAATATGGTGAAGAAAAAGGTGATTACATGTGAATGGATAGTCTGGTGGAAGATAAAAAATCCAGTGACGATAAAATCGAAATATATAACTTCAAGAAAGTTAATTGAATTTCCATTAGCACAAGTAAAATCCAAGGAAATCCCATAATTCGAAGATGGACTAAATAACAATTTTATAGTTAAATATTTAAAGATTTATAAAGAATCGGAATCGGGAATTATATCGGAATCGGGGAAAAAATTGAATCGTCCCATCACGTTCCATCAGTAATATATATATATATATATATATAGTAATTTATAAAATATATATGGCGATTAAGCTACACTGAATATTCTGCGTTTCATCCACTGTAGGATTCGTCAGGCTTATGCGCGAATTTTGTGGTTGCTTCTTGTTTTTATATATGTTGAGGATTTCTAGTTAGCCAATCAGCTTTCTAGTATCCACCGCGCCACCTCCTATCAGCCAATGGGCATGCATTTTATCGAACAAAGGATCTGTTTTAGAACTAGGTATTGAGCACTTTTGTTTTAGAACTACGTATTGAGCACTTTTGAAGTAAATACTTAAAGTTTACGCATAAATCTATACTTTCGTGTATTAAATTTGTGTGAGTAAATGAAGTAGTTATATATATATATATATATATATATATATATATTTTTGTTTGTATAATTTGACAGCAAGTCATTATTCAAGCATGTTAGATATCTTTTCAATTCGCCGAGCTGTCTTTTTTTTTTCAGCTGGCATGTTGTAAATTATGGCGTCCAGTAGTTGTTGTTCGGCCATAATTTTCTCAACCACTTTCTATCGGTAAATCCGATCGTCGTCAGGAGCGATTTTTTTTTTTTTTTTTTTTAATTACATTTTCACCCCAAACAAGGCACATTGCCACTTTGGTGTAGGGGGCTACTATCAGGGTCAGCAACTACTGGGGCACTATGTAGGGATTTGGGCAGCAAGATGTTGGTTCACATCGCACTTGAACTTCTGCATGTCAGTACAGTTAGGGAAGCAGGATCCTGGAATGGAATTCCAGAATCTAGCTGTTCTGGGGAAGAAACTACTGGAGTAGAAAGATCTTTTACATCTAGGGATCTCTACTGTGTGTGTGTGGGGGGGATTTAGCTGCCTGTTTGGTTTGTTGAGGGTGTCTGCGTCGTGGGGGCACAAGTGTCTTTAGTTCGTCAGAGCATTCACCATTAAAATACTTGTAGAACAGGCAGAGGGATGCAACGTTTCGACGATGGGACAGAGGCTGAAGCTTAGATGCCAGTTCAGGACCTATCAGATTGGCGACTCTTTTTTTTAACCTTGTCTAGGAGTGAGAGACTAGTAGCAGATGCACCAGCCCAAATATGACAACAATACTCCATACATGGGCGAATGGTGGCCTTATAGAGATACAGGATACTTTCAGGTGTCAGTAGTTTTCTAGAACGGTAGAGAGAGCCCACCTTTTCGCAGCAGCCCTGGCAATGTTTTCAATTGACATCATTTTCTTTATTGAGGCTTGGTGTGTTTATAGTTATTTTTTTTATTCATTGGTTATAATGGGGTTGGTGCAGGATGGGTACGGGCGAATTATTTTTAATTTTGATTTTCTTATTTTTTCTTTTTCTTTTATTTTTTTTTGCTTACAAAATTTGCTTTCAGTTTTATGTCTGACTGATGACACCGGAGTCCCGTTTTTTTTTTTTTTTTTTTTTTTTTTTTACCCCCTTCCTGCTGTCACAATTTTTTTTTATGATTGGGCAATGCTGGGCGCCCTACAACCCTTCCACTAGTATATATATAAAAATAATAAAATTCTATATTCCAAATTTCAAGATGTTGACCATCTTACTGTTTATTTCTTGAAGTATGTTGACCTGCACAATTCTTGACAGCACCTGTTTCATAGCGCAGAATCATTCATGTACCGTATAAAAAAAATTGCTGTATATTTTGGCATATAAGACAACGCTTAAAGTTAAAAAATCATCTTTAAAAACAATATTTCATAAGATACCGGCTAAACAAAAATGGTTTTGTGGTTTAGCGGTCGTCTTATTCAACCGATATATGATAATTTTGTACCTTGTCTTATCTGATGGTCGACTTATGCACCAAAATATATGGTATGTATATATATAAATATATATATATATATATATATAGTCTTTGAAGTTTTCAACATTTGAAACCATACAAAAACTTACTTTTTATCATTCGTTAAAAAAAAAAAAAAAAAAAAAACCATCTAGTCAGTAAGTCATTTAATCACCTGCAATCACTGCATCAACTCTCTCGAATTTACTTTACTATAATACCATTTTTTTTATTTTTTTATTTTTTAAGGGATCATCAGTTGTTTACAATGAAACACTGTTTCGGGGATTTAATATATATATATATATATATATATATATATATATATATATATATATATATATATATATATGTAAAGTGATGGTTGTCTAGTTCCAACGAGAGAAAAAATGTATATTTAAAAGAGTGTAGCCATCAACAATTGTGGGTTTTTTTTAAAAGGTTTTTATCCTATTTTTATTTTAAAATATTTTTATAATGCATTTAATAATAAAAATAAAAATAATTGTTAGCGGTGGATGTATGTGAGTACGTGTGTGAGTGTGTAGGTGGGTATGTATATATGTATGCTCCTACATATATTTCTGTGTATGTGCATGTGTGTATGTGTGTGTGCCTGCGTGCGTGTGCGTGTGCATGTGTACATGTACATGAATGTATATGTGATTGTGTGTGAGTGTATGCTATACATGGGGAAAGAAAGTCTTTAAAAAGAACCCTAAAAAACCCATAAAAACCTTCACCATATGGACTAAAACACACTCTTTGAAAATAACTTTGACCGGACACTTTGAACACTTACAGTTGGAGTCAGAATGTCTGAGCACACGCATCACTCTGAAAAACATATTTAATATCAGCGGAGGTAACTCTACAAACTCCCATTTTAAAGAAAAACTTTTTACGAAAACATCTGAAGAGAGCACAGCCTAAGCTCGAAACGCGTTATAAAAATATTTTAAAATAAAAATATGATAAAAACCTTTAAAAAAAACCCACAATTGTTGATGGCTACACTCTTTTAAATATATATATATATATATATATATATATATATATATATATATATATATATATATATATATATATTATTTATATATACGGTATGTATGTATATATATATATATATACCGTATATTTCTGTGTATAAGTCGACCATATATATATAGCATAAGTACCCGTCATTGACTGGGTTCAAAAACAGCCTACAGAAAATGGACTTTGATTTATGAAAGTACTAGCAGGGGTGCCCGGCGTTGCTCGGGTGTTTGGAGGTTTATGCTGTGCAAAAAAAGCAAAAAAACAAAAAAAATGGTTAATTTTTTAAAACTTTGACCCCTATTATGACCCCTTAAAATTTATCGTTTCGCGCTCAAATCACTTTATTAAGTTAGATCCATGTTCAAGGAACCTAAATCTAAAATTTCAAGTGTCTAGACCCAAAATTGTCGGAGGAGTTTGGTAGAGTTTTCAAAGGTCAAATCGTTGAAATTTGACCCCTTAACAGCCAAATTTCTGGCTGACACCCGTCACATCGATTTTCCCAAATCTCAGTACCCGGTATTTCAAATTTCGAGTCTATAGACTAAAAATTGACAGAGTTATTGCGTAGGGAAATGTACACAGACAGACAGACACACAGACACATAGACAGACACGTTCACTTTTATAGATATATAGATGATAGGTTATGAAAAGAAAGGGTTGTAAAGAGATAGCTTCGAATTTGGGGGTATCAAAACCAAAGCAAAATATGATGAAAGTAAAAATAAAATAGATAAACCCCATCATTTATTATACCATACCTGTTCACACTGAAACACTTATCACAATATTCTGTGGATCTATATTAAAAAAACTTGTTAAACTGTGTGACATATTTCCATTCTATGGAGGTCAGGTGCGAACGAGCACCCCATTATTTTATTATACCATATTTCTTCAAACTGAAACATAATTATCAAAGTATACTTACGCAGATAGATATGAAAAGTCTTTATTAAAGTTTGTGGCTATTTCCTTTCTATGGAGGCCGGACGCGAACGTAGACCCCACAATTTTATTATACCATCCCTATTTAAGTTAAAACATACTTATCAAAGTATTCTTATGTACATCTATATCAAAAACACTTGTAAACGTTTTTTTTTAATTTCTTATTTCGATACTTTTTGGACCAGGCACGAATGCAGACCCCACAATTTTAATGAACCACCGTTCTGCCAGATCAAACATACCCATTCCTGTGTCTCGATACATCTTCTATAATAGTCAACCATATAGGAGCCTATTCGTGACCAGACATATATATACATATATACAGTAATTATTTTTTCAATTATTTTATTTATACCACTCTTCATATATTTTAAATAAGTTTCTTCTGTTTTTGTTTTTTTATTTCTTTTAGAGAAATGAGCCAATTCACATACGGGATTCAGAATCGGAAGATGAGTGTGAGAATCTCGATCCTTTGGTTATTTTTGCTGCATCCAAAGAAATTAGCGGAGCTCAGGTATGAAAATGTGGTTATAGTCTAGAATTCTCCAAAATATAGAAAAATCTGTATGCTCTATATAGTAATGTACCCATGACGAAATGAAAATATCATATTCCAAAAATCAAGTATTTCAATTTATCTTAATTATGCTGCAATATATTTTACTCATATCTCACTGCTGATGCAATTCTCTATCTATATAAAAGCCAAGTACGTCCAAGGATGGAGTACTGCTGCCACATCTGGGCAGGAGCTGCTAAAAACAGCCTATCCTGCCTTGACAGAGTACAAAATAGACTTCGTATGGGAGATGCCCTTTTCTCTTCCCTGCAACCTCTCTCCCACAGAAGAGACGCTGCGAGTCTGTCTTTGTTTTATCGTTACTTCCATGGCAAGTGCTCGTCTGAGCTCCAATAGCTTATCCCACCTCGCCAATCTTTCACGAAAAACACCTGTCTAGCTGAAACCACTGTCAATAATTTTCCTCACTCTTTATCTGTGCCTAAATCAAAACGTAGATTCCATGAACAAAGCTTCTTTCTTAGAACTGCACGCCTGTGGAACTCTCTTCCGTTTGCCTGTTTCCCACCTGACTACAACTTGGATGTCTTCAAGTCCAACATAAACAAATTCCTGATAAACCGCTCCCTTAAGTAAGACACTCTATCAAACCCCCAATACTAATGATTACTACAATATTATTCCATTGATTACTGTACACGCAATAACCCTTATCCCCGAGTGGCTTCCGGGCCTTGATAAGTGTTGACTACCATGTAAAAAAAAAGCCATTGTTGTGAATTTTTTTACATGGTATTAACCATTTATCATAGACTGCAGCAACAGAAGTTAGGGTTCAGTTAGTGAAGAACCACCATAGACATTTCGTAACATGTACACACATTCAGATGAACCCTTCGTCACATACGTACACCATTATATAAGAATATGCACGATGTTACAATTTTTCATGTTAAGATCAGCTTTCAGAATAAACACTCCCAACCTTCCCATGTTAAGAATGGCTTTCAAAATAATTATTATTATGGTAGAATTTTCTTCCTTCTGTTTCACAGGATATCATATCGGACCTCCGACTAAAACACAGATTGAACGTGGTTGTGACGAAATTAGAAGCCTGTGATTATATCGTCAGCTTGCGAACAGCTGTTGAGAGAAAAGTCATGACTGGTAAGGAAACCCGTTTTCTTCATATCATCAGTCGACAGGTACTTATACAGAATAAGAACCGTGCTTTTTTATTTATTTATTTACTTGTGCATACGGCATAATCGCGTTGACACACCGGTTCTCGTCAGATCACCGAAGTTAAGCAATGTTGAGCCTGGTTAGTAGTATCAGATGGGTGACCATTTGGGAATTCTATACGCTGTATGTGCTCTCCGCTTATCTCGGCATTTGTTTCCAGTCATCCTGTACTTCACTTGCCACTGGTATTTAACAATGTCGGCTCAGGAGAGGTGTGGTTAGAGACTGCGCACCTCCTGCCACAAAGATTTCACGCACAAGCAACCGTTCGTGGGTATCCATAGTCTGTCAAAGACTGAAGGAGCTGCTGCTGCTTATTTGTGGACTATTATCCTCATCTTTCTTAAAGTTGTTTCGCTCGTTTCGGCCAACTATTCCTCTGCCCTTCATTAGGTTGTACCTATTTACTATGCCTCCCCACGGGACAGAGTTAGACAGCAGGGTCGTTTTTTAACGTGGAGAAAAGGAACAAAAATAAAAATTGTCTCAGTCGTGAAGGATTCCTCCTCCACTGACAGAGAACAAGAAATTGAAGTGCAGAATCTGGAGAACAGATACTACACTTTGATCTTGTCCCCAAAAACCGATTAAAAAGATTTTCCCAAATAAAAAATTTTAATAAAAAAACTTTAATAAAAAGAATTTAATAAAAAAAAACTTAGTCTTCTCTCAACATGACTTTTTTTAATCATAAAATAAAAATTTTTTTTTTAATTATAAAATAAAATATTTTTTTTTAATTATAAAATAAAATATTTTTTTAATTATTAAATAAATAATTTTTTTAATTATAAAATAATTTTTTTTTAATTATAAAATTAAATATTTTTTTAATTATAAAATAATTTTTTTTTTAATTATAAAATAAAATATTTTTTTAATTATAAAATAAAAAATTTTTTTAATTATAAAATAATATATTTTTAATTATAAAAAAATATTTTTTTTTAATTATAAAATAAAATATTTTTTTTTAATTATAAAATGAAATATTTTTTTTTAATCATAAAATAAAATATCCAATTTTAAACCGTAAACAGACAGCCATGTTTTTTTTATTTCTTTTTTGTATATCGATTGAGTTTCCATAAAAACTACTTGTAAAATAAGTACAGTGATGCAATATATAGGTTGGATATGTTGCTTGGTTTTACGGCATATCAACCCTTTTCAGGTCATTCAATGCTGAATCCACTTATTTTAGAAATAGTATTCATGTTGCATCCAGTTATTTTGTAGAAGGTTTGTATTCTTCAAACTTTTTGTATCTTCAATCGATAGTTTGTAATGTTTGGTTTGGTTGTTTTATAGTGGGTTTTATTGGTTTTGTTCCCTACCTGCAGAACATGAATGAGTTTTACAATGGGAGAGGGAAATCTATATAAGAGCCAGGTACGTCCAAGGATGGAGTACTGTTGCCACATTTGAGCAGGAGCTGCTAGAAAAAAACATGTCCTGCCTTGATAGAGTTCAAAATAGACTTCGTAGTCTCGTAGGAGATGCCCTTTTCTCTTCCCTGCCATCTCTATCTCACAGAAGAGATGTTGCGAGTTTGTCTCTGCTTTATCGTTATTTTCATGGCAAGTGCTCGACTGAGCTTCAATCTATGATCCCCCCTCGTCAAACTTTCACAAGAAACACTCATCTAGCTGAAACCACTGTCAATAATTTCCCCCCACTCTTTATCTGTGCCTAAACCTAAACATAGATACCATGAACAAAGCTTCTTTCTTAGAACTGCACGCCTGTGGAATTGTCTTCCGTTTTCCTGCTTTACAGCTGACTACAATATGGTTGTCTTCAAGTCTAATGTAAACAAGTTTTTGATGAGCTGTTCCACTTAAGTTAACAAATTTACCGAATTTCTATTACTAATTATTACTACATTGTCCAATTGACTACTGTACACTCTTACCTCTTATCCTCGAGTGGACTCTGGACCTTGATAAGTAGTTATGCCTATGTAAAAAAAAAGGGTTACAGTATTGATGTTTGGAAAGGAATTAGTTGTGTACTTATTAAAATTAGATTTCTACTGAGGTTTATCACTCTGAATTATTAATGTACCCAATATTTAAATGCCTTCATGTCAGTTAAAAGGCACTAAAAATGGAAGTAAGTTATGTCCAGTAGTGAAAAAGGACCCTTAAGCTTTATAGAGCATGAATTTTTTTTTTTTCTATTCCAAGACTATATTCTCTGAAATGATGGTGTTATGCTGTCGACGTCGACCCTCCCCTGCGCATCAGTGTTGGAAAGTAAAAGAAAAAAAACAAAGCTTCTTTCTTAGAACTGCACGCCTGTGGAATTGTCTTCCGTTTTCCTGCTTTCCAGCTGACTACAAATTGGTTGTCTTCAAGTCTAATATAAACAAGTTCTTGATGAGCCGTTCCACTTAAGTTAAAAAATTTACCAAATTTCCATTACTAACGATTACTATATTTTCTTTTTGACTACTCTACACTCTTTAGCCCTTATCCTTGAGTGGCCTATCGGCCTTGATAAGTAGTGACGCCTTTGTAAGTAAGATGAAAGTTTTACAATATGTTTTTTTTATTCAATTGTAAGGTTAAAGTACAGAATAGGTACACTCTTTATCTATGCCTAAACCTAAACGTAGATTCCATGAACAAAGTTTCTTTCTTAAAACTGCACGCCTTTGGGTCTGTCTTCCGTTTCCCTGCTTTCCAGCTGACTACAATATGGTTGTTTTCAAGTCTATCGTAAACAATAAGTTAACAAATTTACCGAATTTCCATTACTAACGATTACTATATTGTTCTATTGACTACTGTACACTCTTTAACCCTTATCCTCGAGTGGCCTCTTGGCCTTAATAGGTGGTGATGCCTATGTAAAAAAAAATGATGTTTGGAGAAATGGGAAGAAGAAAAAGATGGGGAAAGTCGGGTTGTTGTTTTAAGTTTTTCAAAAGGAAGTAGAAAAACAAAAAGCAATCAATGTTAAGGTGCATTCTCGTCACGGGAAGCCAATATCTTCAGACAGTCTGATCTGGTAATACCAACGACTGTAAAGAGAGGTAATTCGTTTCTCATTAATGTTTGCGATGATGTTTTTTTTTTTGTGATACCGGACGTACGGACAAGTAAATTGATATTGAGATAACAGATTTCCATTTTAAAAAATTCATGACCTCTGTCTCTCCTAGATTGACCTCTGACCTATTTGATCTTTTGTTTTCAGATTTTGCGAATGGTGCCAATAACAAAAAATTGGTTAAACGTCTCCAAGACATGTGTGAAAATTTTGAACGTCCTTGTCTGATTGTCGAGAAAAACCCACAGAAAGGATCTGAGGGTAAAAATGTCTCCAGGCCAGTGTAAGTCGTTTTATTTCTTTTTACAAGGGAGTCACCACTTATTAAGGCTCAAGGGCCACTCGAGGATAAGGGTTAATGAATGTAAGGAGGTAGTGTAGTAATCATTAATTCATGCTTAAACATGTTTATGAGAAGATTGTTTTGTGTATTTTGTTGCGGACAGCAAGATAGGAGTAGAATACGACTTGTGCGGAAGTTGAACGCGTCAACTTCTTGATTTTTTAAACCTTAACTGCAGATGAGATTCTACTAATTTTGATTCAAATAATGTTTTACACAAATAATGTTTTAATGCAAATGTTATAATGCAAATCATGTTTTAACAAAAGTAATGTTTTAACAATGTTTAAACACAAATCATGTTTTAACGCAAATAATGTTTTAACACAAATGTTTTAACACAATGATGTTTTAACACAAATAATGTTTTAACACAAACCGTGTTTTAACAAAAATGTTTTAACGCAAATCATGTTTTGACATAAATCACATTTTAACATAAATCATGTTTTAATGCAAATATTTTGACACAAATAATGTTTTAACACAAATATTTTGACACAAATAATGTTTAAACACAAATAATGTTTAAACACATCATGTTTTAACACAAATCAATCAATCAACCACAAAACTGAAAGAGAATCACTGAGTGTAGCAGCTTGAAAGTTAGATGAGCATATGACGATGAGGTTGGCCATTCGATTTTCCTTTTTTCTCTTTTTATGTCTGACTTCTGTTTTAGATTTAGTTTATCCATTTGTTGTGAATTTTTATTTTTTTCTTGCAGGCCACAGACGAAATACTTGGAGACTTTGTTAACCCAACTAAGCTTGAGTTCAATCAGATTGTTGTTTTCAGAAAATAAAAGTAAGTTTTTTCTTTATATGCAAATCCAGTCGATATCTCACTGTCGATGCAATTCCCTAACTGCATATGAGCCAAGTACGTTCTTGGATGGAGTACTGTTTCCACATTTGGGCAGGAGCTGCTAGAAAGACCTTATCCTGCCTTGACAAAGTTCAAAATAGACTTCGAAGCATATTAAGGGACGCTCTTTTCTTCAAGTCCAACATAAATTCAGCAGAAATAACCTTCTTAGTGACATGCAATATGGATTACGTTCTGCTAGATCTACAGCAGATGTGCTAACGGTTATATCTCATAGGATTAGTGAATCTCTCAGCAAAGGCCTCCTTTCTAGGGCAATTACTCTTAACATATCAAAGGCCTTCGATAAGGTATGGCATAAAGGCCTACTTCACAAGATTTCCAGCTACGGTATAACTGGAAATGTTTTCTCAATTATTAAATCAATTCTCTCTAATAGGCTCATAAGAGTAGTGGTTGATGGACAAAAATCAGAGGCCCTCAGTATTAATGCTGGAGTTCCTCAGGGGTCTACCCTTGGCCCAACTCTCTTCCTGATCTACATCAATGATCTCCCAAAACACATGCTTAAATCATTTATGCTGATGACACGACCATCTATGGTAACACATCAAAGGCTGTAAATAACAAAGTTCTCTCTGATTCTCTCTCCTCTGATCTTGAGCGCGTGGTACAGTGGAGGAAGAGGTGGCTGGTTACTTTTAAAGCATCTAAAACCAAGCTCCTATCTTTACACCATCAATGCTCTGATCCCCATCTGGCATCAATTGAAATGGATGCCTCTTGTCTAGGGGAGACTCCATGTTTTGACAAACTTCTGGGATTGACCTTTACTCCTGACCTGAAATGGAACACGTACATCAAGTCTGTTGCCAAGGTCACTGAAAAAATGGTGAGATCCTTCTATCGATTCAGAAGATATCTCACTGCTGATGCAATTCTTTATATCTATATAAAAGCCAAGTACATCCAATGATGGAGTATTGCTGCCACATCTGGGTAGGAGCTGCTAAAAACAGCCTATCTTGCCTTGACAGAGTACAAAATAGACTTCGTGGCTTAGTGGGAGATGCCCTTTTCTTTTCCTTGCAACCTCTCTCCCACAGAAGAGATGTTGCGAGCCTGTCCTTGTTTTATCGTTATTTCCATGGCAAGTGCTCATCTAAACTCTAATCCCTGGTCCCCCCTTGCCAATCTTTCATGATAAACACCCGTTTAAGTGAAACCACTGTCAAAAATTTTCTCCACTCTTTAACTATGCCAAAACAAAAACGTAGATTCCACGAACAAAGCTTCTTTCTTAGAACTGCACGCCTGTGGAACTCTCTTTCGTTTTTTGCTTGTTTCCCACCTGACTACAACTTGGATGTCTTCAAGTCCAACATAAACAAATTCCTGATGAACCGCCCCCTTAAGTAAGACACTTTATCAAATCTCCAATACTAACGATTACTAAGATACTATCCTATTGATTACTGTACATGCAATAACCTTTATCCCTGAATGGCTTTCGGGCCTTGATAAGTGGTGACTTCCATGTAAAAAAAAATAGACTTTGAAGCCTATTAGGGGATGCTCTTTTCTTCAAACGTAAACAAGTTTTTGATGAGTCGTCCTCCTTATTTCCACTGCTAACAATTATTACAATATTGTCCCATTGACTACCGTACACTCATTAACCCTTATCCTTGAGTGGCCTCTGAGCCTTGATATGTAAAAAGAATAAGTCTCTCTCTCGGTTCAAAATGTTTATATCCAGCAACAAGCAAGAGCAAGATAGCCAGCAACAAGCTAAACTGCAGACCAGCTTAATGCGGGTACTGGTCTCCCGCTTTATGGTTTTTTTAAATCAGAGATTTGCTTCTCCTAGAAAGGTTGCCTTCACCACAGCTTACGGGAGCCCTCTCCACCCTAACACACACACGGTGCTAGTTGGCCGTTGACCCCGAAAAAGGGTTCATTTGCCCTTTGGAAGGTCTTGTTTTTAATCCATCTGGGAGTCTAGCCGCCCTCCTCACCAAACAAGTCTGGTGGGGGAACCAGTTTAGTCGTCGGTGACCCGACCATGAGGCAGGTAGTACTGGGTTACATGGTACCAGTAGCATATGACATGACCCGACACATACATGCATGTATGCCTAAAACGTTCGACAGAGGGGACAGATTTTCATACATTTAAACAGACAGGTGAGATTTATAGATGCTTTTTTCTTTTTGTTTTTTTAGATGAGACATGTACGTTGCTAGCGAGCTTGTGCTGTCAAGAAAATGTTAAAGGTCAAGCCATTTGCAAAAATCAAGTATTGAGTGATTCACAGCAGCAGGTAAATTATTTTGTTTTTCGTTTTATTTCCCTTATATGTTGGATTTTAATTTTTTTTTCCTGTTTAATACTGTGTATTTAACAAGGTTTTAAAATGTGTTTACCAAAAAAGAAAACATGGTATAATTTGTTAATAGATCAAAAGCATTTTGACTTTTGCCTTGAAAAAGCCTTATTATGTTGAAAAATTCTTGAAAAGGCCTTATTTATACTATTTTTTAATTTATTTTTTGTTTTATTACATTTTCACCCCAAACAAGGCGCATTGCCCTTTTGGTGTAGGGGGCTACTATCAGGGGTAGCAACTACTGGGGCACTATGTTGGGATTTGGGCAACAAGATGTCGGTTCACGTTGCACTTGAACTTCTGCATGTCAGTACAGTTAGGGAAGCAGGAACCTCGAATGGAATTCCAGAGTTTAGCAGTTCTGGGGAAGAAACTACTGGAGTAAAAAGATCTTTTCCATCTAGTGATCTCTACTGTGTGGGGGTGGGATTTTGACTTGTTCACAGTAGACAGAACAGTTTCAGATGGTTCGTTGTTCTACACAAGTCCTGGAGGTGACTGGTTTGCAGTAGACAGTTCTTGAGTTGGAAGCCTCAGAGCAAAAGATTCTTCCCGTGTTGACACGAAGAAGAAAACATATGCGAAATTGCTACAGAAAGGTTTAATATTTATGGAGCAATTCTGGTTTCTGATTGGTTGGTAGCAGAACGTGAATTAATTTGATTCGTCAGTTCCTAGCAACATCGTTTATAAATAGAATCGCTCTACTGTGTGGGATCATACACCATTATACTCAAAAATATTGTAACACATACGGGTCCAGAACTGGCTACATTCTGGTAACTTGATTATGTAGTAATGTAATAGAACTGATATCTATTCAATGTAGCCATCTTCAGCCTCAATCACTGCCTTCATACGGATACATGCCTTTTTCACTAGTGCTAGCGGGATCTCAATGAATGATACACGTCAATCGATACCTATATGGTTTAACTGTTAAATCCTTTTTAATATCTTGCTTATTTTTCAAACAGAAGTTAAAGTTTTACATGGCTCTTCCAAGAGTCAATTATGCGTTGGCGTTGAATTTGTGTCAGAATTTTAAGACGATAAAAGAATTTCTTGAAAGGTAAGTTCAAAATATTTATTTTTGTTAGGGGTGTGTGTTCGTTTATGGAAGCGTTAATTGAGTTTGAATAAAATAAGATACGTAATAGATACGTTTGAAGCCAAAAAGAACGCATTATTACGAAAATAAACCGATTTTTATTTTTGTTTGAAATTTATATTGAAATTTATAAATATACTAGACTACCCGTGACCAGTATGTTATATAAGCTATAGAATTAATGTATGAGTGTGACACGAGTGAATATCATATATATATATATATATATATATATATATATACTAGACTGCCCGTGACCCGTTGGGTCAGTATATTAGCTATGGAATTAATGTATGAGCGTGACACTTGTGACGTAAAGAAAATAGTTTTTTGTGACATAACAGAAACATTTCTATGAAAGCATATTAAAATGAAAAAAGAATATAGATAGATTTCTATGAGTCGTTCTGTTTTTAATTGTTTATTTTTGAAGAAAAAAAAACTTATAGCCATTGAATTATAAGTGGTTTGCCATACTTATAGGTAAATGTGCACTGAACAGATACCATAATACTTTAAGTTAAATTCAAATTTTGATATATCTTTTAATTTAAATACAAAAGAAAATCGGGATGCTGAAAACGTACACAGTAAAACAATATGTTTTATCGTCACGTTGATTATTTATTTGTAATACAAATTAAAAAAAAACATTTTTAGAGTTATTTATTTATGTAGAAAAAAATGTATGGATGTTTTTTTAAGGAAGGTCTATTAAAAAATGGAGAATAAATTAAAACCAAAAAGGAAGGCAGTGGGTAAATCGCCATTGTAAAATGCTCTTATGGTTGTCAACGGGTTACAGTAGATTTATTTGTAAGCAAATTGTGTTAAAATGACTTAAACATAATATGGAAATGAACGATGTAAAAACATGCAGAAAGTATTAACAGTTGTTTATTTGGATAATTTAAATGCGAAAAAAAAACAATTGGGATGCTGAAAACGTACACGGTAAAACAATACGTTTTGTTGTCGCATTGATTATTTATTTATGTACACATGCGCAACCGGAAGTCGTAAACCAGACGTTGGGTTACAACACCTGTTACAAGGTCATTTGAGTTTTATAATTATATAGATTTCAGCACTATTTATATATGTAAATATAAATAAGCATATATTAATTTTAGGAAAATTATTTATTGTATATATAGACTAGCGGGGGTACCGGCGTTATCCAGGTGTTACGAGGTGTGTGTGCTCTTAAATCAAAAAGAAACCCAGGTGGGCGGGTAAAAAAAAGTTTTGGTAAGTTGGTAAGATTGAACCCGAAGCCCTGAGGCGAAGTTGGAAAATAAAATGTGAAGAAAAACATGACACGTTAACCGCTTGGCCAGCAATAGCTATTCAGCAGGGACAGTTTTTAATGAGGTCAGTAACCAGGTTTGTTTGTTTTTACCTAACTTTGGGGAAAACCAGCTCCACCATTTATTAGGGGAGTGTCTCATCTCGAAATGAAAGCAACCGTCTGATATAACGACGCTAAGCCGACATTGACCAAACGTTACATCGCTTTCTAGAGACCGCTGGCCATGGGCCAGTGATTTGAATCGAGTTTCGCTTTTTTTATACCAAAAAATGAAAGCAATATGCGGCGATCCCAAAATGTTGAATATTTAACATTTCAATGTCGGGCAAATTAAATAGATGGGTGACCCCCATTTGTAACTTGTAGATATGATTTCGACGTGATATAAAAAGTTTTAAAAATGAGCGACGGCCTCGAGAAGCCGCCAAAATAAATCCTAGCTTGTTCTGTGTTATAGGAGGAAATATGGGGAGTTGATGGCCTTCGTCGCATAGGGTAGAATTAGCTGCAAAGTTCTTTGCAAATAGTTTGGCCTTGTCTGACGCTGACGAGATGACCTCTGGTCCATTGATAATGGTTGGGATAGAACGCACACTTCTGTTCAGGATCCTATTTGTTATTTGCCAAAACTGGTGGGAACCAAGCCACTGATCAGCTACCTTGGATTTAACAGACTGGGCATATAGCTCTCTTGCATTTTTTATTACTCTTTTACAGTGGTTGCTGGCAGTCCTGAAAGCAGCTTTAGTCTCAGTGCATCTATTACGTTGGTAGCTATGGAAAAAGTGATTTCTGTGCGCGATAGCAGCAGCACATTCTGGGGAGAACCATGGCTGGCTGTTAGGTTTTTGTTGGAATTTTTTAGATGGTATGAATTGGTCTATGCCTACAATTAATCATTCGGTCAGATCTGATACTATAGAGGACACTTCCTTTTTAAACATGGAGTGCAGAGGTAAATCAGATATGAATGTACGGAAGCTATCCCAGTCAGCCATAGAGTATCGGTATACAGTACGGTGGAGGGGTACGTCTGGGGGCTTCTTACATTTCATTTTTATCTTAACTGATACGACGGAGTGGTCGGAGGATCCTAGAGGAGAATGAATGGAACATGAACATAGCTCAGGGGAAGTTGAGAGAAAAAGGTCTAGGAGGCTTGCATATTGACCGGGTGTATGTCCCTGATAGTAGTCCCCCCCTACATCAAAGGTGTACCGTGCCTTGTTTGGAGTGAAAATGTAAAAAAAAAAAAAATCTTACTGCTCAACTCCCCACAACTATTCTCCTGTAAACATTATTGCGATTGGTAGTAGTTCTATGGCGGTTACCATAATGTAATTCTTGTTGGGTAGGTCACCATTTTGGCGGGTCCGCCTTTTGGGGAGTCGTCGAAATTAATATTTTATATTTTATTAATATTAATATTTTATATTCATTTCAGCGTACAAGTCGTATCGGGTTATAGAAAGTATTGATATTTTGGTATCATTGTTAATAGAATACTTTAATCGTTTTTTTTATTACTTTCGACTGTCAATAAAGTAAACGACGGAAGGGAGAATGATAGATATTGTATAGGAATAAAAACAGCCAAATATTTTTATATTTTTATGATTACGTTGGTGATCTTTTTTATACTAATTTCACCATGACATGTAAGTAAATAATGTTTTCACCTGAAATGTGGTTGTTTAAAAGTTCACTTATTTCTTTTTCTTTATATCTTTTTGCTGATCTAGTTCTGTTACGTTGATCGTCACCCGTTCCAAGATGTCCTCCGAACGTGCCAGTTATATCCACAAGTTCATCCGACAAAAGTTTCGATGATTAAAAAAAATTTTTTTTGTAAAAAGCCGAGCGAATAAATTATTTTTTTAATAAAAAAAAAAATAAAAATAAAACCATGAAAAAAAAAAAAAACCTGAGAAAATTTATTCTTTGTTATTTTATTTTTTTTACCAATTTTTTATTTGCTAAAAAAATTGTTTCTATAACAAATAAAAAAACTTAAATGAAAATTGTTTTTATTTTCTTTAAAAAAAATTTACAGGTATCGGAATTGAAAAAAAGATATATCAAATTTCCGATGCCAAAAACGATTCTTTTAATTTTGTTTTTATTTGATTTTATTTAAAGCAAAATCTTCTACCGCTAATAATAAAATTATAAATATTTATTGCTTTTTAACTATTGATAAAACTAAAATCGATACATCATGCCTCACACAAGTATTTTTACGTTTGATACATTTTTTTTTACATTGGCATCACCACTTATCAAGGCCAAGAGGCCACTCGAGGATAAGGGTTAAAGAGTGTACAGTAGAAATTGGACAATACAGTAATCGTTAGTAATGGAAATTACGTAAATTTGTTAACTTATATGGAACGGCTCATCAAAAACTTGTTTACGTTAGACTTGAACACAACCATATTGTAGTCAACTGGAAAGCAGGAAAACGGAAGACAATTACACAGGCGTGCAGTTCTAAGAACGAAGCTTTGTTCATAGAATCTACGTTTAGGTTTAGGCACAGATAAAGAGTGGGGGAAATTATTGATAGTGTTTTCAGCTAGTCTAGTGTTTCTTGTAAAAGTTTGACGAGGGGAGGACCATAGATTGGAGCTCAACCGAGCACTTGCCATGAAAATAACGATAAAGCAGAGACAAACTCGCAACATCTCTTCTGTGAGAAAGAGGTTGCAGGGAAGAGAAAAAGACATCCCTACGAGGCTATAAAGTCTATTTTGAACTCTATCAAGGCAGGACAAGTCCTTTCTAGCAACTCCTGCCCAAATATGGCAACAGTACTCCATCCTTGGACGTACCTGGCCCTTATATAGATAGAGAATTGCATCAGCAGTGAGATATCTACTGGATCGATAGAAGGATCCCACCATTTTTCCAGCGGTCTTGGCAACAGATTTAATGTATGTGTTCCATTTAAGATCAGGAATGTGGAATTGTCTTCCGTTTTCCTGCTTTCCAGCTGACTACAATATGGTTGTCTTCAAGTCTAACGTAAACAAATTCTTGATGAGCCGTTCCACTTAACAAATTTACTGAAATTTCCATTACTAATGATTACTGTATTGTCCAATTTCTACTGTACATTCTTTAACCCTTATCCTCGAGTGGCCTCTTGGCCTTGATAAGTGGTGACGCCTATTTAAAAAAAATAAAAGAGGAAAAAAGAAGTGCACTTATTGATCCGCGCTATTTTCAAGTTTAATTAAAGTTTTATGATATCTGTTTTTTTATTAAATTGTAAGGTTAAAGTACAGAATAGGTACAAAACACCCTACCCTCCCCAGGTTAAGAATGGCTTTCTAAATAAGAACGTTATTATTTCAGCACGAATCAATAAGTGCACTAGAACCGGGGTTTTTTTTTAAATAATATAAACATTTCGGGTTTGTGTTACTGTACACATAGATTGGAAAAAGTTGTCAAAAAACAAATATCTAACAAATAAATGTTATCAAAGGCAAGATAAGTTACTTTTCTACCTAGTTTGAGAAAATGAGTTAAAAATAAAACACTATAGAAAATAGTGTTAAAAAACCTACCGAACATATGTCAGCCCATGTCACGGTAACATATATAGAGCGAGTTTCTAACAGTATTTTGTATATTTTTTATTTTTAACTCATTTTCCCAATCTTACTGTGTTCAGTAGAGAGTTTGATAACATTTATATATTATATATTTGTTTTGTATTTTTTTTTTTCAACTTTTACGCTTTACGGATTAACCTTAGAATTTCCACAGGTCTCATTAGTTAAAACGAATTATTTCGCAGTTCAAATTGGCGTGAAATAAACAAATCTGACTGACACAGGGTTTGCCATTTCCGGTTGTCGCCGCCGACAACGCTCTTATATTTACAATCGAAAGCGTCGCCAAGTTCGTTCGTCGCTGTGTCTGTGTGTGTAGGAGTGGGGGCAAAGTTGTAACATTCAATAAAATCAACAGCTTTAATTTCTATGAATCGTCATTCGCGTATCGGTGCGAAGTCGAGTGTCGGCGTTCTTGTCTCGTTGAAGGAGAAGTAAGTTTTTTTTTAACACAGTTGAGTTGGAAATGGATTTCTGCACGTGCATGGCTGGACGATAAGAATAACAATACAAATAACAATAATTATTATCTTCAAGTCTCTTCTTAAAGGGGTTTTTCGGCTGGCTACGAAGTTACAACTAGCTAATCGACACTCGACACTGTCAATGAGTTATACGAAACAGACGGACTGTTCCGCTGTATCAAAGTTATTAAGTGTGGTTAGACTGAAACTCATCAAAGCCAGTAATCTAAGTTTCAACTAGCTAATAGACATTATTCGGCACTTTCAATGAGTTATGCGATCACCGCCACTTGTCCAAAAACGGACTGTTCCGCTGTATCACAGTTATTAAGGGTGGTTAGAGTGTAAGTCATCAGAGCCAGTAACCTAACTTACAACTAGCTAGTCGACATTCGACACTGTCATTGAGTTATGCGATACACTGCTAATTGTCCAGATACGGACTGTTCTACTGTATCACAGTTGTAAAGGGTGGTTAGACTAAAACTCATAAGAGCCAGTAATCTAATTTACAACTAGCTTATCGACAGTAGACACTTTCACTGAGTTTACGTGTGTGTGTGTGTGTGTGTGTGTGTGCTTCGTTAACATTCGGACCGTCCATTTTAAAATCGTTCGGGTATGCTGAAAACGAATATCGACAGGATAATTAGCACAGATACGTAGTTTTCGATATATTAATGCGTTTATTTTGAAATGTAACTCACTGGCAACCATGTTTGAACAGGCGGCATACGAAAGGGGCCAACCCTCAGTTTGTTCAGGTATGCTGAAAACGAATATCGCAAGGAAAATTAGCACAGACTGACTATAGATTCACCATCAAAGTATCGAAATATTTTTTTTATTTTATAAAGGAATCACTACTTATCAAGCCCCAGAGGCCACTCGAGGGTAAGGGTTAAAGTGTGTACAGTAGTCAATGGGACAATATCATAGTAATCGTTAGAAGTGTAAATTTGGTAAATTGGATTACTTAAGAGGAACGGCTCATCAAGAACTTGTTTACATTGGACTTGAAGACGACGAAATAAAAATATAAAGTTGAAAGAACTAGCGAAAAATATCATTTTAACGATGCCTTTCAAATCGTAAACTGCTTGTTTACATTTGTGTACATTTTTCGAAGATAATAAAAAGTGTAAAAGAAAGCAAACCTTTAGAATCCTAAAAAGATCTCCCGGAAGCATTTTTGCAACATGAAAAATATACAAACCAAAATAAAGAGAGGAGGAAACCTACTCAAAAATATGGTTTATTACATCGCCTAAAAAAAAAGAAGAATCGGGGCCTCCAATAATACGATAATTTGGTGGGGAAGTAAATTGTTTTCTTTTTTCTAACTTGGTTTTAAAAAGTTTTTATTGCTAACATTTATTTTCATAAACTCTAACCACACCTCACAACCCTAATCCGGCCGGTCGGGAAAAAAGTTTTATTTTTTTAAATTTTGGTGAAACGCACGCACGCACACACACATAAGCATCGCTTGTCACCAAGCTAAAGAAGAGAGAGAGAGTGGGGGAAGGAGAGAAAGGGTCGTGTTCTCTGCACTGCACGTGCCGGGGTCAAACAGAAGTTAAATGAAATCGATTATAAATGGCTCGACAAAGTTGTGTCTGAACTTTTTATTCTATGAAACTTAAGATTAATAAAACGAAATAATCGTGACCCGTGGAAATTCCACGGCGAATATTTCGCATTCAATAAGAACAAAACGAAAAAGTAGTGAACAAATAAATATATAAGAAAATTAATGTTACCAAAGGCAAGATAAGTTACCCTTCTACCTACCTAGATCACATTTTTGTTGTTTTAACTTATTTTAAAACGTTTATTTAACACAAACAAAAGTAGCGCACAGTTTTAAGTTAGAACAATAAATAAGTGTCTGACATTTTATAGACATCTTGTGAGACTCGATAATCGCTCCAAACTCGAAAATTAAGCAAAATACTGGTAGCAACACATCCAATAAATGTCAGCAAACGTTCGAACATGTTTTCTTTTTCACATTAGCGAAACTCTTATCAGAGCAAAAGCGAAAATGAGAAGCAAACACAAATGAAGAAGTCGGTTTTTATCGTTGAGCACAAAAACAAAAACAAAAACAAAAAAGAGTCTCTAATCTAATAGGCCCCGTGCTATAGGTCAATCTCCAAAGTCTGTCCCATCGCCTCGGTGTTGCATCCTTGTTTACAAGTACTTTAATGGGATGTGCTCTGATGAACCCATAGCACTTATACCACCTCGACGTACAATGGCAAAATCACAGCGGTTTCACTGCTGGGGGGTCCCTAAAGGTCGGAAATCCTTCTACTCTAATAGTGTTTACTTTACGCAGACTTGCTATCGTATAGAAAAGTCGGTACTTAGTTGGATACGGGGTAATATTTAAAGATAGCGACCAGAGAAAAAAAATAGTCAAAAGGTCGCAACCAGGTGAAAAAATAGTAAAATAGTTTTATTTTGCTTTTATTAATTATTAATAAACGAATGAATCATTTCTATTTAAAATCCATTAAGTATTATGCATGCAAAACTTAAAAAACAAAACATGTTTCTAATGCATCAACATTATGTGAACAAGCTAAATCAAAACTAAATAAATTTGACCTGATGTCGAGTTTATCTAAAAGCGATACTCGATTTTTCACTCGGAATTATTCCTCGTTCAATTCAAGTTTCACGACATATTGATTACATTGTTAGATGACTGTACAAAGAATAGATTTCTAAATAATAATGTTTTTATTTCGGCACGGTAGCACAACTGCATAGGATGCATATATTTTTTTCAAGGAGAGGTTGGGGTGTTTATACTACGCTGGGGTAGGTCGTAAAAATAACCGTTTTTTTCCCTTCATTCTGACCAAAGACCATTTGCTGCTAACCTCTCTCTTTCTCTCTCTCTCTCTCTCTCTCTGGCTTCTCCGTGCTCGTGCTACGAAGTTTATATATATATATATATATATATATATATATATATATATATATATATATATATATATATATATATATGATTAGTTTTTTTGGAAAAAGAATTCCAGCAGAGTGCTCAATTAAAAGGAAAATCCAAATTTTAAGAGCGTACTTATATTTTGTGTACAGAAAGTTGTTAGTTGAGACAGGTCATTGGTACCGTCGGTTTCAAGCCCGATAATAAGGCCCGTTTAAGGTATCCTTATCAAGCTCACTTCAGCCAATATTCGTCTATCTTATAACCGGAAGTGTGAATTATATATACCTCGCGAATCCACGTTCAGTTGCATACATAGAAGGAAGGGTCTCCTAATAAATTGGATCAATGAAAAGAACAACACTTAGATGTTGTTTTATATATATATATATATATAAGGAAAAAAATGTAAATACATAAATAATTAGTCGGTAAACTTGGATTTTAATCGCAATTATATTATAGATTTTTAATTAATGTCATATATATATATATATATATATATATATATATTTAAAAAAAAAATATATATATATATATATTTTATAAATGTAATTTATAATCTATTTCGAATTTAAAACTATAGAAAAATATAATAATGTTAATAAACTAGGGAAATCACTTAGGATAGATAAATACTCACTTCCCCAAACCTTGAAAGATTTGGGTTTTAAAAAAATAATTTTTAAACGTATTTCGAAATTTTTAAACGTGATTCGATATAATTAAAAATATATTTTTTTAAACTTTAAACGTATTTTTGGAAATTTTTAAATGTTCGATATAATTAAACGAATTTTTAAGTTTTTAACCGATACCAATACAGATTTTAAAGTTTTTATACATAAGGAAAGAGATTTTAAAATTAAATGGGGTTCAAATTAAAATCGATTCATATAAAAAAACATTTTTTCGAAATTAGATTTTAAATTTAAATAATTCAAAGTTGAAAATTAGGTATTACATTACCCGATATATATATATATATATATATATATATATATATATATATATATATAGATAGATAAAAAAAAAAAAAGGGGGGGGGGATTAAGCAAAACGAGGTTTGAACGTGGATTCGCGAGGTATATATAATTCACACTTCCGGTTATAAGATAGACGAATATTGGCTGAAGAGAGCTTGATAAGGATACCTTAAACGGGCCTTATTATCGGGCTTGAAACCGACGGTACCAATGACCTGTCTCAACTAACAACTTTCTGTACACAAAATACAAAATATATATATATATATATATATATATATATATATATATATATATATATATATATATATATATATGAGAGAGAGAGAGATGGAGACAGAAAGAGAAAGGGGGAGAAGGGAGAGAGAGAGAGAGGGAGGGAGACAGAA